>NC_134784.1:54651148-54656148 GCF_046742065.1 Oratosquilla oratoria | reverse complement strand
ACCGAACCTTTTTGAGAATCGTAGACAACATTTATTGTTGCTGAGTGCTACATGTGCCCTTGACCTTGAACCGGTGGATGATACATTTCGAAAAAATTCGTTCTTTATTCTCGTTTACTTTCGATCGGCACCAGAATTTTTCGTTCAATGATGCTTTGTCAGAATATCATAATACGAAAGTATATGCGTACAACCGAGCCTAATTTACTATGTATCAGAATTACGTAAAAGCATAATTTGTTTCTTTTGTTTTCGTCTACAAATGAAAATTCTAAATGTGAGAAAACTATAGTTTATGGAAATATACTTAAATGTTTAACAACGAAAGACATGATGCATTGTGGAACAGGTTTATAAGTTCTCAAATAAGAGATGCTTATAACCTAACCTAATCTAACATAACCTTATCTAACCTAACCTAACTTTAACCTAATCTATGTTTAGCTAAACTCACCTAACCTAACCTATATCTAAGTTCACCTAACATAACTTAGCCTGACTTAATCTAACCTAGAATATATTAACCTGAGCACACCTAACCAAACCTAACCTAACCTAACTTAACCTAACCTAATCTAACCTAACCTAACTTAACCTATCCTAACCTAACCCATGTTAAGCTAAGCTCACCTAACTTAACCTCATCTAATATAATATAATCTAATCTACCCTAACCTAACCTAACCTAACCAATTTTAAGCCAAGCTTACCTAACCTAATTTAACCTAACCTATGTCAAGCTAAGTTCACCTAACCTAACCTAATCTAATCTAACCTAACTTGGTTTAACCTAATCTGACCTAACCTAAACTAACCTACCCTAAACTAACCTAACCTAATATAATCTAACCTAAGCTAACCTAACACAACCTAACCCAATCCAATCCAACCTAAGATAACCTAAGATAATCTAATCTAACCGAACCTAACCTAACCCACTCCAATCTATCCTAACCTAACCTAACCTCACCTAACTTAACCTAATGTGCCGTCACGTTGCGTTGGGATTCGAACTCGGCTCGTAACTACATGGCCCCTGGTTCGATTCCCACAATACCCACTGGACAACTAACTATTCTTTAATTAATCAACCTGCTTGTGAGTGACGTCATCATTTTAGTTATTTAGTTATTTATTAATTTATTAGTTTATTTGTTTATTTCTTTATGCATTTATTCATTCGTATGTTTGTCTATTTATTCATTTATATATTTAAATATTTATCTATTTTTGTTTGCTTATTTATATATTATTTATTTATTTATTTATTCATTTATCTATTTATTTTATTTGTTTGTTTATTTATTTATTTATTTATTTATTTGTTTATTTTCTTATTTTATTTTTATGTATTCATTTATTGTTTATTTATTTATTTATTTATTTATTTAATTTTATTTATCTTTATTCTGACTGTCATCAGCACCTCGAAGGCCGGGAGGAAGCTTCTCATTCTGGTTGAAGTCAGATGATTTTATTCAGTTGTAGTGGAGGAGTGGATGGAGAGTGGGTGAAGTGGGATAGAGTGGGAGTCATAGGGGGAGTGGAGGGGGGAGTTCCTCACTCCTTCGATAAAGAACTCTCAACGTGCGCTTTCATGTATACTTACGTATACCTATGTATACTTATGTTTATTCATGCATACTTATATATACTTCCGTGTATACTTATATACTCCACTTCTTTACCTTATTGAAGACTTCTTTGCAACACTAAATCAAACCACTAAACACTCACTATCACTTGTCAAGCTGCTCTCTGGTCCACTAAGAGTCCACGTGACCCACAGGATGTGACCCACTAATGTGATTGGTCCACAAAGCCGATGAATTAAACATAGAATTAGCAACCTCGTAAGTGGGAGCTGGAACAATTTGTCGCGGTAAGGGACATGGAACTGCCTAGTGAAGGCCTTATGGTCTCTTGCAGACTCCTCCTTTCTTATGTTTTTCTCTGAAAAGGTGGAATAACTGGTTGTTTTGAGAGAAGATGAGATAACTTCATGGATAGGGATGACACGTGGTAAGAGACATGGAACTGCATAGTGAAGGCCTTATGGTCTCTTGCATTCTCCTCCTTTCTTATGTTCTTATCTAAGAAGCTGAGAGAAGATGAGGTAACTTTATGGATAGGGGTGGCAGGTGGAAAGGGACATGGAACTGCCAAGTGAAGGCCTTATGCTCTCTTGTAGTCTCCTCATTTCTTATGTTCTTATCTGAGAAGGTGTCTTGGAAAGACATCTTCGGGTGAAGAATATGGATAATTTTCTGGCGTTTACTTACCTCTATTCCTTCTTTTCTTCTTTTTCTTCTTATTATTATTACTATTATTATTTCATTATTATTATTATTATTATTATTATTATTATTATTATTATTATTATTATCATTATTATTATTATTATTATTATTATTATTATTATTATTATTATTATTATTATTATTATTATTATTATTATATTATTATTATTATTATTATTATTATTATTATTATTATTATTATTATTATTATTATCATTATTATCTTATGAACAAAAGGCATGTGTGTAGTCTCAGCGTATACCTTATTCCCGAAATCCCTTTCTAGAAACGGTCCCGCGCATCCACCAGGAAATGGAGCGGCGACCTCCCGGTGACCTCATTTGACCTGACCTCGTTTTCTTTCGCAAATGGAGCCTCGTGTCTCTGGGGCAAATAAATGGATGGAGGTCGGCGCTCAACGGGGATATATCAACAACTTTTATGCATATAATTACCTCTCTCTCTCTCTCTCTCTCTCTCTCTCTCTCTCTCTCTCTCTCTCTCTCTCTCTCTCTCTCTCTCTCTCTCTCTCTCTCTCTCTCTCTCTCTCTCTCTCTCTCTCTCTCTCTCTCTCTCTCTCTCTCTCTCTCTCTCTCTCTCTCTCTCTCTCTCTCTCTCTCTCTCTCTCTCTCTCTCTCTCTCTCTCTTCCCCTTTCTTTCTCCCGTTCTCTTTATCTGTTTCTCCATTTCTCTCTATTGCTCCTTCTCTCTCTTTCTCTTTTTCTTCCTAATTCTTTCCTCCTGTTTCTTTTTTCTTCCTCTCTCATAATCTTTCAACAAAGACTGAGCCCTTTTTAACAAAGAGTGATTCTGGACATCAGCTGAATAAAATCGCCCGACGCGTCCTACAAGAGAATCAATAGTGTTCCTTAAGGCCCAAGGCTTGGCGTTTGGTTTCCATGGCAACGTGCATCTTCGTCAGCGGGTAATTAGGTGTTTTTTTTACTCGTCAGTCAGGTCAGACATACACACACACACACACACACACACACACACACACACACACACACACACACACACACACACACACACACACACACTGCGAAGCTAGTCAGGAATAAACTCATTCACGTCAACCTGCCAAAATATCTTAATGATATGTATATATATATATATATATATACATATATATATATATATATATATATATATATATATATATATATATATATATATATATATCAAGTAGAGAAGAAAAAGTAAAAGGTGCAGGTGAAGAGATGATAATGGAAGAGAAGGCAGTGAGAGGAAGGTGGGGAGAGTATTTTAGGGAGTTGCTAAATGTGAAGGAGGATAGGGAGGGAAAGGTAGTTGCAGTGGGAAGCGCTAAGAAAATGAGAGTGATGAGTGAGGAAAATGAAGGAGAAATAGGGAAGGATGAAGTGAAAGCAGCTGTTAAGATGATGAGAGCAGGTAAGGCACTTGGGTTGGATGGATGCCATGTAGAATGTCTGAAGAAAGGAGGTACAGTTATCGTGGACTGGCTGGTAAGGTTATTTAATGTTTGTTTAAGAGAGGGACAAGTTTGAGTGCAGTAGTTTCAGAGGGATCAGCTTGTTGAGTGTAGTTGGGAGGGCTTATGGGAGGGTCTTGATTGAGAGGATCAGGAGAGGAACAGAGGGAGTAATTAGTGAGAAATAGTGTGGTTTTAGGACAGGTAGGGGTTGTGTAGATCAGAGTTTTGTGGTAAGACAGATATGCGAGAAAGCTATAGGAAGAGGTAAGGATGTTTTTTGTTCTTTTATGGATTTGGAAAAGGCTTACGACAGGGTAGACAGGAAGCCACTGTGGGAGGTACTGCAGATATATGGGATAGGAGGAAAGCTGTTAAGAGCAGTCTGGAGTTTTTACGAGAGTAGTAGAGCGTGCGTTAGGATTAGAAATGGAGAGAGTGAATGGTTTGAGGTAAAGGTGGGACTTCGTCAGGGATGTGTTATGTCGCCCTGGCTGTTTAATCTATACATGGATGGGGTGGTGCGAGAGGTAAATGCAAGGGTAGTGGGTCAGGGATTGGAGATGGTTAAAGAAAATGGAGAAAAGTGGGAAATAAGCCAGTTGTTTGCTGACAACACTACGCTTGTAGCAGGATCAGAGGAGGGATTGAGGAAGTTAGTGGAAGAGTTTGAGAAGGTGTGTGAAAGAAGGAAGCTGAAGATAAATGTGGGCAAAAGTAAGGTGATAAGATGTACAAGGGGAGAGAGTGACAGCATGCTGGAAGTGAGCATTAAGGGAGAGAGACTGGAGGAAGTGAATAGTTTTAGATACTTGGGTGCGAATGTGACAGGAAAAGGAGGAGTTGAGGTAGAGGTAGAATGTAGATTGAGAGAAGCGAGTAAATGCCTTGGTGGATTAAAAAGTGTAATGAGAAATAGACATTTGGGAATGGATGCTATGAGGAGGTTATATGAAGGAGTGATTGTGCCGACAGCACTGAGCGTGGCAGAAACATGGAACATAAGAGAGGAAGAGAGGAGTTTGAATGTGTTTGAGATGAAATGTCTGAGAAGTATGATAGGGGTTACTAGACTGGATAGAGTGAGAAATGAGGTGGTGAGGAGCAGGAGAACAGGGGTGAAAAGGGAGTTGGGAGATAGGGTTGATGAAAGAGAATTAGGATGGTTTGGACACATGGAAAGAATGAGTGAAGAAATATTAGTAAAAGAGGTGTGGAAGGCAGAGGTGGAAGGAGTAAATATGAGG
>NC_134784.1:54621148-54641148 GCF_046742065.1 Oratosquilla oratoria | reverse complement strand
TATGTGTGTGTGTGTGTGTGTGTGTGTGTGTGTGTGTATACATACAGACATTATATATATATATATATATATATATATATATATATATATATATACATATATATATTATGGAAAGTACTTTTTTAAGTACTACATCAGTTCAGGGGTTTTATCCTTGGATGTAAAGACCTGATGATGAAAGATGTGATCCTGCTCTGTAGGGGGACTTGATACTTTCCTCCCTGAGGTCTCGCTCAAGACTGTTCTTGTACAACTTCATTTTGACTTTCCCCCTCACCTCCCACGGGAATTGGTTGCATTTATGGATAAGTAAAATCGTTTGAGAACAACAACAAAAATATATATATTTGACATAAAGTTAGCAACATCTTTGTTCGTTTTTTTTTTTTTTTTTTTTTTTTTTTTTTTTTTTTTACGCCTATGGGTCTAACGTTCATTTCTCCATCTTAGTTTCATGTCTCGCAGTTTTCATTAAGTTGCAATTTTCATTTCTAGAAAGGCAAACGACAGCTGCTCTCCAAGAAAGCGATTTCAAAAGGATGAAACGATATTACGTCGACTTTGTCGCAATGCCTTTTTTCAAAATGTGTATAATAATTCGTAACAGAATATATGAAATGCATGAACTGAATTTTAGCCAAGATCTTTTTGAATTAGTGTAAAACAATAAATGAAAGTGCATTTGATGTAAAAATCTAGAATACATATTTTTTGTATATCTATCATACAGATGCAATTCGATTTTTTTTCTTGGAAATCACTTTATATGATTTATTTATCTATTCATTTACTTATTTATTTGTTTATTTATCAGTTTTGATTATTCCTACATTTTTTTAATTTAATAAAATATAACCTGAATAAAATATATAAAGGCTGTAAAATAGGTTGAACATAAGCATATAAAAATGGAAGAGACTGCAAGTGACTGTAAGGACTATATTAGGTACTTCCATGTCCCTCACCACCTACTATCTCCATCCATAAAGTTAACTAATAATCTCTTAAAACAACCCATTGTTTCAGCGCTCAGTACATGGTTACTAAATCTATTCCATTTGTTAACCACTCTGTTGGTAAACCAGTTCTTGCCAATTTCCTTCTTAAACCTAAATTTGTCCAACTTAAACTCACTAACACAAGTCCTACCTTGTCTTAATATGATGACCTTGCTTGTATCACCAATGTTAAAGCCCTTGACCCATTTAAATACCTTTATTAGGACTGGGGTAGCTTCATACCTAGACACGTCGTTTGTCGTAAGCCAAAACATATATACAAAAAGATATATATATATATATATATGCATATGCACTGTATATACATATGCATATACACATGCATGTACATATACATGTGTATATACATACATAAAATCGTCTGTCGTTAGATTTAATATATGGTCATTTATCTAGGTGTAAACAACGCGCATGTATGTGCATGTCAGTCTGTCTGTTTGTCTGTCTATCTGTATGTATGTATGCATGCATGTATATAAATAATCAAGTGTGTGTATGTATGTGTGCATGTGTGTTTGGGTTATGTGTGTGTGTACAATATGTATGTGCGTGTATGCATGTATATGTGCGTGTGCATGTATATGTGTATGTGTGAGTATATGTATATATGTGTGTACGTATATGTGTGTTTATGTATGTGCGAGTGTATGTGAATGTGTGTATACGTGAGCACGCGTGTACAAATAATCATATGAAATTATTATCATAAGGCTATACATACACATTAACACATGAAACTATTTCTGTTTTTAAAATAATTCGTTTTTTCCACAAGGATTAGCATTCATTAACAAAGGCATTTGCAAACAAATAAATCCATTAATGCATTTATTGTTATGTACACAGTTTCGTATATTTTCGTTCACCGTAACACACACAGTTTCATGTATTTCGTTCATCAACATGTACAAAGTTTTATATATTTTCGTCCATCGTTGTACGATCAGTTTCATATATTTTCGTTCATCACTACATACATAATCTCATATATTTTCGTTCATCGTTACACACGATTTCATATATTTTCGTTCATCTTATCTTCACAATTTCATATATTTCCGTTCAACAAATAAAAATGTTTGTGTATGGAGATGTGTGCGTTAATATTATGATAGTTGTTGTTTTTATTCTAGTTACCAACAGACGAGTTTAGCCAGAATCAAGAATTACAATGTCCATAAAAATATTTTCTCCTGTAAAGCTCTAATGTAATTATTTGTAAATATCTTGTCAACAACTTACCTTCGTTTTCTAAATTTAAATTGGTCATTCTTTAAGAAGTTTGTCTCGTATATTTTTTCATACATTTATACTTCATTGTTCTCCTATATCATTTGGTCATAATTCTGTTCAGAAGCCTTGGGTTAATTAAGTCGGTAAATAATGAAATATTGATTTTTGTCCGTGGGTTGATCTGTTTTCATTAAATACACAGTGTCCCAAATTGATAGTTGATAAAATTCCTGAATATTTATTTATGTATTTTAACGCGTGAATGATAGCCATTCCCTTCCCCTTTTCAAAGACACTTTATATCAATTATCTCAGATTGCAGTTTCACGTCTTCATACACCTTACCATAGGAAAAAAGAAATATTTTGATAATTCCTTTCATGCCTCAGTTCCATGTCGACAAATCAACGGAACCGTTTGGGTTCATTATTGTATTGATCAAATGTTCTTCATGTTCTTGGATCCTTGTGTATTCTAAAAACTACAAATACCTCTCTACCGACTATGTATAGAGCGAATGAAGAGAAAACCCTCTTATTATTAAGAAACCAGACGAGTGTAGTCTGTCTCTCTTCTGTCTTTCAATATTTTCTCTCCCTTTACCTTCAGCTACAACAATACCGATTAAAATAGTATGATTATGTAAAAATTCATCTCGTATCTAACACACACACACACACGCACACACACACACACACACACACACACACACACACACACACACATATATATATATATATATATATATATATATATATATATATATATATATTCTGAGCTTAAATTTGCAATCTCAAAATATTTTTGTTTTTGCTCACGTGAAGTGAGAAATTATAAGCCATGAGATTTTGTTAAAAAAACAAATTAATTAATACATTACACCCAAAACATATTTAATCATTATAATGCAATACAATAATATTCAATGCACTTATCCTGTTTCTTATTTGTTAAAGGAAAAATCATAATTTCAAAATTCTTGATTTGACTGGAGAGCGAGTTATGACGTCATATCGACTGAAGGTTTTCAACCGTGAAAACGAAGAAATCTAGACAAGAGCTAAAACTGAATTGTATTATACACAAAACTGAGTGAAATCTCTCGCAAATAGAAAGTGAGCAGTCAACATCACAAGTGGTTACATCATATTTGAGAAGAAAGACAAAGAATCTTACCAAAGTGGAATTGATCGATTTGTATTGAAAATACGAATGGACGCGATGTTACTTGCAGACAAGTACTGTATTATTGTATATGTACATTTATTGTCTTCTTTCTATAACATATACTACTCTCGATTGTCAAAACACATTCATGTGATGTAAAGTCTTTAAACACTTCATTTGAAAATACAAACTGATGTATCCTGTGCAAAAAATGTATTCCACTTAGAATATAATGTTAAGAAATATGTAAAATATTAAACAAAAGTGTTTGTATAATAGAAACCGAAAGTTTGAGTTAATGAACGCAACCTTGGTGAAAAATCATGTAACTACAACTAGCATTGTTGAGAAAGCGGTAATGAACCTGAAAATGTACGTTTATTATAATTTTGAGGAAAATTATACTCCACTGTCCAATTATGTGTTCATAATTGTTCTTCATATTTGGGCCAACCCTCTCAACACGGTCACCTGCGTATCGACCCATGTGTAATATACATGGCTATTTGCGTATTTGCCTTGTGTTGATATTTTAAAGTCAAAAGGAGTTTGTTTAATTTTTATAAAATCGCTGTAGTCAGCAAGAATAGAGGTAGAATGCAACTTGCATGTCATATGATTGACAGCAAGTGTATATGAATACAAAATCGTTATTTTTGTGTAGGTGAGCATTTGAAAAAAAAAGCTTATAGAAACTATATTAGTCTGTGTACGGGTAATTTAGATCTTCTGTATCATTACTTGCTGGTGATTATACAAACTAGAATGCACATTGAGGGCTAGGGAGCGGATCGTGTTACCTTTACCGCTTATCCCAGCTTCTCAGTCTGTCTGTTTCGTCTCTCTGTGGGGCGATTCAAAAACAAGCCTGCTATTGTCCCGCGCTGCCTGACGTACGATTATCGCGTGCATTTTTCGATTCAAATTTGATTCAGCTAATCGCCGTTGATATTTTGCATTGTTGTGTTTCAGGTGATTTGGTATTATTACTATGAGTGATAATGATTATTGGTGTTTTTTAATCTCAGCTTCATTTTATATGATTAACTAACTGTGTCTTGGTCAACCGATAATTATCGATTTTTCTAATTTGTCAGAGGTATATTACATCAAATGCATAATGCAAGAATACTGGACCATTTTTTAATTATATCTACACCCACATTACACCACTAATTTTACAAACTTACCTACAAAAGTTAGAACAGCTTACATTCGTACGACAGTTCCTCCGTGCGACGTGTTCCCTGGCCCAACTTTGAGAAGTTGTCTGGGAATCGAGAGTCAAGGGTTAGTAATGCACTCTTTGTGAGACGGTGGGTCCACGTCGGCTGAGTTCTCAGTGGTTACCTTGCAGTAGTTTCGTATGCGTTATTATGAATACACGGCTATTTCGGTTTATCATATAAAAACGTAGAGCTCCAGAAAGTACCCCTGGATCGTTGAAAGTGCCGTTGTGTGTTAGAAAATAGAGCGTAAGTGTCGTGGTCTGTGCTTGTGCATCATATAATTTTCCTTTGTGTAACACCAATGTGAATACAAGACGACTATTTAAGTCCACGCATAGACATCTTGAACTCCACCTGGAGACAAAAGGTAAGGGCAACGGTTTTAAAAATTGTTTATTAACCTGTTCAGCAAGCATGTTTGAAAACAAACGCTACGTGAAGAACTGTCTTTGTGTCGTTCTCATACGCTAGCACATTTACAGACTAGTAAACAAGTTTTCCGCAAGGACAGCTATCCCAGTGACCGATGGGCAAGTCGTTTTAATCCTCGAAAAAGCAGTAGGATTAGGTTTTATGTGTTTTCGGCCCCAGCATGCTTTGTGTGTGTATTTTCATGAATATTTAAAACTTTCTTCCAAGTCGATTTGCTGTTGGTTAGGGTGACACTGCCAACTCGCGGGAAGAAGAAGTTGGGCAAAGAAGGATCCCAAGTTACACAAGTTGATGTAGAGTTGAAAGGTGGTTTATCACAGTTGATATTTACTTCCCGCACTACAAAACATCCTTTTAAGTAGACTTGTTAATTCAGTTTACTTCTTCATACTAACACTATTATTATACTGTAATGTTTATGCCTTTCAGTAAGGATCATTATACGAAATGAGTGTGTAGTTATAAATATGTATTTCGAAATAAACCATTTTGGTAAGTGAAAATGTGAGTCTGTCATGGAATGAATACAAAAGTATGCATGCGATGTCAATATATTGTAAAACTACTAAATCAGGCGAGTGTCAACGAATGATCCTTGCTCTCTCTCTCTCTCTCTCTCTCTCTCTCTCTCTCTCTCTCTCTCTCTCTCTCTCTCTCTCTCTCTCTCTCGCCTCCTCCTCCTCCTCCTCTTTCTCATTGACATTGCAATGATTATCAGTAATGTAATTATCTATGTCATTGTTAATATAATTATCATTAGTACTCTTGTTGTTATTGTATTTATTAATGTTGCATGCCACCCCGGTAATATTTCAAACGTTTAAGGACATTTATCACTTTGGTGTAATTGCTCTTATAAGATGCGGAAGATTTGGTCATGTCTATTGGGCGTAGGAAGGTTTCAGGATTCAAACTGGCAGCCCAGTCGGTCCGGTCCTGGCAACAGTTGCGAGATGGAACCGAGCGAGAGAGAGGGGGAGGGAGAAAGAGAGGGAACGGCAGTGAGAGGGAAAGTGAGTGTGCGGGTGTGCAGCGACTCCTAGCGTAGTGCGCTGACTTTTGTTGACATTTAGGCCGATTCTTTGCATTTTTTTCTTTCATGGACTGAAACTGTGGGTAATAAATGCAGATTTTTTCAAAGTGTTATTGTTGTTGTTAGTGTTATTGTTGTTGGTTAAAGTTATCTTCGCTAACAGAGCTAAAGTTGTAATCAATATTATTTTCATTGTTATCGTAATTAGTAAAGTTTTGTAATTATTATTCGTAAAACAATTTTGTGGACATTTAGAGGTGTACATCGTTTTTTTTTATCATAAAACGAACGTAGTCATGCTTGCGACAGCCTGGCAAAAAATAAATAAATAAATAACCTGATTCTTGGCTCTGGCGTTGGAGGAGGTGTAGGTGTTGTTGGGTATGTAGTTTGACCCAGTGGCACCCTTTTTTATTTTATTTTATTTTTATTTTTATTTTTTATTTTTTTAACTATCGACCTTAATATAGAATCCTTGATCCCTCGGTGACAAGTGTGAGTGTGTATGTATGTGTGTGTGTGTGTGTCTGTGTATGTATGTATGTATGGGCCTGAAGTGAATCGCTATAATACAAATGATAATCCTAGGGCGACTGTCGGAAATGATTTGTGCGATTCACCATAGTCTTTGGATCACGTGTTGGACTCGTGATCGACAACCATTTCCCTCCCGGAAAGAGCTCAGAGCTCGTATATAACCGATCTATAGGTAATGCTGTGGCCTTATACGCACACACACACCCAACTCCCCGCCCACGAAAATTGGAGTAACAACCCGCAGCGATACTGAAATGATTTCAGCCCTGGGCGGGATTCGAACCCGGACCTCCGTAGTGGAGACCGGGAACTCTACAAACTGCGCCAAGAGTTTGTGTGTTGAAGCATTCTGACAGGTTGGCGTGAGTGTGAATAAGATTTAAAGTAGTCTTAGCCAGAATTTATTCCTATTTTTCATATTCCAATAAAATAGTTTGTCTGCGAAATTGGCCAGGAATTAACTCGGACTAAGACTCCTGCGTTTCATATTCACACACACACACACACACACTTATTTAGAGGAATGACATGACTCCACGAGCGTAGCTCCTTTCCTGTGTACTACAGTTAAGTAAATACACACTTATGTAATATATATATATATATATATATATATATATATATATATATATATATATGTGTGTGTGTGTGAGCTTTGAGCTATCATCCATGAGGGTAATAGTCTTTTATCGTGAGTGTAACACATGATCTAAAAATGTGGTGAGTCACAGACAGGCTGAATTCTTAATGAAAGCTATTCCCCGTCGGTTGAGAAAATACAGTGCATGTAGTCCGGTCTGTGGATGATACTGTGACCTTATACACACACCACACCTATTTTATAATCAAGGGGAGTATTAACGGCTTGCAGTATTAGCGGAAGCTTTCACGCCCTGAGCGGAACGTGAACCCATTAGTACCATTTGGCAGGCCTCGATTCTAACCACAACATCAGCAACCCAAGTGTGTGTGTGTAGAAGTACTCTATGTAATTGTGTGTTTGCTGTGGTGATTGCCGAGGTCGCTATGGGATTGATGGGTTGTGGGTTGTTCCCTCTCCAGGTGATGGGTTCCCCGTTTTCTATTAATAAATGTGTGTTGTGGTTTTAGTCACCTGATTGGTCGGCTCTCTCACGGTCTGACCGCCTGAAATCATAAGAATGAAGGAGACTATAAGGCCTACACTAGGACAGCGAAGAAAACAAATGAAGAAGTATTGAGAGAAATGGAGACAGATAGGGAATTGATGACAACAATAAGGAAAACACAGTTGCGATTCTTAGGGTATATAATGAGGAAGGAAGGGTTGGAGGAGGTGGTGATGACGGGAATGGTGGAGGGAAGGAGAGCAAGAGGAAAGCAGAGGGAGAAGTATATGGACGGGCTGATGAGGGCGACGGGAAAACGACTCAAACCAGCACAGATGTTACAAGTAACTAGGGACCGTGAACGGTGGCGCTCCATGGTTGCCGAAGTCCAAGAGGATATGGCACGACGGTAAGGTAAGGTAAGGAAGCTTCATATCCATCACCACTTGTCATCCCCATCCATAAAGTTGTCTAACCGTTTCTTAAAACAACTGATAGTTTCAGCGCTCACTACATGGTTACTAAGTCTATTCTGTTCGTTGACCACCCTATTAGTAAGCCAATTCTTGCCTATTTCCTTCTTAAATCTAAATTTGTCTAGTTTAAATCCATTACTGCGAGTCCTGCCCTGTTGTTTTAATATGATGACCTTGTTTGCATCATCCTTGTTAAAGCCTTTGATCCACTTGAACACCTCAATTAGATCACCCCGCACTCTGCGTATTTCCAGAGAGTGTAAGTTAAGGTGTCCTCTTTGCAAGGAAGTCAATTTCGGGAAATGTACTCATGTATGTGGATTCACCATGGTCTTGGATCACGTATTGGACTCGTGGTCGACAGCTATTTCCCTCCCGGAAGAGAGCTCAGATCTCGTGTATGACCGATCTATGGGTAATGCACACCCCCACCCCCACGAGTTGGAGTAACAACCCGCAGCGTAGCGATACTGAAATTATTTCAGTCGTGGGCGGAATTCGAACCCAGACCTCCGTAGTGTCAGCCGGGAACTCTACCAACTGAGCACACACACACACACACACACAGGCGACAAGGATATACAAATCCACACATCCACGATCAAATGTGTATAAAAATAAAAAGTGATGGACGGGAAGAATATAATCTAGCTCTCATTATTTCTATTATCAAAGTTGGGTCGCAACACTAAAAACATTGATAGTTGAGTGAAGAATAGTAATCATGTAACTGATGCAGCATTTTGTATACAGAATGGTTGACAAAAGGAATAGTGGTTGCTTTAAGAGAAATTAGACAACTCTGTGGATAAGGATGACAGGTGGTAAGGGTCATGGAACTGCCTAGTGTAGGCCTTATGGCAGTGGTTCCAAACCGGTGTGCCGCGGCACCAAAGAGTGACGTGAGATCAGCTAAGGGTGCCGCCAAAATTGAGGGCAAAAATAATTTTCGTATTACCGACTCCCTCTGTCAGCCATTTTTGTTCATCAAAGCAGCATCAGTGTCAGGATGAGTATTTTCATATTATCCAGGAACAAAATTTTGTTACACTGATGTTGAATCAACAAAATACTGACAAACTAGAATTTAGATTTTTCTGATAAGGGTGCCGGGGACTTCTGAAAAGTTGGGAACCCCTGCCCTATGGTCTCGTGCAGTCTCCCCTCCATCCTTATGTTCTTATGAATGAAGTCTATTCATACAAGGAGGGCTGACAACCGGCTACTGCTCTTCTTGTCCTGCCGCTACAAACAGACAATATTCACACACACCACGGACGGCAATTCAAAGTTCTTCGCAGAGATCTACGGGAAGGCAAGAAACAGTTATTAACAATGTTGTTATTATTACTTTTATTATTGTTGTTATTATTAAATGAAACGGCCTTGTTTTAGATGTGCTGTTTCTTGCTACATTGCTTCTGACCCATGGCACTGGACGAGGTGCAGGGGTGACCCGTTATCCAGGAGGAGCCAAGATAAGAGGGAGGGAGGAGGAGTGAGTGGGAGTGGAGTATGTGGGGATGGAATGGGTGGGAGTGGATTTTATTATTTTGTTTTTGGCTATCTCCCCTGTAAAGGGGAAAAAGCGGTTGGTATATGTAATATTATTTTTTGCATTATGAGAAGGTGACATGGGGTCAACTCAGGCAAGGGATCGAGGAAAATAATAATAATAAACAAATGAAATAAAATAAAATGGAAATGTATAGAGAGAAACCTACACGGGTAGAGGGTGTCACAGTAATGAAGGTATTTGTCGAGATTAATCTTAACACACTCAATCCGGTGACGCCGCCCCGGTTAATTAATGAACGTATTGGCATAACGAAGCACACACATAGAGCGTCGCCGAATTGAAGGAATGTGCGTTTTATTAATTTACTTTTTATCATTTCGTTTATTTGATTTATATATTTCATTTTATTGATTTTATTGTTTTATTAGATTCAATATATATATGTATTTTGTTTATTGGTTCATTTTTATTTAATTTTAATTTTTATCTTTATTTATTTATTTCTATATTTTGCATTCCGTCATGAAGCGGTCATGGAGGCTGGCCAGCTAGCCCTGCTTGGCTGCCGCCGAGTGTAGGGCTTCGCGTCTCGGCTTCCGGAAACGTGATAGCCCACCATGATATCGTTTCTCTTGTGCGGTACGGGAGGTGCTGCAGTAGCCCCCTTTTCTCTTCTTATTAGTTGTTGTGCTGTTATTTTCATTTTATTATGTATATATATACAGTATATATGATGTAAGTGGGAATAGGAAATACAGGAGTCTTAGTCGAGTTTCCTTCTCCTACTTACGTCAACCTGTCAGAATGTCTTAACCTGTGTGTGTGTGTGTGTGTGTGTATATATATATATATATATATATATATATATATATATATATATATATATATATATATGTTGCTAATGGTGCATGTGCATAATCTATGTGCGTTTTTTAGCTTTGCATAGGGCAAATGTCACCACGGGAGTTTAGATATTTTGTCAGCAATAACCATCGCATCTATACTTAGGGACAATACCGCACCTACGGGGTGAAATGTCCGGACTTCTCCCCATTGAGGACTCGGGGGGGGGGGTAGCCACACGGACGATTGGGGGATCGGGGGAGTTGTTTCTTCATGCAAATGCCCCATTGTCTCGCGATGTGGCGGATTTCGATGATTCATTCTTATTCTGTTGCAACCAGTGTTGAGGTCCCTCGCGGCCTTGACCGTGAACTATGGCCTGTCATCTCTCAGCTTTGCATCCGGGGATCTGTGTGTGTGTATAATACACGAAAGTATTTGTTGTCTTGGTGTTTGTCCTGAGAATTCACGTATTTGACCGTGAGAATGTAGTGCACAGAAATAGTTGAATGTCTTTACCTGGGGTAATTTTACACACACACACACACACACATACACACGTGTATGTATGATATATGTATACATATATATACACACACTATATATATATATATATATATATATATATATGAGAGAGAAATGGGTGGGGAAGGGCAAACGAACACCAGAGTTATTGATAATTATTTGTTGAAAGGAGGAGTAAATAGAGAAAAGTGTCTTCCAATAAGATAGTAAAAATACTTAAAAAGCCTGACTGGAGCCGCGTGGAAATCCTACTCGAGGGACTTGATAAGATGATAAAAACTGTGAAAGCTGCACATATCGCCACCAGGGAAAATAACAATGACAGAGACGGATTTAAATGCCTTTCAAAAACAGCAAGTGTCTTGATAATTAAATCGGTAGCCAAAGGGAAAACCTGACACATCCACTCATAGCTGGCCGGGTTCCCTCTCGCTACGAGTATAAGACTTGTGATCTAATTGTAATGCAACAAGTCCTCTGAAGAAGACCAAGTTAGTCGCAACGTTATGGCAATAAACTCTATTCCCAACACACCTTCGTTTGCCCCTCCCCACCCATTTTTCTCACATTTGTCTTATATACATATATATATATATATATATATATATATATATATATATATATATATATATGTATATGTGTGTGTGCGTATGTATGTATGTATGTCACACATTCGCTTTGTGGGTTCGAATCCCACACTTCTCTTCGATACCCAACAGTGACTGTTACCTGCTTCAACAGTTAAAGTGCATAGGGTAAAGGTGATGGCTTCGGTCGCAGCTAAACGCCCCCTGGCGTCGACTCCTTACCTATACCGTATGTGTGTGTGTGTGTGTGTGTGTGTGTAACTAACCGAGTTAATAGTGGTTAAAAAGCGACGCGATTCTTAGTTCAACTTAATTTCTTCGATAAAACATTTGCGCTTCCTTCAGATATTTGTTTTTCTTCACTTTGTTCCCATGACCTCTTGACGCCCTCCCGTCCCGAACCAAGAGATCTTCTCTGTCGGTTGTATCTGCTCCCTTTAATGACCTGAACACTGCGATCAAGTCATCTCTCTTTCAATGTTGGTAGACCCATTGGTTCTGATCTCTCCGAACGTTTTATGTGTGTGTGTGTTGGACTGTAAAATTCACAGTAGAAATGGAATGTATTCTTATGCCTAGTATTCGTAGGACAGGATTCTAAAGCTAATATTCTGAATCACATCACCCCCGTCCACGTTTACAACATCTTGGCACTCCGTGTGATGTCCGTTTTTAAACGAGTGACGCGCCGTGCACGCGCTCAGTACGGCGGTGCATCCCCAGCTGGGCGAGTGGGTGGAGATTCAGGGCAGGAGGAAGAGTGAGGGTTGGGTGGTGTAGGGTGGGGTGGTTGGGAGTGGGTTGGGAATCGCCGCGGGCGTGGAGCGGATGTCGGTGAGGGCCCCGGGAAGTTTAGTGAGTCTGTGTGGGAGAGGGTCGCTGCCCTACTGGGATGCTGTCTCATTGACTAAGGGCGTGAGCCAGCGGGGGAGAATAGTACAAGTAGTAGTAGCAGGAGGAGGAGGTGCTGGGTTCGGGTGGATTGGCTGTCAGGGGAGGGATGGGTGGAGGTTCCAGTCCCATCAGGGGGGCTTATGGCCCTAAGGGGAAGTTAGGTTAGGGAGTGTGATTGCGGGGAATAGAGTTGTCGCGTTTGGCGGTTTCGACGGTGGGGTCTCCGGACAGTGGGGGCGTTGTTATATATCACGTTAAGCGCTTCTGTCGCTCGCACAAACAGGTTGAAGCCCTCCAATACGGTGACGTCCCGCGTGGCGTCTTGTCTTGCCTCAGACCAGGCGATTTTGTTCAGCTGAGGGCGTGAGATCCTGCCTGAAAGGGACCTTGGTCGGTCGTTACCCCGGTTGGCTGAAACTTGGTCCTTTGAATGAAATGAACCTGAAGGTCACCATGGTCTTGGATCACGTGTTGGACTCGTGGTCGACAGCTATTTCCCTACTGGAAGAGAGCTCAGAGCTCATATATGACCGATCTATGGGTAATGCTGTGACCTTACACGCACACACACACACACCCAACTCCCCGCCCACGAGAGTTGGAGTAACGACCCGCAGCACAGCGATACTGAAATGATTTCAGCCCTGGGCGGGATTCTAACCCAGACCTCCGTAGTGGCAGCCGGGAACTCTACCCCTGCGCCACGAGTCGTGTGTGTGTGTGTGTGTGTGTGCCTGGAGGGGACACACTCATGGCTCCCAGCAATGGTTTGTCTCGTCTTTTCTTGTGAACTTTCTTTGTTGCAAAACGGATGTATTTCGTCATAGTTAGATTTATTATTATATCTGGGGGTGGGGGTGGGCGGTTCTTTGTGTATACCTGGGGTAGCTAGCAGATACACACACACACACTCATACACGACTTGTGGCGCAGTTGGTAGAGTTCCCGGCTGCCACTACGGCGGTCTGGGTTCGAATCCCGCCCAGGGCTGAAATAATTTCAGTATCGCTGTGCTGCGGGTCGTTACTCCAACTCTCGTGGGCGGGGAGTTGGGTGTGTGTGTGCGTGTAAGGTCACAGCATTACCCATAGATCGGTCATATATGAGCTCTGAGCTCTCTTCAGGGAGGAAAATAACTCGACCACGAGTCCAACACGTGATCCAAGAGTAGACCATGGTGAATCACACACACACACACGAAACTTAAGCCCGTTCAGTGATAGATAAATAAATGGATAAATTCATAAATAAATTATTTCCTGGGTATCATAAGCTAACCGTGTGGACGCACGCACACGCTCATTTAATTTGATATTTCTCGTTGCCGATTTGTTTCCTGTTATCTTGAATTTAATTTTGGGAAGACCAGTTTGACAATTCTGGTTTAATATAGTAAATATTCAATGTTCAGGCTGTGGGGATTTCTTTCTGTATTTATTTTTGTATATTTATTCAATGGACCTTGTGTTATTCTTTTATGTGTTATTTATTTCACAGGTTACACATGCATGCTGCACGTGTGTTTCGAGTTCCATTATTTATTGATTTATTTGTTAATTATTTGTTAATTTTTTCTATAACATTGCCTCTGACTCAAACATTGCGTGGGTGACAAGGATGGCTTTATTTTATTTTCATTTATTTATCTATTTGTTTTCATTTTTTTTTAATTGGTGATAGATGGGTGTGGGATGGCTGCATGTCTTGGCTGGCCACCCCCTCATAAGGGGGGAAAAATCTTTTCGTTTATAAATAGCTAATGCAGCGACAGAAACTATATGGGTGTTGACTCCACCTTGATGAGGCTAATTTTCGGTCGAGACCCCATTCTGTGGGCCCTGGTACGTCAGCAGATTAAAATTGTCTGGTTTCGGATACAACGTTGTTTTCTTTCATTGTCGGGTCAAATGGGAATTCCCATTTTATATTAATTTTTAACCTGCCCTATATTTCTTTTGACCGCCCTAAATGTAAAAAATATAAATCATATTCCCAGTGAATGACTGGTCAGCCTTTTAGGTATACATTAAACGTCATAAACTGAGCATTATATATATAATTATTATTATTTATTTATTTATTTATTTATTATTATTTTTTTTATTAATTAATTTATTTTTTTGTATAAGTAACCTTGCGTCACCTCACTAAAGAAGTTATCACACTGGGCCATTTTTTCCTCCAATCACCAATTAATCAGCAGTACCCCCCCACCTCCAGAACTTTTTCTGCCGTAGAATCACTAGAACAAATTATTTTGTTTTCTCAGCAGTTTACATAGCATGTCGTTTGATATGCTGGAGGAAATGTATTTATCTTCAGCATATCAGATTACTTCCCAGAAGCTGCGGGCTGCAAGTTTGCTCCAACAGTCGAAGGAAAAGTAGCTCAGTGTGATAACATCTGTAGAGAGGAGTGCATGAGAGACTCCCCCCTCCCCCTCCCATCCACCACCACCGTGTTCCTTGACCACTTGGGTCTGACCTTGACTGAATAAAATGGCGTCGTGGTGACCTGATATCTGACGAGGAAAGTAAGGTCATGCATAGGTTTCATTACCGTTAATTAACAGGTAGGCCCTGTTCACACTAGCGGTTTGGACGCTTCCATTGGTTTATATTTTAAATGAACCGCCGCTGTTCAAACCGCTAATGTGAACAGGGTATTAAAGTTATTGTTTAATGGTTTAGTTCTCTATAATAGGCAACCTTGGGCCCTTTCTCTCCTTTCAGAAATTATTTCTCTTAGACATAAAATAGAAAAAAAAAAAACATTACGAAAACACAGGTCACATTCTGTCTTCGCTCAGGAGAAGACATTGCTAATATGAAGGCAAGCCCGTCCCAGACAACACATGTTGAAGGTGAGGAGCCTACACCAGGAGGCGCTGAGTAGCTGAGACCGAAGCAGGTACCTTTTCCCCCACGCGCTTGGGGGACTGATGGGCCAGGTAACAGAAACTGCAGGGAATCGGAGAGAAGTGCGGGATTCGAACCCACAGCTAAGCGAAGGCGAGACCAGCAGCGGAGGTGACGTTGGTGCTCATAGAAAGCTCAAAATTAATGAGAGTCCCTCCACTGCAGTGTAGGGGACAATGTAAGATTTCCCTTCGAGATCCTTGGAGCAATCTGAGGCAATCATTTGTGTCTCGTGGGTCATTAACTCTGTCGTTTCTCTCCTCCTCCTCCTCCTCCTCCTCCTCCTCCCCCTCATTCTCCACCTCCAGTTCTTCTTCTTCTTCCTCTTCCTTTTGATGGTCCTCTTCTTTCTCCTGTTACTCGCTACTCCTCTACTTTTTCTCCAGATCCTTCTTTTCCTTCCCTCTCTTCCCGCAATTCTCCTCTTCCTCCTCCTCCTCGTTCTCTTCCTCCGCTCCCTCTAAGGAATACAAAGTCTGTTCCAAACAGAAGGCTCCCCACAAAGGTGATTGCTTCAGAGGGATTCTTGAAAGTTGAGGCGATGAATTTCAGAGAGAAGGAGAGAGAGAGAGAGAGAAGGGTAAGAGGAAGAATAACAGCTGGAACGGTGAAGTTATTCAAACTATCTTTCCTACTTGTAGCTTTGTCACCTCGTTACTTTCCGTACTATACATGCATTAATGCCCGCTCAAGACCACGACACCGTTGAATGGCCATCTGTGTCATACACCAGCTGTCAGGTGGAACAATGAGATGGAGATGTTCAACCACTTGAATCAGATGGTGTTACCACCTATCGATATGATTTCGTTTTACACAAATAATATATATATATATATATATGTATATATATATATATATATATATATATATATATGTATATATATAATATTTAGCCATTTATGTCGTTTTCCAAGCTTAAGGAGCTGTCAGTATGTCCTCCACGTTGGTAACGACTTACTCCAACTATTGAGAACATCTCACCATTCGACGACCCCAACCGGCCGGGAACTACTTTCTGAAGATTGAAGTTCCATCGCCCATATCACGTGTGTGACGGCGCGTCTCGACGTGTGAGGTGATGTCATGTCATGTGAAATGTGTGACGTCATATCAGGATGGGTGACATCCCGTATCATTGTGTGACATGTATCAGGGGTGTGACGTCACGTTTCGGGTGTGACGTCACGTATCAGTAGGTGTGACGTCACGTATCGGGTGTGTGACGTCATGTATCAGGATGTGTGACGTCACGTATTGTGTATATGACGTCACATATCAGGAATGTGACGTCACGTATCGGGGTATATGACGTCACGTCACACGATTTATAACGTCATATGGCTTGCGTAGCTTTGGTGCCAACGACCTGTGACGCCAATGTCGCCCAGGAGCTGCCTGGATGTAATGTAAGTTGTTTGCAGTAATTTGGCACCGTGGCACTGTTTGTAGCGTGGCACTGTTTCCCAACGGTTGGGTGCCAACCGGCTCCGCATCAGGTTCTACTTTGTTTACTTAAACTTTGGTAGAAACTTTCTTGACTTGTTTCCTGAAAGTCTCAAATCTCATTTAGTTATCAATTTATTTGTTTTATTTATTTATTTACTTTTATTTTTTTTTATCAATTATTATTTTATTGGTACCTTCAGCTTCTAATATGGTGTTTGTTATCTAAGTAATCTGTATTTAGTAAATTCCGTTTTCCGGCGGGTTAAAAGAACAGACTTTAGTCAAGTGTTATTGTTATTATTATTATTTTTTTAAGTCACGTGTAGTTTTGGAAGCACCGGGAGTAGTTATACTTTACGAGGGTGATTCAGCTCTCAAATATTTTATTTATTTATTTGTTTATTTTTATATACTATTCCTTCAGTTCCTTTCTAGTCTAGTATCACCTACAAGCTTTATAGACAGGTATGGCAGGTGGTAAAGAACATGGAACTGCATCGTGTAGGCCTTATGGTCTCTTGCAGTCTTCTCTATTCATTATTTTTTCATTATTAAAATCGTATGTTGCCAGCCAGAATGAAATTATAAAATAACGACATCGAGGCAACGGAGCGTTGATGTGTTCGTGCTCTTGGTAATGTGGTATCCGATGAGGGAAGCCTTTCGAACTTACACAATGTATGCTGTATTCAGATTTGACGGTAATGTATCTTCCATTAGTAATACAATCACGAGCAAAAGTTTTGAACCATACTATATTTTCCACAAGGTCAGTATTATTTTATATATATATATATATATATATATATATATATATATATATATATATATATATATATAATGAAGCGGCCTTGCTGTGGATGTGCTGTGTCCTCCGACACTGCTTTTGACTCAGGGCAGTGGACAAGATGTAGGGATGACCCGTCATCCAGGAGGTGCCAAGATAAGAGGGAGGGAAGAGGGTAGAGGGGAACGCAGTAGGTAGGGGATCGAATGAGTGGGAGTGGTTTATATATATATATATATATATTTCTATTTCTATTTCTCATGTATTGGGGGAAAGCCTTTGGTATATATATATATATGTATATATATATATATATATATGTATATATATATATATATATATATATATATATATATATATATATATAACCTTTTTGTCGAGTCCGTGATGTATTTTTCTATGTACTGTGTAGCTTACAGTTAGATTATTTTCTTGAATAAGTGGGGAAAAAATGTGTCAGATGAAGAATTTGAATTTTGGGCCACGAAATATTCTAGGTTGGTCAAAACTTTTGCCCGTGACTGTACATTGTATAGAGTAAGGTTGATCACTTATTTATTGATGCTCGCCGACCGAGCGTTTTAGAGCGTCGCTGCATGCGGCGGAGGTCGAGGTGAAGGCTTTTCGAAATTTGCCTCCAGCGAGTTGGACCAAGGGCATGGTTCATGAAATTCCACGCTACGAAGTCCTCTGTAAGGGACACCGTCATAGCCACCTGAGAGGGGGAATGGGCAAGGTTAAACGGAATAGAATTGCCAGGTGTTAAGCGGCCCATACACGATCAATTATATTGCGCAATTTCATTGTCAATACTCTGAATTGACAATTAAATTGACTGTGTATGGGTGATATATCGCCCATACACGGTCAATTTAATTGTCAATTCAGAGTATTGGCAATGAAATTGCGCAATATAATTGATCGTGTATTGGCCGCTTTAGCCGGAATGGAATCATTCAAGGCACTGTTCACACTAGCGGTTTGAACCGCGCGGAAACTGCTGCGGTACCGGGTAGTCAATGAAAGACTGCGCGGTTGTGTGTGAACACCTCCATTGACTTAGATTGTAAATGAACCGCCGCGGTTTAAACTGTTAGTGTGAACAGGGCCGAAGTGTATCAGGTTTGAGAGATTGTGTGCAATTGGGTCCTACGTACAAATGGACTCAAATGAGTTCTTTTGAGTAGAAACGACTTCGGTTAGAATCTTTTATTATTTTTCGAATCTCCAAATGTCAAATCACCTTTGAGTCATGTATTGGGAAACTGAACGACGAACTAAGGGAAGAAGTTTAGGCTATATTAGACACATTGTAGACTTAGGGAAGTCTAGAATATTGTAAGCGAAGTCGTCTTCCAGATTTTCGAATTCACAACATTTGACGAGAATCTTGAAATGTGTGCTGGGGCTAATTGTGTGAGCAAAGTCATGTGAAACTCAACGAAGTATTTCTGTAAATGGAGAAAAAATCAAAAACAAAAAGAACGAAGTATTTTTATAAATAATAATGTTTTTCTAACAACAAGAGTAATGCTCACGGGTACCCCCTGTGTTTGATGTCATAAGCTTTGATTGGAGTTTCTATTCTGATCGTTCATTCATTCCTACAGTGTCATAGCAACAGACGAAACGAACTAAAACACGAACGATAGTATCTGAAACATTGGCCAGAATCTGTGCTGCGTATCATATGAGTAAAACTATTAGCATTACTAATAGCTTTACATTTTTTTTACATTTTAGGACAAATTTCAATTCTTTGAGTACTTACCGGCGTAACAATATGGTCTGTATAAATTGCGCTTGCACATTTAGTGAATACTTTTTAAGGTCATTGTGTACGTGTGTGTGTGTGTGCATCTATGTGTGAATCACTGGTCTTGGGTCACGTGTTTGCCTCATGATCGATAGCTATTACCCTACCGGATGAGAGCTTAGAGCTCATATATTCCTCGATCTATGAGGAGTGCTGTGACGTGTTGGTGTGTGTGTGTGTGTGTGTAAACGTGTGTGTGATAATGATTTTGAAAATAGGCCCATTCTAAAATCTAGAATTGTGAATGAGATACTATATCTCTAGACAAAAACAATAATGATAATAATAATAATAATCCGCTATTTCTATCGACAAAATTTAATATCAACAAGGCTAATGATAATAATAATAATAACAATAATGATAATAATAATAATGATGATAATCTGTAGATGACGTCGCTCTAGCGAAGGGGGGTCTGTTGAAATGATCCCAACACAGCCGTCTG
>NC_134784.1:54606148-54613648 GCF_046742065.1 Oratosquilla oratoria | reverse complement strand
AATTTAATGAACCATGCCCTTGGTTCAACTTTGCTGGTGGCAGGATTCGAACCGCCCACACCGTGACCTTCGCCGCAAGTAACGACGCCCGAACCCGCTCAGCCATCGAGCTTCCTAATAATAACAATGATAATAATAATAATAATAATAAAATGCTGAGGAGGAGAAACCCTCTGCTTTCTTACAATGTTGACAATCATAATAATCTTCTGCCAGAGCAGATTGATGGACATTCTTTTTATATATTTAGATTCTTTACTTTATAAAGAGATGTATCATTTACAAGAGCAGGCCATGGCCCATCTAAATTCTTGTCACAGTTCCCTTGGGGGTTCCCATGGCCCCCAGGGTGAGAACCACAGGGGTAAGATGTCTCGGTGGCAACGGTCAGCTACCAAGCCGATCATTCTGTTGTCTTTTTTTCGTGGAGCTATGTACACCATATGAAATAGTTTTGCTGTTCGTAGATTTGATGAGGTATATGGCACGATGTGACAGGATGTTGATTTGGGCATATTTGATCAGGTTTTCTTTAATGATTGAAACCAAAAGGAGTTAGAGTCCATAGAATGTATGTTCAAGACGGTCTCTATCTCTCTCTCTTTCTCTTTCTTCCTTTCCCCCTCTCTCTCTCTCTCTCTCTCTCTCTCTCTCTCTCTCTCTCTCTCTCTCTCTCTCTCTCTCTCTCTCTCCCCTCTCCCTCTCCCTCTCCCTCTTCCTCTCTCTTCCTAATTTTTATAGTTTTCAAGCGAAAAATTAAAATGCAGTCTGGTTCTCGTGTATCTTGTTAGGGTTGCATATGATCTCTTGACAGTTTTATCTCATGCAGTGCACCAAAAGTCATGTAGAAAAATGTTTGAGCGTTTTCTTTTCATGGATAAGGTTAAGCCAGGCATGATGACCCCATGTTATTTGGTGAAAACCTTGTAACATTTACACAGGCTTCCTTTGTTTTTTATTTTTTAGATTCCTCTTTTTCTCTCCTCTCTCTCTCTCTCTCTCTCTCTCTCTCTCTCTCTCTCTCTCTCTCTCTCTCTCTCTCTCTCTCTCTCTCTCTCTCTCTCTCTCTCTCTCTCTCTCTCTCTCTCTCTGAGACGTGCCTTTACATGTTTACTTTGGATGTTAAAACTAGGAAAGCTCCAATTGTAACAAACCACACATACACACACACACACACACACGTACACGCGGACACACACACACACACACACACACACACACACACATACACGCGGACACACACACACACACACACACACACACACACACACATACACGCGGACACACACACACACACACATACACGCGGACACACGCACACGACTCGGTGGCGCGGTTGGTAGAGTCTCCATTTGTCACTACGGCGGTCCGGGTTCGAATCCTGCCCAGGGCTGAAATAATTTCAGTATCGCTGGGCTACGAGTCGTTACTCCAACTCTCGTGGGCGGGAAGTTGGGTGTGTGTGTGCGTGTAAGGTCACAGCATTACCCATAGATCGGTCATACGAGCTCTGAGCTCTCTTTCGGTAGGGGAAATAGCTGTCGATCACGAGTTCATCACGTGATCCAAAAACCAAGGTGAATACACACACACACTGGGACATTTAAATATCATAGTTAAGTTATCCCAGGGGATGATATATTGTTGATTTGAGTACCATAATCTATAACATCTAATGCAAAGTTAGTTTATCGATTAATTATATACGGCGCCCTTGTAGTAACCAAGTTAAAACCAAGTTAATTTATCCAGTAAAGTGACTATTCAAACATATGTATCTGGTTGACGCCAGATGATTTTATTCAGTTGTAGGGGTTGTCGCCAGCATAGGAATAGAGGTTTATATATGGGGGATGGGTGAGGTGGGGTGGTGGGAGTTTGGGTGTGTTTCTTCCGGAAATGCCTAAGCATTTATACAGTGGCGAGACCTGAGCTCCTAAATTAAGCCCAGCTGTGTGTGTGTGTGTGTGTGTGTGTGTGCGCGCGCGTGATACAGTAATGGGGTCTCCAGTGAATCACCCGTTCGCCGCGCTTCAACAACTTTAACATAACGTTGGTGGTTCTGAAATGTTATGTTGTTATTACCGACGTCATGATCATCGTCATCACCATCAGTAACAGCAGCATTGTCATTGAAATTAATATATATATATATATATATTTATATATTTATATATATCTATATATATATATATATGTGTGTGTGTGTGTGTGTGTGTGTGTGTGTGTGTGAGAATTTTTTACGTTTTTTACATACTGGGTTTTTAGGGCCATCAGGTTTTGTAAGTGTAAGTATATATCAATATTGCATGTGTGTGTATATATATATATATATATATATATATATATATATATATATATATATATATGTGTGTGTGTGTGTGTGTGTGTGTGTGTGTGTGTGTGTGTGTGTGTGTGAAATTATTACATTTTTTACAAGTAATACCGGGTTCTTAGGGCAATCAGGTTTTTGTAAGTGTATATATCAATATTGTATGTATATATATATATATATATATATATATATATATATATATATATATATTGTGTGTGTGTATTGTAGACATTGTAATACATCTCAGTGTAGAAAGATTTATGTAGATATCATAAATCTTTTGATATTGTCTGGAGTGTGTCTGATATACAGCTCAGAATGTACGGTAGTATTTTGCATAATGTGTCCTGGTTTATGGTAATGGGGGGAGGAAGAGGAGAAAGAGGAAGGTGGAGTGACGGGAAACGACGTGGACAAGAATGACATTTCAAAACCAAACGGAAACGAGGAAATGACCATTCACTCTAAGCAACATTGACGCTATTGTATTGGAAACGAAAAAGTAAAATGCGCAGTGATATGACAAGAACTGGTTTACCGAGAGAGTAGTTAACGACTGGAATAGACTCACGTAGCAATCATGTAGTGGGCGTTGAGATTATCGATTCTTTTAAGAGAAGGCTAGATAAGTTTATGATTAGGGATGATTTTAGATGGTAGTGGACATGGAACTGCCTAGCGTAGGCCTTATGGTCTCTTGGAGTCTACTCCATTCTTATGTTCTTATGGCAAAAGGATTTTAGTAACTTGGACATATAATTGTGATAAGAGAGTAACAAGAAGAATATTGTAGACAATCGCATATGACTTTTCTTAATTCCTTCACAACAGTAACTTAACTTTTAGATGTATTTTTATTCGTGTGTGTGCAGAATCCCTTTCTGAAGTGATCAGTTTTACATAAAGACTTGGCGTCTCCGGAAGGCGTGGAAAGGCTTTTCAAAGGAACGTGAATCATGAAAAGAGGTTGAAAGAGAGGAGAACCACGACGGGGTAGTAAGAGAGATCCGGAAGAGACGGTCAGGAGAGAGACGAGATCAAAAGGGGCCCGCCAATAGATAGCCGGAAGGTGGCGGGACGTAATTAGGGTTTTGAAGAACCTGAAAGGTACAGAGGATATTACGTAATTGTGTGTATAATCTCGTGTTTATGTGTACTGTACTGTATGGCTATATATATATATATATATATATATATATATATATATAATATATATATGTATGTATGTATGTATATGTGGGTGTGTGAATGTGTGCATTATTATTTTATAGACCGAGCGCTTTCGTCTATTGAGACATCTTCAAGGTCTGAATGGACGAAAGTGCTCGGTCTATAACCTATTACGTTTTTTTGTGATTTTCTGTATATTTAGTCGTGTGTCTATGTGACTTGTGAGGCATATGTGTGTGTGTGTGTGCGCGCGCGCGCGTATGTTTTTTTCCGAGTCGCCCTTGCCTCATAGTCAGCCGACGAAATCATTGTCCCCAGAAACAAAAGTCGACGACTTTTCGTTCACGTGAAAGCTAATTACAGCCGTCTCCAGTGACTGACGTCCGGTGCCTCGTCTGGTATGGCGGTGTCTCCCTAAATGAATTTTCCCCTTCGCTCTCTCCGCGCCAGCTTCGACTCTGCCGCGCGCGACTTCCACCTCGGATGGAAATGGACCATTATGGTCGTGATTATTATTACCATTGTTGGGGTAGTTGCTGTTATTTGTGTGTGTGTGTGTGTGTGTGTGTGTGTGTGTGTGTGTGTGTGTGTGTGTGTGTTCACCATGGTCTTGCATCACGTTTTGCACTCGTGATCGACAGCTATTTACCTTCCGGAAGAGAGCTTAGAGCTCATGTTTGTCCGATCTATCGGTAATGCTGTGACCTCTCTCTCTCTCGCGCGCACACACACACACACACACACACACACACACACACACACACACACACCACTACCAACTTCCTGCCCACAATAGTTGGAGTAACTACTCGCAGCGCAGCGACACTGAAATTATTTCAGCTCTGGGCGGGGTTCAAACCCGGACCGCCGTAGTGGCGGCAGGGAACTCTAACCACTGCGACATCGTGTGTGTGTGTGTGTGTGTGAACTAGCTGTATATGCCTACTTGTCAACTATTATGGAACACCGTATGTCGTTATGTCGTCAAGAGAGAATCAGAATCTCTCTCCCTTTTTCTCTCTCTTACTATCTCTCTCTCTCTCTCTCTCTCTCTCTCTCTCTCTCTCTCTCTCTCTCTCTCTGTCTCTCTCACCGTGGTTTTAGAAGTGGTCGAGGAGTTAATGCAAGTGAATGATCGTGCAGGACTCTACTCCTGGGTTCTGGCTTTGGGCACACAAGGCCTCTGGTGCACCTGTGTCAATCAATGGGCGTGTCCAGGAGCAAAGAACACGATTACATAATACGACTATCAGCCTCCCTGTCTGTCTGTTTCTAGGTTCGTCTGTCTAAGCTTGTCATGTCAGGATATTTGAGTATCTGTCTCAGTCTATTTAGATAGGAAAGTGGCCCCGTCTTTCCCCGTGTGTTTTATTTGTGAGTGACGTTTTCTGCTCTATTCAGTTAGTGTGTGATTCACCATGGTCTTGGATCACATGTTGGACTCTTAATCGACAGCTGTGATCCTGTGACCTTACACGCACACACACATACACACACACCCACCCAGCTCCCCGCCCATGAGAGTTGGAGTAAAGATTCGCAGTGCAACGATACTGAAATTATTCCAGCCCCAGGCGGGATTCGAACCCGGACACCCGTAGTGGCGGGCGCGAACGCTACCACCATGCCATCGAGTCGTGTGTGTGTGTGTGTGTGTGTGTGTGTGTGTGTGTGTGTGTGTGTGTAGGTGTACTTACTATTTTGTAGTGTAAAAGAAATGAACTACAATAGTGGGGTCCCGTCCTTTACTATACAATCTTATATTAGCTTCAGATTCATGTATGATTCCAACTTGGTTTACCTGTGTGTGTGCGTGTACGTGTGTGTATGTGTGTGTGTGTGCGTGTGTGTGTTTGTGTATGGAGTGACTAGTAGATAATTGCGTCTACCCAGATGTAATTTCGTTGCGTTCACCGCCTACAATCAATATGGCGGGGAGATTGCTTCCGGCCTCCCATTATCTTAAGAATCAGAGTTTCGGAAGTGTTCTGGTCCCGCATTCGCTTGGTTGTGGGTTCGAATCCCGCACTCCTCTCCGATTCCCAGCAGTGACTGTTACCTACCCCAACAGTCTCCAAAGCGTATTGGACAAAAGTGGCGGCTTCGGCCGCAACTACTCAGCGCCTCCTAGCGTAGGCTTCTCATCATCATGAGCATCATCTTAATATGCCTAATCATTGTGTGTATGTGTGTGTGTGTGTGTGTGAGATTTACTATGGTCTTGTGTCACATGTTGGACTTGTGATCGACAGCTATTTCCTTCCCGGAAGAGAGCTCAGAGCTCTTATATGACCGATCTATGGGTAATGCTGTGACCTTACATGGACACACGCACCCACGAGAGTTGGAGTAACAACCCTCAGCGCAGCGATACTGAAATTATTTCAGCCCTGGGCTGGATTCGAACCCGGACTGCCGTAGTGGCGGCCGGGAATTCTGCCAACTGCGCCACTGTGTTTGTGGACAAATTAGATATATGAACTAAATAGGCAAGAACTGGTTTACCAACAGAGTGGTTAACGGATGGAACAATTGGTTATTTTAAGAGAAGATTAGATAACTTTTTGGTAAGGGACATGGAACTTCCGAGTGTAAGCCTTATGGTCTCTTGCAGTCTCTTCCATTCTTATATGTGTGTGATTTAAAATAATTGATTTGTGAATTCCAGGAACGAGGAAGGCCTCAAATTAGTCCTCAAATTAGGTCAACCTTGATGAGCCAAGGTTCAGGTTTAATTGAACGGAGCTGAAGGACTCGCAGATTAGAGCAGAGCTCAATTTGAGACAAGTTTAATCAACGGAGCTCTGTCTCTCCCCCTTAGGCATATTATTTTTGTAAAGTGGAACCCCACTCCACGTTCTCCTCCACTTCCCCCTCTCTTTATCTTTCTCTTTACTGTCTTTCTTTGATCTCTCTCTTTCTCTCTCACTATCTCTCTCTCTCTCTCTCTTTCTCTCTCTCTCTCTCTCTCTCTCTCTCTCTCTCTCTCTCTCTCTCACTCACTCTCCCACGCAATATGTCGACTAGCTACCGGTATCCCTTCATTGTGAGAATTTCATTTCCAGATTATACATACGATCATATTCAATTAAGTATACGTGTATATTCATACTCTAGCGCTCCGTCCCTGGGCTCTATACCTGTTTCAATGTTCCTGTTCTGTTTATCTGTTTTCCTTTAGTTCCTCTTCGTTTTGATTGCCCATATATGGAGAGATTAATTAAGTGCTAATGAAGGCCACACAAGGAGACGAAGACAAGGGGTTCCAACTATTGGGTGCCCCACGGGATGATGATGATGATTATTATTATTATTATTATTATTATTTAGTTATTATTATTATTATTATTATTATTATTATTATTATTATTATTATTATTATTATATATTTTTCTGCATAGCGGTCTTGCTTGCGTAAGTGGGAGTAGGATGGATAAGGATGATGGGTTGAGATGGGAGGTTGATAGGATGAAGATGGAGGTAGGGTGATGATGATGGGATGGGTTGGGTTAGGGATAGAATGAGGATGGTGGGGCAGGATAGGATGAAGATGGTGATGGTGGGATAAGATGGTATGGAGATAGGATGGAGATTGTATGGTGGGAGTGGATAAAGAGTGGATGAGGATGGTAGGATGGGGTATAGTGTGCTGGGAATAGGATAAGGATGGTAGGATAGAGAATGGATGAGGATAGTAGGGTGACGATGATAGTGGGGGAGAGGGAGGATAGAGATAGGAGAGATGGACCCAAGTGTAGGATAGGGCGCGCCTCGCCCTCCCATCCCCTCCTCCTCCTCCTTTTCCTCCTCCTCCTCCCCTCCCTTCGTCCTCCCCCTCCCCTCCTCCTCCCCCCCCTCCTCCTCCCCCTCCCCTCCTCCTCCCCTCTCTTCCTCCTCCCCTCCCTTCCTCCTCCCCTCCCTTCCTCCTCCTCCTCTCCCATCCCTTCCTCCTCCCCTGCCTTCCTCCCCTTCCCTTCCCTTTCCCGCACCCGTGA
>NC_134784.1:54604432-54605648 GCF_046742065.1 Oratosquilla oratoria | reverse complement strand
TCCCTTCCCTTTCCCGCACCCGTGATTCTAAGACCAACAAAACCAGGCCGTAGGCATCGGGGGAAGAGGGAGTGGGGGGAGGGGGAGGGGTGGGGGCATTGGTGCTGTCCTCATTGTCTTTAGTGGAAAGTAAAAGGGCGGGAGTTTTTTTTATTTACGCTGTGTCATGGACGGGCGCAGTATCTAGTCGTTTATGTGTATTTTTATATGTCTGTTTATTTGCGTATTGTTGGGTTATCCGTGGATTTACGGAGGAACCTGGCAGTATTATGTTAGTAATAAAAAAAAAAAAAAAAAAACTTCCATTGAAGTGGAACATGCAAACATCCTATTTTACCTTATGAGGCTCCAGGCAATTTTATTCAGATGCAGGAATCAGCATCCCGCTAGTGAAAGGTCAAAGTTGACCAAAGCTTTAGCTCCGCGTTATGAATACGGTAGATGTATTGCACTGAATTCAGTTTTCTTCAGTCTTATTTACTTATAATGTATTCATTTGTGTTTCTTCGTTCCACTTTTCAAATGTGGTCAATGTTTTTTCCCCATTGGAATTCTTCATTCAGATTTTTACATTTTTTTTTTTTTATATCTTTTCATTCGTTATCGGGTGCTTTTATTTGGGGAATATATTTTTCTTGTGTTCAGTTATACAGTGCGGTACTGTATCGAAGAGATTTACCAAAGTGCCAGCCGGAATATTGAGTGTTTTTTTATAGAGATGGGGAGGAGAACTTTCTTGAAGGGTGGATTTTTTTTTTCTTCTTTTTTAGTATTCACATAAGGATTCCACCAAAATCCCTAAAATATTTACTATATAAATCGTAGACGACCAATCCCTAAGACAGTTCGCGTGTACCTAACCACGTTTTCCGAACCACCTTTATTTCATTTTTACTTTAGTCTATCATCAAATCAACTGGTCATCATCGAGTAATTATGTAGCTCCAGTCTTAATGTAGTCTTTACTGTTTTATAGGGGACATTGGCGAACCCCCTACGGACCAGAGCTGCCCAGCATGCTTGTATGAGGAGTAGGTAACCCACATCCCTTATTCATTCATACTTGATCAACCTCCCGGCCTCGACCTTGTTCGACCTTACTCGGGTCAACGTGGGTCGAGGAATTGACGTCGATTTAATTAATCTAAATATTTGCTTGACTTGCAAGCGGAGGCCTTTGTTATCATTGTTATTGTTATTATAAATATCATTATCA
>NC_134784.1:54579432-54596932 GCF_046742065.1 Oratosquilla oratoria | reverse complement strand
GTGAGAATGTTACGATAGGCAAGAGGAAACACAGGAAACTTAATCTGAGTTTATTCGTGACTAGTTTCGCAGTGAACAACTTTATTAAGGGAATGGTATACAGGACGAGCTTTACTTTTATTTATTTTATTCATTATTGTTATTAGTATTTTCTTTGTAATTCACTACCAAAACTCCTCCTGTACGCCATTCCTTTGCGAAAGTTTCTAATTGTGAACTAGTTAGTGTCTCAGGGTAGACCAGTGGTTCTCAACGTGGGGCGTACGCCCCCAGGGGGGTAATTTGATTTTTAGGTGTTTTGGTAATCAAAGTCTATGTTCTTGTGATCTATAAACCGGTTCTTATGTTATAAGACAATCCACATATATTTCAATATTCTAATGTATTTTTTCTTTTTACTATCTATGAATACTCTCATTAGATTTAACATTTTTTATTATTTTAATACCACTTAATGCTTTTCCATTTTTTTTAGCAATTTGTTGCTCAGAACTTTAATTGTCTTTGGTTTATTTAATTTTTTTCCATTGATGCCATGTTGTTTTGAAGTTTGTTTATGCCTATGATTTAACAAACTTTAAATTCTAAGTAGAAAGTAAAAGTTTAAGAATCAAATCAGAGTATCGGTGTTTCAAGTTTCTTCACCTGAAACGGAGTTCATTTTTTAAATAAGAATTATATATCACCACATGGGGGAGGGGGGCATCAGGATTCTAGAGGTGATTAGGTGGGGCATGGCCAAAAAAAGTTTGGGAAACACTGGGGTAGACACAGGAGGGCGTTCTCATTTGGCAAAAACAGCCTTTAATGCAGGGGAAGAACGTGCATACAGTTGGAGGATGTTGCACTGGTTTTGTTTGTGTGTGTGTATTGCCTGAATAAGGAATCAGGCTCTACGTATAGATCTGGGGGAGGGGCTTCGCGCTCGTGAAGCAAGAGGGTAACTACCGAAGGTAATCTGTGTAATGTGTTCTCGTTTCGAGGGAACGCGGACGATTGAGGCTCCCTTCTGCGAGAGGCGGACACGCGAAGCTCCTACGGCAGAAGCGAGAAGGGGGGACGGGTCTTCGTTTCCGAAACGGTCGACTTTTGATTCGAGGAAGTTGTTTGAGCGAGTTTACGTTCCTCTCGGGAATTGACGCGGGTGTGTCGAATGAACCTGTGTGTATGTGTGTGTGTGTGCGCGCGTGTGTGTGTCTGTCTGTGTGCACATGCGCATGTACACACTTGGCCAAGCCCTCTTAGTAATTGGATGAGATACTGTTTGCCATGGTGCAGTAATATGTGTGTGTATGTATGTGTGTAATTCGCCATGGTCTTGGCTCACGTGTTGGACTCGTGATCAACAGGCATTATCCTCCCTAATGAGAGCTCAAGAGTTCATATATGTCCCAACCTATGGGTAATACTGTGACCTTGTATATACGCACATTGTGTGTATGTGCGTATATATATATATATATATATATATATATATATATATATACATATGTGTGTGTGTGTGTGTGTGTGTACACACAAACACAGCCCACTTGCAAATATAGTCGAAGCGTAGGCGCTTGTAATGTTAGATCGTAATGTATGTTCCCCCGGCCTCTCCTGTCTTGTTTGTTTATATCCGCGCGCGGCCCTTTCCGTAGTCTCTCCCAATTTTTGTACTCCGCGAAATGGAACTACATACTGTGTAGGCGAACGCCTGCATGCCCCGCTTCCTAATGCAATTCTGTAGAGAATATATTCCATTCTGGGTTTCCGGCGGCGTTCAAAAAGTATCCGGCGGAACAGAGCCTTTGCTTGCGGGGGGCGCAAATGAAAGGCTTCGGCATTCGGTCTCGGATCGGATAACCGGATGGAGTGCCGCGCCGGTTCCTGGTACTTGGGTGGGTGGGGGGGGGCTTTGGGGGTTGGGGGGGGTGGCTTTGGGGGTTCGAGGGGGGGGAGGCAAGAGAAGCCCCATTGGGTTCTTTGTTCTGTAGCGGGAGACCGTGTTATCTGGTTCTCTTGCGATCGGTGTTCGGTTGTTCAAAGTTGGCAAGAAAGTCTTTGGTTTATTTGGTTTATTTATTTATTTTCATTTCTGTCTCTTCTTTCTTTTCTTTCTTTTCTCTTTATATTCTTTCCTTTCCTTTTTCTGTTCTTTTGTATTTTCTTTCTTTTCTTTCTTTAATCTCTGTTCTTTCTTTTCTTTCTTTTTCTGTTTTTCTGTTCTTTCTTTTCTTTTTATTCTCCATTAGAGAATTCAGAAGCTGTACCCATAAAAACACTTATGATAATTCATTTATTATTATATTTCTCGCGAGACACTTTAGAGGCCGTATTTAGAACCACTTTTAATGGCTGACGTCACTTTGAAAGTCATAAATATATTTCTAATTACTAGAAGTATTATGGATATTACCCACATTTTCTTTTATTCCTTAGACCAGCGTTTCCCAACCCGGGGCGCTGAAATCAATTATAGGGGGTGCTGAGAAGTGATGTACACAAAAATCACATTGATATATGCATCATTGATTACCCAGTTGTGCATATTTGACTCTTTCCATGCTATTTTATTTTTCTAGTGTGTTCTTATTTCTTCTACAAACAATATCGTCAATTTGTTTCAGCTCTTTTATCCTTTCAATAACAAGATGGGTGCTGGACTGCTTAGACATGACAACAGGGGATGCTATGGTCGGAAAAGGTTGGGAAACGCTGCCTTAGACGTAGTTATATATCTGCGAAGTTGACGTTCACGAATTATGCTGGTAACTAGCCTAGACTGTGTCTGACGGAGGGACGCCGGATATGGCAACAGCGGTAAGACACCGCGACCGTGACGAAGGACCTCAAAACTTCAACAAGTGAACGTAAATAAACTAAACACGACACATGGGACGAAAGGAAACTGGGGCGAATGTAACACTGTTGCAAGGACAATTGTAAAATGTCATCACGGTCTAATGTTAACAGTGTTATTTCATGAACTGTATATGTAATCACTGTGCTGAGCAATTTTATAGACATACGAATTGACAGACATATAGACAGAGACAGACAGATAGCCAGACAAGCAGACGAGAGAGAGAAAGAGAAAGAGAAAGAGAAATCAGAAGAGAGTAAAGTAGACATTGAGGAGATATGAAAAAATAAATGGAGAATGATGTAGAGTCTTAGACAGAATCGAATATATAAAGTACCTCATCATAGCGAAAGGGTTGACCGAAGTCCTGCATCCAGCTGAATAAAATCACCTGACGATAACCAGAAGGAAGTTTATAAAGAAGCTCACCATAGGGAAAGGGATTTATGAATATATTTTTCTATTTATTTAATTTAGTTATGTATTTGTTTATTTATTTATTTTATTATTTCTATTTTAATATTTTTTTATTATTATTTTTAATAAAGAAATAGGAAAGGAAAGAGGAAGTACTCTGGTATTGTGGTACACTGTAGGAATTTTTTTTATTGCAACCGCAAGACGATTTTATTCAATTCAAGAGGACATCGTTGTTATGGTCTGCAGTGTACCAGCGTTTCTATCCATTTTTACCGTAGCGAAAGGGTGAATACTCGAGTAACCTGGTTAACGATATCTCAACCCAGTTTAATTTAACCCTGTAAAGATATGGTAGTTTATTAGAGTATCTTTTCTTCACTATAGTCATAATTGATTGTTTAAGGATATTATGGTACCGTAGTTTGCTTGAGTTGGATTAAGTGTTGCGCGTTTGCCAAATGTCCCCTAGTCAGTAACGAGGATATAGACACCATAAAACGAGAAATGTGGCACCGTCGCGGGTGTTAAAACGAGAAATGTGGCACGTCGCTGGTGTGGGTGCGTGTGCGTTTTGATGGTAATGGAGATGAGTTCGAACCTTCATTCATTCTTTCATTCATTTATTCATTATCTACACACACACACACACACATACACACACACACACTCGTATTCGTGGTGATGAGATCACACCATGAGACGCTTCGGTGCAACGGCAACTTTTATTTATGCTTTGTATGCTCGGATAAGTGGCTTATCGGTCGCCAGTGGGGAATCGAACCCGGGTACAAATAAGTACAAGACGAGTTGGTGCCACGGTAATTTTGTCATATACGTGCACACACATACACACACACACACACACACACACACACACACACACACATACACACACACACAGCCTCGTGGCGCCGTGGTTAGAGTTCTCGCCTGCCACTACGGCTGTCCGGGTTCGAATCCCGACCAGGGCTGAAATAATTTTAGTATCGCTGCGCTGCGGGTTGTTACTCTAACTCTAGTGAGCGGGGAGTTGGGTATGTGTGTGCGTAAGGTCATAGTATTACCCATAGGTCGGTCATACGAGCTCTGAGCTCTCATCCGGGAGGTTAATAACTGTTGACCACGAGTCCAACACGTGATCCAAAGACCATGGTGAATCATACACACACGCGCGCGCGCGCACGCACCTGCACAAACAAATGAAAGGCAGTTAAAGGTCCCTGAAATTCAGTGAAGCGTACGACGAGGTAATTACCCACTGGAAAGGTAATGAACGAAGGGACACAGTGTATTATTATGACCTTGTCCCATTCCACCTTAGAAGATTTAATCAAATGACCCGAGCTGTACAAAGGCATTGGTTCTTAGTGACAACTCTCATACGTAGCAAGAAGGAGCTGAGTAGCTGCGACCGAAGCCGTCACCTTTGCCCTAATATGCGCTTAAGGGATCGTTGGGGGACGTAACAGTCACTGCTGGGAATCTGAGAGGAGTGCGGGATTTGAGCCCACAGTTAAGCGAATGTGAGACCAGAACCCTTCCGATGACGCCATTAAACGTACAAACGTAGTCAGGATATATATATATATATATATATTATATATATATATATGTGTGTGTGTGTGTGTGTGTGTGTGTGTGTGTAAATATATATATATATATATATGTGTGTGTGTGTATATATGTATATATATATATATATATATATATATATATATATATATATATATATACATACATACACTCGTATACAAACAACTAACATGTGTCAGTCTATCTGTCTGTTTATATACCAAGGGCTCTTTCCCCCTTATTCAGGAGGTAGCCAAGTCAAGTGTTCGTCAATAAAAACCTTTGCAATACATTGTAGTATAGTGTTGGGAAAATACATTATGTTCTGTGTAACGTGACTAGTTGTTGTATGAACCTTAATATTTTTGGGGGGGGTATTTTTTCCTCGTAAATTGTTGAAATCGTTGTTCCTTTTATTATTATCATTATCATCAACATCATTGTCACCATTATTATTATTATTATCATTATTATTATTATTATTATTATTACTATTATTATTATAGACTTATTGTCATATATGTCCCTATAGGTGCGTCTACCCTTCGATTAATATAATTTCCACACATTGCGGCTTTTCCTTCCCCATTGGCTTCTCACTAATCAGTAGGGAATGACCTTCCTCTTGGTCTCTTAATAAGCCAAAGCACGGGGAAGGTTTCTGCAGAAGACGTAAGGGCGAAATCGGTGAGCGGACGTGGGCAAGAATCGAACTTATTGCTTGCGGAGGAAACGTGGTCCCTTCTTGCTATATATTCCGCACACGGGGAGACTCCCCCACCCCACGTCCTTCTCCCCTTTGATGGAGGGGGGCTAAGTGTTGGGGGGAGGGGAGAGAGGCACCAGCTGTTTATTTGGAGTACTTAGACAGTTGAGACGAGTCTGGGGCCGCTCCCCAGACGCCTGTGACCAGCTGCTGGCCGACTTCGGGGACGTTCAGGAAAGACCTCTTAGCTTGTGGAGTGGTAGTAAGGTAGGTCAGGATAGGTCGGGTGACGCTGAAGGAAGGCTTACATGCGCGTGCGCGCGCACACACACACACACACACACACACACACACACACACACACACACACACACACACACACACACACACACACACACACACACACACACACACACATAAACGAGAGGAGTGGGCTAGTACGGAAAAAATAGTATACGTACATACCTACACATGCATATGTACATACATATATACGTAAATACATACATGTCACATACATATATACGTAAATACATACATGTTACATACAAAGATATGTATATGCATATATACAAACATACGCAAATAAGAATACATACACATTTACATTAATGCACACAGAACATGTCGTCACGTCAGACTTCTCGTATGACCTTGTGACGGTCTGCTGACTTAAGTGACTTACGTGATACCCCCCCCCCCCCACGAAGATGTTATCGGGGAGGGGGAAGGGACCTGTTCTTCAAGATGTTCTTCGAGAAACCTGTTCCTCGGCAATTGTTTTGCAAGAGGACAAGTTGAGCCCAAGCGACGAAACGACGGCTGAAGTTTGGAAGACGAGGTCGGGTTGAGGATGAGGATTGAGGATAAGGGTCCTCTCGTTTTCCCCCTCTCCTCCTTTCATCCTTCCCTTCATCCCCCTCCCTTTCCCTTTATCCCTCCCTTCCCTTCACCACTCTCACGCTCCTCCATTCATCCTATCCTTCCCCCATCCCTTCCCTTACCTCTCTCTTTCCCCTCCTTTCCCCTCCCTTCCCCATCCCCTCCACCTCCCTTCCTCTTCCATCTCCCATCTCCCTCCCCCTCCCCTTCACCCTTTCCTCTCCCTCTCCCCACCCTTCCCCCTGCCACTCGGATCAAACTTCCAGTGACCCGACCTGACCCGGCACGAGGTCTCCCTAGTGGACGGATCCGGATGATCTTGGTCAACAAAGGATCGAGGACCCTTCGAGGAGGCCGAGGTCGGCGCTCACCCGAAGGAGATTGTTGGGGTCTTATTTTAACGCTCTTAAACTCGGGGGTGACCTACTTAAACCAGACGGTTTCATCAGCTGAAGGGCCGTTGGGGTCAGTATGGGGTCTCGATCGGTTGAGGACCCGTTTTGGCCCGAGACCTCCGCCCTACACCCAAAGAGGGCCCTCTGGTGTTAGCCAGAATACAAAAGAACGTCGTTGTAACATGGGTGGTAAAAGTTCGGTCCATGTTTGTATGTGGTTCATGGTGTGAATTGCAAAATGATTTGTTTATTTATTTGTTTATTTAAAGATTTTTTTCCTATGGGCTTCGAACTCTCTCTCTCTCTCTCTCTCTCTCTCTCTCTCTCTCTCTCTCTCTCTCTCTCTCTCTCTCTCTCTCTCTCTCTCTCTCTCTCTCTCTCTCTCTCTCTCTCTCTCTCTCTCTCTCTCTCCCTCTCTTCCTCTCCCTCTCTCTCTCTCTATCTGTCTGTCTGTCTATCATATAGTTTCCTTTTTCATATTTAGTCTTTGTTAATCAGGATCAATCCTGATTACGGCGTAGTACCCGAAACCCATTTCCATTAATTATTTATATATTTCTCCTTATTTATTTCTTTACTTTTGATATATTTATTTTATTATCATATTATTTTATTTATTCATTTATTTATTTTTTTGTAAGGGGCACCGTCCTAGTCTCCTGATAAGGAGCTCGCGACCGAATTATGAGCGTACTCTTTTAGCCCCCCTTACCCCTTTTCCTCACTCTTCCCCCCTTCTCCCCCCTCTTCCCCCCACATTCATTGTCCACTTAGCAAATATATGTGTCAGTATCAAAATCAGCAAAAATAACAAAGTTCTTTTGTAAAATATTTCTATTTTATTGTATATTTCATTTATATCACTGTCGATTTGTTTATTGTTACTTTATTTGTTTGATTATTATTATTTATTCATTTATATTTATTAGTATTTTATATATTATATATTTATCTCTTTATTTCATTTATTTATTGTTTATTTATTTGTCTTCATTTCATAACTATTATTTATTTATATATATTATTATCATTATTATTAATGTGTTTTTGGCTACCTCCCTTGTAAGGGGAAAACCGTTGGTATATATATTTATTTATTCATTTATCTATTTCATTTATATATTTATTTTATTTTATTTTCAATTCGCGGCCCTCACACCCACGCGGTCCCCATTAGCTCTAGAGGACCTGGTGGCCTACTTCGCGTACCGCGTTGAGTCATCACAAACTGCGGGGCGTCTTTTCCCAAACCCCCGACGCGGTCGCGGGACCTGGTCGCTATATTGGGGGACAGTGCCCCCCTCATCCATATTTTTTATTTTTATTTGTTTATTTGTCCCCATACGTGGGGTATGGCGTGGTGATGTTTTGGGTCGATTTTTTTTTTATCGATTTAGTCTCTCCTCCCACAGGTCCATCCCCCGGGGGGGGGAATGGAGAGGAGCTGCTATTTTTGTCCTCTGGGATGTTGGGAACGCCCAGTGCACCGGGGGAGAACTATATTTCAATGTTGACCATTTGTTCTTTATTTTGTTATTTTTACTGATCCCCCTTCAACCCTGTGGTGGGCATTGAAGACTTTGTTCTGGTGAAGGCCACATGGTTTGTTCCCTTAAGGAGGATCGGGGGGGCGCTGGCCCCCTTCCGATCAATCCTGTCAAATACCGAGTATATTTTATTCTATTTTATTTTATTTTCGTTCTAATGTGACCACTGCATAGGTGCATTAATAAAAACTTTCTCTATCTCTCTCTCTCTTTCTCTCTCTTTCTATCTCTCTCTCTCTCTCTCTCTCTCTCTCTCTCTCTCTCTCTCTCTCTCTCTCTCTCTCTCTCTCTCTCTCTCTCTCTCTGCCCCCCTTCTCTTTCCCTTTCTTCAACATTAGTCTTGGAAGTACTTCATAGACATACAGATAAAGTTCATAATAAAAAATAATTTCCTCGTGTGCGCGCACACACACACACACACACACACACACACACACACACACACACACACACACACACACACACACACACACACACACACACACACAGTGTTTGTTCGAGTGTTGGTTATTGGTGATACATATCCCGCACTTGTCGTCAGTATCAACACCTGGTTCATATGTTTCTGCGTGTCTGTGTGTATATATGTACATTCATACATGCGCATATACACACACACACACACACAGACACACACACACACACACACACACATATATATATATATATATATATATATATATATATATATATATATATATATATATATGTATATATATATACATATACAGAGTACATCACATTACGTACACTCATACATACATATACATATATATATATATATATATATATATATATATAATGCGTACATACAACACGTGCTTAACGTACATATATTCAAATGCACAAACATATACACGCACACATACATATATATAGAACACGCCTCTTTACATACACACATCCATTCGCACATATACATACATACATGCATGCTTAATACGTTGTGAGTGCGCGCTAGCTTGTATATATGTATATTCCCATCCCAACCATCCACCCATGCCAGAGAGAGTGTGGGTGGGACCAATATCCTCGCCCCTCGTACATTGATCGAGACGCCGAGACCAGGTAACGGGCACAACCCTCAAACATATGAATTTTTTCACATAAAATGTGTTTATCAAGCCGTGATATTTTATTAAGAATATTGACTTATGGTCATTGATGGTTCCAACAGACCCCATTCACGGTACGATTTGGTCTTCAGGCCGCTGGGTAGATCTGGTCAGATCCGACCAGAATTGATCGTATATGTTGGTCGGACCAACCAAAATCGGTACACACACGATCCAATTGGGTTGGATCGGACCCGATCTGCTCGGCGGTCTCAAGGCCAGATCGTATAGTGGATGGGGTCCATAACTGGTACAGACAGCCAGAACTGGTTTATCAATAGTGTGGTTAACGAATGGAATAGACTTAGTAAACATGTAGTGAGCGCTGAAACTGTTGGTTGTTTTAAGAGAAGGTTAGATAACTATTGATGGAGAAGATAGGTGGTAAAGGATATGGAACTGCGTAGTGTAGGCCTTATGGTCTCTTGCCGTCTCCTCCATTCTTATGTTCTTATATATATGTTCTTCCATTGTGTCTTCCATATCTGCTTTAACCACTCCTATGGCCGTTGTCGGTTCTCTGGGGGCCTTGGGTCTTCTGCAGGATAGACCTGGGGCAACGGATGGTTGGATTGATTTCACTATAGTACGTCAGGTCAAGTGATGTCAGCGTCATTCCACGCTGACGTTGTGGGCGTGTCTCGACAGCAGGGGCCAGCTGGGCCCAGCTGTTATCACATGGTGCTTTGTTGTCTGATACGCGTACCGGGTACTGTAGCGTTGTTGGGCGTGGCACACTTGCAACCACTGATTTATCATAAGTGACTTTTTTATTATTATGATGATGATGTGGGTATATTCATAAGAGGTTATAAATACTCCCATACAGACAGGAGGTAGGGATGGTGGTTTTGTGTGTGTGTGTGTGTGTGTGTGTGTGTGTGTATGGCGGGGTTGATTCCTCTATCACGGTGAAAAAATATTAATTATTTTTAGTTTATTTAATTTTGTTTTATTACATCTTATGTTATTTTATTTGTTCATTTTTATTTTTGTTGATTTGTTTTATGTATGTTATTTCGTTGATTTTTATATTTTGTTATTATTATAATTATTTTATTTGTTTTATTTCTATTTTATTTACTTATTTCATATTTTATTCTTATTATTTTATTTCTTTCATTTTATTTCTCTTTTTTTATTTATTTATTCATTTTTTTATTTTTATTATTATTATATTATTTCTTTTGTTTTATTTTTTTTCTATTTCTTATTTATTCATTTATATATTTATTTTTCTTTCATGACTTTTGCTAGACAGATTGGATTAGCAGCGGGACTAATGGAAGCGCCGCGCGTAGAAAGGGAGTTACTATTTAACAGTGTTATATCCGGACTCGGTTTATAGGATATAACGCTGTTAGATACAACATTGTTAGAATGTGTTATATCCAATAAACTGAGTCTAGCCAAGGGTGTCGCATGACTCCATTTCAATGCCCGGCGCTTCGTATGTAAAATAGATGTTTCGACCGATGAAGATTCCTTTACCTTGGAGTCCATTCCACAGCTGAATAAAGTCGTCTTAAGACATCTTTAGGTATCCATTACATGTGACTCTGGATTAAAAAAAAAATAATAATAAAATAATAATAATAATAGTAATAATAATATATATATATATATATATATATATATATATATATATATATATATATATATTAGGTTGTCGCATAAGTTCGGTTTTATATATTTCCCCTCTACAATATCTAATTCTATTATCTATTCAATTTCTCTACAATATGTACATGACATTTACTGGAAAAGGCAAATACAATTATCTATTGTTTATTAAATAAAGTAAAATAAAATAATCAACAATATAGTCTCCGCCCTTCCCAATATCTTTACTCCAGCATTCCGGCAATTTTCGAATACCATCTCGGTAACAATTTTTTGGTTTTTGGGCAAAGAACTCGGAAATGAAAGTTAAGATGGCTGCATTATTCTCAAATATATGACCCGATAGGTGATTTAACAATGACCGAAAAAGATGAAAATCAGTTGGTGCCAAATCTGGAGACCAGGGCGGATGGGATAAGGCTTTGTCATCTTTGTCACTTGCGGCCGAGCATTGTCGTTTAGCAACAAAACCCGGTCATTTAGACCTGGCCTTTTTCCTACAATTGCTGTCTTGACACGTTGAAGTTGCTGGCAGTACAACTCTGTATTAATTGTCATGTTTTTGGTAGCAATTCATGATGAACAATTCCAGACTGATCCCACCAAACTGAAAGCAACACTTTGGCTTGATGAACTTTAGCTTTGACACAAGGTTTTGGTTGCTTGGATGAACTGACCCAGGCCTTTTTCTGCTTTTTATTAACATACAGGCACCATTTTTCGTCTTCAGTTATTACACAGTATAGGAATGAGCGATGTTGTTCCGTTGTCACTTGATGTCTGGACAACAACGATGCCGAAATTGATACTCTCTGATTTTTGTGGTTGTCTTTAAGGGTATGAGGAACCCATGCACCAAGTTTCTGTACTTTGCCCATCTTCTGTAGATGCCTAGCAACAGTTGCATGATCATATCCTATTGCTTGCTCGAGCTCTCTTGTGGATTGACGAGAATCTTCGTGAAGCAGCTGATTTAAGGCGTCTTCATCGAAAGCTGATGGTTTTCCTGAACGAGGTGCATCTTCCAGATTGAAGTTGCCACTGCGAAACTTCTTAAACAATTTTTGTGCAGTTCTTTCAGTCATCGCTTCTTCTCCATACACCTCGCAAATGCTCCTGGCTGCCTCAGATGCATTTTCATGTCGATTAAATTGAAAGAGAAGTAGGTGTCGGATTTTTTTTCAACTTGACATTCCATCTGAAATATAAAAAATATATATATATATATATATATATATATATATATATATATAAAGTGAAAATAAAGTGAAAAACACATAAATAAGAATACACGTGTAACAGATTAATACTGTTTTCACAAAAGGAACACAAAAAATGTTCAAATATACACAAATATGAAAAACGAATTTATGCGACAACCCAATATATATATATACACAGTTATAATATATATATATATGTGTGTATATATATATATATATGTATGTATGTATATATATATATATATACACACGTATATAACTATCAAAGAAGGACAGGTTGCACGGGTGTGTACCCAGAAGATGTTGTAGGTGCTTGGGTTGTAGAATAGTAGTTGCAGGCACATTGGCACCTCTTGGTAGACTGACGCAGGTTGCAGTGTTTGTACTCCAATGCGTTTGGTTGCAATCAATCCGGTCAATATTGGACGCAGAGGCAACTTCTCTTCTCCCACTCAGAGGCAGAGGCAAAGCAACAATGCAGTGACGCCTCCTCCTACTCCTCGTCTCTCTCCTTCTCCTCCTCCTCCTCGTTCTCGTCCTCCTCCTCCTCCTCCTCCTCCTCGTCCTCTTCTTCCTCCTCCTCTTCTTCCTACTCGTCTTCCTCCTTCAACTTCTCCTTCTCCTCCTCGTTCTTCTCCTCGTCTTCCTCCTCCTCCTCCTCCTCCTCCTTTGCCTCCTCCTTCACCTCATCCTTCACCTCTTCCTTCACCTCCTCCTCCTTCTTCACCTCCTCGTTCTCGTCCTCCTCCTCCTCCTCCTCCTCCTCCTCGTCCTCTTCTTCCTCCCCCTATTCTTTATCCTCCTTCTCCACGCCCTCCTCCTCCTCGTCCTCCTCTTCCTCCCCCTACTCCTCCTCTTACTCTTTATCCTCCTCCTCCACGTCCTCCTCCTCCTCGTCCTCCTCCTTCTCCTCGTCTTTCTCCTCGTCCTCCTCCTCCACTTCCTCTTTCACTCCTCCTCCTACTCTTTATCATCCTTCTCCTCGTCCTCCTCTTACTCCTCCCCCTACTCCTCCTCCTCCTACTCTTCATCCTCCTTCTCCTCTTCATCCTCCTCCTCCGCCTCCTCCTACTCCAAGAGTGGAGACAAGGGAAGTACGTCACGTGGAGTATTTAGTTGACAGATCATTTAATTCAGGTTTTTGTCACGTGATCTGACGTTTTATATATATATATATATATATATATATATATATTATATATATATATATATTTATATATGTAATGCTGTGGCGTTTTCTATACACTTTGTTCAGAGTGATGGTAGACGATTTTATTCAGGTGAGGGGTTGAACTCGGGACCGAACAGGGTCTCGATCGATCCAGGTCCCATTTCGTCCGGGGTCCACCAACTGTATGACTGAAGTTGAAGAGCTCAACATGGTCAATGATCCCTGAAAGGCCAATTATTTATTGATTTATTTATTGTATTTTATATTGTTTTGTTTATTAGTTATTTATATTCTTTAGTTATATATATATATATATATATATATATATATATATATATATATATATATATATATATATACATATATATATATATATAGACTTGTTATATTTGTCTATTGTTTTATTTTTTAGTCATATTCATTCTTCAGTTTTATATTAATTTATTTATTAATTTATGATATTTCTATATTGCTTTATTTATTAGTTATTCATATTTATTCTTTAGTTTTATGTTTATTAATTAATTTATTTTATTTTTATAATGCTTTATTTATTAGTTGTTTATATTCATTCTTTTGCTTTATATTTATTTATTTAATTATATTTGTTGCTTATAGTTGTTTATATTTATTCTTTAGTTTTATATTTATTTGTTTTATTGTACTTTTATATTGTTTTATTTGTTGCTTGGATTATTATTAATATTTATTTATTTATTTGGTGTATTTTCTCATTGTTTATTTACTTGTTTATTTATTTATTTACGTATTTGTTTATTTATTATCATTATCTTTTTCAAATTTGTCCCTTGCCCTTCGTCCCACTCAACTCCTTCTTCCCGAGGTTCATTTCTCAGCTGAATAAAACCGTCTGGCGCAGTTCTGTCCAGTGAGGCCCCGGTCCTTTGTCGCAATACAATCGTTAGCCGTCAGCCAGAATAACATCCTCTGAGGACTTTCTCTGGATGGAAGTATCGTGCGTGTGTATGTGTGTACGTGTGTGAGTCTGTGTGTGTGTGTGCGCATGTGTGTGTATGTGTGTGTGAGTGTGTGTGCATGTGTGTGTGTGTGTGTCTGTGTGTGTGTGTGTGTGTGTGTGTGTGTGTGTGTGTGTGTGTGTGTGTGTTTCGAGGTGTATTTACCCGGAGTTCAACCCAAGGATATTCCGGTCCTATACAGGATGACCATCCTTCCCCGTTATCCCCCAAGTAACTCCAGGAGGAAGAAGAAGAGGAGGAGAAGGAAGAGGAGAAGGGGACTTTTAGAAACTGTTTATTCCTGGGATGCTTTAACTACAATGGGGCTCAGGACTGACCTTTTGGTAGTGAGTCTCGCGAATGGCACGTGGCCGGTCGGATGACCACGTACATCGAACCGGAACCCGCGTGTGTCGAGTCGGCAAGTTGCACGTGACAGATCTCCACGTGCACGAGGGAGATCGACCCAGTGCACGTGGTGGGGGTCACGTGATGAATAAGTTCGAAGCGCGTGGAGGGTGAAGCCCATTGCACGTTGTGTCTCAGCCTAAAGTACGCGGCGAGTCAGTTCGCTACGTGACGGGTCAGCCTAATCGATGTGGCTTGTCAGTCTGTTACATATGGCTTGTCAGTCTGTTACATGTGGCTTGTCAGTCTGTTACATGTGGCTTGTCAGTATTTATTTTTTATTTATTTATTTATTATTTTTGTAAAAAGAAAAAAAAACCGTGCCTGTATCAGAATTAAAGAGAGGGAGAGAGAGAGACAGGGAGGAAGAGAAAGAGAAATAGAGAGAAAGGGGGAGAGAGAGAGAGAGACATGACTGGGCAGTGGCTGCAGCACCAGTTTCTCGTTTTGTATGTAAAACACAAACGGAATCGCATTGTATTTGATGGCCAATAACCAGCGAATCTATCCAGAGGACAGTATCAATAGAAATTAATGATGATAATAATAATAATAATAATGATAATAATAGTAATAATAATAATAGTAGTAATAATGATAATAATAATAATAATAATAATAATAATAATAATAACTATGCTGATGGTAATAATAATAGTAATAAGTGATCAACACTCCTTTGGAGATTATTCTCCAGTCACCAAAGAATGCTACGTGACTCTGGTCCATAGGGGTATGCAATTTACTCACCATAACACCACTCAGCTCGGGTGGGTGACAGGCCCATAAAGCTTAATATATATATATATATATATATATATATATATATATATATATATATATATATATATATATATATATATTTTGCAGTAATTCACAAGGCACACGTGAAAATAATATGCAGGAAAAAAAAACCCACTGGGAAATAAGAAGCTTAGTCCGAACGTTTTCGTCTATTTAAGACATTATCAAGGAATACACAGTTACAGAGACAAAGGCCAAGTGCTACTAAGCCGGGGTGACGTAACGTCATGGACCAAACGTCCGTATATGTAAACATCGGCTCTACCTGATTGTGAAGCATCTTGGGTGTACTTCCAATGTTCCTAGCTTGTCTTTTACTTTATGTATATATATCCACCTTTGTCTCTGTAACTGTGTATTCCTTGATAATGTCTTTAATAGACGAAAACGTTCGGACTAAGCTAATTATTTCCCAGTGGTTTTTTTTTCCTATATATATATATATATATATATATATATTGTAGTAATATTTAATAGCATTAGTAATAATATTTCAGCTGTCATGTAGTACATAGCAATGGTAAACATCCATGTTTTTATTCTGGCTGCCACTGTGCTATTTTATTCATCTCTGCTCGGCTTCCTCACTGCCCAGAGGGGCGAGCCGTTTGACCATGTGTCTCGTCGTATTGGATTTAGATTTGACAAATTTGGGTTTAAGAAGGAAACAGGCAAGAACTGGTTTACCAGAAGAGTGGTTAACGAATGGAATAGACTTAGTAACAACTTAGTGAACGCTGAAACAACTGGTTGCTTTAAGAGAATGTTAGATAACTTTATGGATGGGGGATGACAGGTGGTAAGGGACATGGAACTGCCAAGTGTAGGCCTTAGGGTCTCTTGCAGTCTCTTCCATTCTTATGTTCTTAGCATATGCACGTTGGGATTCATCCATCTACTTTGCATTGAAAGGGAGTTTGTGGTCATGGGGATATGTATTAACATAAACCACTTTTAATAAGGTCATGTCGGTGATTACTAACAGGCTGTGGTTGATTAATATAAATATGCAAGTTAAGGATAAATGAAGTAATTATGTTAGCTTTGGGCATAACTTTAGATCGTGTACGTGAGATTGTGTGTGTGTATGTGTAAGTCTGTGTATAAGTATGTGATTAGCCATTGTCTTGGATCACGTGCTGGACGCGTGAACGACAGCCACTACCCTCAGGGATGAGAACTCAGAGGTTAGATATGTGTGTGTATGTATGCATGCGTATTTATCCATACGTGTGATGTGTATATATGTATTGTGTGTTTATGTAAGTATAGTCGTAAGTACCAAATCTTTTAGAATGCAAGAACGGGAGAGATATATGCGAATTACGCACCCAAGGGACAGTGCTGCGGTAGACAGAGGACAGGAGGAGAGTCATGCGGTCGTTCTTGCCAGCAGTGAGCTTGCTCCGCGCTCGCGTCAGCGCGCGTTTTGATCGATACAGCACGTGGCAACCCGAGTCCGGTGCCCCCCCCCTTTTTTTTTTTTTTTCTGTCTCCCACCCGGACTCCGTGTTCTCGAAGACTCGATGTCAGCGACGCTGACAGCCTCTGACAAACTGTTTACGATAATGTCGTTCCTGTCAGCTACCAAAACACCTTGATTCAGGTTAGGGAGCGACACAGTTTGGAGTGATCGTACTATTTTATTTCTTTGTTTTATTATTATAGTTTTTATTTGTTGTTATTATTATTACTGTTGTTGCTGTGGTTGGATGCTCGCTGGCTGAGTGAGTTAGGGCATCGTTAGTTGCGGCTAAGGTTGAGATGATGGCGGTTCGAACCCTGCCACCGGCGAGTTTAACTAAGGGGATG
>NC_134784.1:54559432-54574432 GCF_046742065.1 Oratosquilla oratoria | reverse complement strand
TTAGTGACACTTGTAGGTCTCTGTGGCTTGACCTCAGGTCAAATCAATTTCGTTATATTGTCTGAAACTCGTACGTGTGTGTGTGTGTGTGTGTGTGTGTGTGTGTGTGTGTGTGTGCGCGCACGCGCGCGCTCCGAAGTCGCTCTGCTCCTGAGGGCGCAGAAGGCGGAGCCGCCTTTTCATGGTGAAGGCGGAGGACCTCTCTGACGGTGCTGGACCTCGTTTTAAGGCCTTATTACAATGGGCTACTTTTCCCCCAACCTCCAGTTAATCGGCGGTACCGCTCACCTCCAACAGCTTTTCTGCCGCAAAGTCACTATGTCTTTTGGTTATGCAGGAGGAAAATTATTTTCCTCCAGAATGTCAGATTCCTTCTCGAAAGCTGAGGGCTACAAATGTGCTCCAACAGTTGGAGGAAAAATAGCCCAGTGTGATAACGTCTTTAATAGTTCATCAACAAGAACCTCCTTATGGTGGTGAGGTGCCTACGCTAGGAGGCGCTGAGTAGCTGGGGCCGAAGCCGTTTCTTATGCCCTATTATGTGCTTGGTCTGTTAGGGTAGGTAGCAAACAGTCACTGCTAGGAATCGTAAAGAAGTGCGGGATTCCAACCCACAACATGTCATTTTGGACTTAAAATCACTATGTGGAATGTAAAATATGTTGAAATATTACTAAGTTATATTTGTTTGTTTATTTATTTATGAAAATATTTCCAGGTTGTATTCATTCATAAAATTATTATTTTGCTTATTTATCTATTAACATATTTCCAAATTATAATAATTTGTTTATTTATCAGAACATTTCCAGTTTACAATATGTGCTGTGTCCTCCGACACTGCTTATGACCCAGGGTAGTGGGCGAGATGCAGGGATGACCCGTCATCCAGGAGGTGCCAAGATGAGAGGCAGGGAAGAGGGTGGAGGGGAGGGGAGTATGTTAGGAATAGAATGGGTGGGAGTGATTTTTATGCCTTTCTATTTTTTTTTCCTACCTCCTTTATATGGGGGAAAAGCCTTTGGTATATGTATGTATATACATTAATTTGTTTGTTTATTATTTATTTATTTATTTATTTATTTGTTTGTTTATTCTCTGAAGACGTGGTGGTGAGGGTTGAAGATATCTAGGCTTATCGAGTTGAGTCATTAGATCAGGACTATTCCCGGGCAAGGTCATTAAGTATTAACTGTTCAGGAACAATGACCAGCGCTTAGAGCCGATATTCGCGTTGATTCGACTATTCTTCTGTCATTTTTTTTTATTTGTCTGTGTTTTACTTCGTGTCTTATATATTTATGCTTGTTTGTGATTTATATTTGATCTATTTATGTTTTATTTTGTGCTAATTTTTATTCATTTGTATTTGTGATTATTATTTGTTTATGTCATTAGTATTCATTAATTTATTATGATATTTGTTTGTTTACTTGTTTGTTTCTGTCTGATCTTCATTATGTGCCATATGAGATTCTGAAACGTTTGCTGGCTCTGTATCGTTGATATGAGAAAGAAATGACGTCAATAGTCATTAGTTCACTAGTGCTCTAGCCATTTCATTTATCTTAGCTGTTATTGTTGCTATTATCATTATTATTATTATTATCATTATTATTACTACTACTATTATTAGTATTACTATTATTATTATTATTATTATTATTATGCGTATAAATCATATTTGATAAGACATGGATTATTTCGGGTTGGTACTTTAGCGATAGCCAGAATAAATACACAAGAGTACAGCCACTCCAGACAAATTGAACTCTGGGCCCGAAGGCCTCGGGTGACCGTAGGTTACTCGGCCAACGAACTGACATCATTGTGGTCTTGATTTTTTTTTTTTTCAAAAAGTAATATGGGCAATATTTCTCGGAGTAATGATTGCTTGGCTTGTATACATGCATGATGTGATTAGTAATAGATTGGTAATTTCAATTTTGCAAAGAAAAGCTTACAAGGTCCTTTGCAAAAGCGGGTCCTCACTACGATATCCAAGCACAAATGTGTGACGGTAACACAAAGAATTGGATCAAGAAACATGAGTGTGTCTGTGTGTGTGTGTATGTGTGTGCGCGTGAGTGTGGGTGGAGGAAGAACAAGCGAAGATGGACTGGAACTCCTTTATTGCTCATACTTTTCGACCGACTCGGTCTTCTTCAATAAGCTGTCTGCAAACAACCTGAAACTTACATTTATACATTGTGTGTGCGTATATATCTATTATCTATTTATATATTTATCTGTTTATTTATTTATTTATTTACTTATTTATTCATTTGGTAAGGAAGACATAAATTAGAATCTGAGTCCAGACTAGTTACGACCACAGTGAGCTTCTTCAGAACTTTAGCATCGGGCTGTACGTCGCCCAAAAATACAAATCTTTCTCTTCGGGTCCCTTTCCCGCATAAGGAATCAGTCGCTGACCTATCCAAACATGACCTAACCTAACCTTGTTTGACTTATCAAAAATACGTGACATGACCTGCGTCAGAATATGACGTAAAACGATGACGTCACACGTAGTGGGAAGAGAGGCGAAGTGTCCGAATTCGGGGGGGAGGGGGAGGGAGGGGGGAAGGACCAAGAGGGAAAGAGTTTCCCTTTAGCGCATATCATCGCATCGCTGTGTGCGCGTCGTCCTTGGTGCATGGCGCGTGGTGAGGTAGCGCGTTGTCGCGTCCTCTCGCTATTTCCCGGGAAAGCGTCCGGGAGAGGAGGGGGAGATGGGGGGGGGGGCTCTTTAAGAGGAAAGTGGATCGATCGGGGGGAAAAGAGAGAGAGAGAGAGAGAGAGAGAGTCTGCAGCTTTGTTCCTTGGGAATATTTTAAAAGAAATGCATATTGTGTGTCTATGTTTACCTGTCGTACTGGAGAGAAAGAACAACGCTCGTGGTGTACCGTCTCTTTGTCTCCGTCGACCAGGCTTGGTTTTAAATCTGTTTTGTCTTTATTAGTGCTTCATGTGTGTGTGTGTGCTTGTGCGTGTTTTACCTAATTGTATTTACCCAGTCTAGTAATATACAGAAAAAGATGTTCTCATGTAATCCTGTCTCGAATTTTCCAACTACTATCGTGCCTGTGCACGCATGTGTGCGTGCGTGTGTGCGTGCATGTGTGTGTGTGTGTGTGTGTGTGTATTTAGACATTTCTCTTGTGAAGGAAGGAGTTGAAGAGTTGGTATTGTCCTCACGGAGTGGCATCCTATTGTGGCCTAATGTCTTACTTGGCACCGAAATCGAGTAATTGAGAGCCGCGGGAATGGCACTGTATCCGGCGAGTGCCGCGGAGTGCCACTTCAATGTGTCCTCGGCTCGCGTGGCCGGAAGAGAGCTCTTGCACTAAACCAGTGTTGAATTGTTATTGTTATTTCCCATGTAAAATAATCTCTCTCTCTCTCTCTTTCTCTCTCTCTCTATCTCTCTCTCTCTCCTCTCTCTCTTTTTCTCTCTTCTCTTTTCTCTCTTCTTTCTCTTTCTGCCTCGTAGTAATATTTTGCCATATACATATTTTTATCGAAACTTACTGGTCTTTCATTTATTTTGAAATAGATGAGAATATATATATATATATATATATATATATATATATATATATATATATATATATATGTATATATATATGAGATCAAAGTAGACGGGTATGAACTTAATACAATTATTAATTTACACAAAATGAAATTATATACTAGATACGTAATACATGTGTGTATGTGTGTGTCCATGTACGTATTTTAATTTAATTTGAAATATATAACCATTAATACCACGTGTAAATGAAAAACGCGATATACCAAGAACGGAAAATAAGAAATGATCAGAATAAAGAGAAATAACACACTTGACAAAGAACCCACATCTCATAACACATCAACCGAGCACTGTAATCTTCTATTTTGGCAGGAAGGAAGGATTGCTTTAGAAAGTCACAAGTCATGATAAGGTAACAGGGCAGGACTAGCAGTAATAGATTTAAATTGGACAAATTTAGATTTAAGAATGAAATAGGCAAGAACTGGTTTACTAATAGAATGGTCAACGAATAGAATAAACTTGGGTACCTTGTAGTTAGCGCTGAATCTATCAGTTGTTAGAAACTGTTAGACAACTTTATGAATGGGATGACAGGTGTAAATGGACACGGAACTGCCCAGTGTAGGCCTTATGGTCTCTTGCAGTCTTCTTCGTTCTTATGTCCGTGACGTCACAGGATGTGATTCGACTACGTAAGATTGCGTACAATCAAAACGAGCCTCAGAATAGACACTATGGCGTGATTTGTGATGCGGTTATTATCGAAACGGCTGAGCTTCAAATGATATTGAGAAAGCGAGCGGGGGGGGAGGGGAGGGGGGTTGTTGGGTGGGGGGGGGGCTTAACTTCGACATCGTCTTCGTCATCGTCTTCGTCTTCGTCTTCTTCGGTAACCGCTGAGGTTGAGAACGTGAGGGAGAGTTCATTTGGTCCAGATGGCTTTCTCTATTGTTGGATTTCTTTTCTTGGCCTTCTTTTTCTTCTTGAGTATATTCTTCTTCTTCTTCTTCGTCTTCTTGTGCGTCTTCTTGTTCTCCTCAACAAACTCGTTTTGTTCTCTGCTTCTCCATTTTTATTCTCCCTCCATCTTCCTCACCCATTCACCTCGGTCTGACTCTCTCTTTATCTCTCTCTCTCTCTCTCTCTCTCTCTCTCTCTCTCTCTCTCTCTCTCTCTCTCTCTCTCTCTCTCTCTCTCTCTCTCTCTTTCTATCTCTCTTTCACTCTGTGTATATGTATATGTATGTATATATGTGTGTGTGTTACCTAATTGTATCATACGATAAGGGGAGCTATGCTCGTGTGTCCCGTATTTGTATTTCGCAGTATCTAGTTTGCTCTTAAATCCATGTATGGTTTTTGCACACACTATTGTGTTTGTGTATGTTTTCTTATTCATTTTTATTGAGTCTGTTGAAAGTAGCCACAGGAAACATCGTGGGAACAAAACTACCCTGTTGGCATTACTCCCGGGCTCTTGCACGTGTTGTTCCGGAATCCAGCCGCTTTCATTGTCTACAGAAGAATGCACCAGAGGGAGCTAAGTGGGTGGTGGTGGTAGGTGGTTGGTGGTGTTATGTGGAGGTATGTGGTGGTGGTGGTAATGGTGGTGGTGGTAATGGTGGTGGTGGTATGTGGTATATGGTGGTGGTAGGTGATATATGGTGGTGGTATGTGGTAGGTGGTAGGTGGTGGTAGGTGGCATATGGTGGTGGTAGGTGATATATGGTGGTGGTATGTGGTAGGTGGTAAGTGGTGGTAGGTAGTGACTGTGGTGATGGTGGTTGTGATGAAGATGGTTGTTCTGGCTAGAGGTAGTGCATGTGCCCCAGGCGTGAACCGTTTGTATTGATTACTTATTTATTAATTCATTATTATTTTTTCGTCATTATTATTAGTTGCATTATTATCATTATTATCGTTATGATTGTTGTAATCACTGTGATTATTAATTGTGTTAATTTTATTGTTATTGATTTTATTATTATTATTATTATTATTATTATTATTGTCTTGTAATCGTTATTTTAATTTTTATCTTCACTTCGTGGACCCGAGCTTGATTTCCAACGGACACGAGCACTTAGGGCAAAGGTGACGCTCTTCTCACCTGTTTTATATATATATATATATTTATATATATATATATATATATATATATATATATATACACAAGGCGTGTTTTTTAAGTACCATTTTGAAATAAAAATTAAAGAAGTAGACTTTTCGTAACATTTTTATTTTTACATGAAAGCCTGTACTGTAATCTACTTTTCAACATAATTACGGAATCATCTGACCGTGTTTAAGTTTGTGAGTATTTCAAATGCCTCCGATTGAGAATGCTGCCGACTGAAATACGTGCTGTGATTCGTTTTCTTACTGTTAAAGGCGTGAAAGCGACTGAAATTCATCATCAGATCAGTGAAGTGTATGGAGAAAACATTATGAGTGATGGGATGGCGGAATGAGTGAGAGCTTATAAAGATGGCCGTACAAATGTGCATGATGAGGAACGAAGTGGACGACCTTCACTCATTACTGATGGTTTGGTGCACATTTGTAAGAAAACGAATCACAGCGCGTATTTCACAGTCGGCGGTATTCTCAGTCGGAGGAGGCATTTGAAATACTTACAAACTAAAACATGGTCTGATGATAAACTAAAACATGGTCTGATGATTCCGTAATTATGCTGAAAAGTAGATTACAGCACAGACTTTCATGTAAAGATAAAATTGTTACGAAAAGTCTACTTGTTTAATTTTTATTTCAAAACGGTACTTGAAACACGCCTCGTATATATATGTATATATATATATATATATATATATATATATATATATATATATATATGTGTGTGTGTGTGTGTGTGTGTATATATATATATATATATATATATATATGCATATATACATACATTCACATATATATATTTATTCTTATTTTATTTATTTATTTATCTATTTTATTGGTTGGCTTGTCTTAGCTTAGCTTGGCTCGGCGTCGGAGGTGCCATGGCACGCTAGACGAAGGAATTATGCAAATGAGTTAAAATAACCATATTAAAATTGTCCTTGTCGCAGTCCACATGAAATGTATTTGCAATCTTCTTGTATCTGTTAATAAATGCGGCAATGTGTTAATGGTCTGGTAAAGGTGGCGGCACACTAGGCATTTCTCGCGAGCATGCTTATTGCTTTTGCTACTTCGTTTGAGTTTAAACGACTTCGGTTACGGTCTTTTGTTTTTCAAAGTTCCAAATGTCAAATTACTCTTGCGTCATGTAGTGAGAAGCTGAATGACGAACTAAGAGAAGTTAAACCTAGAATACGAATGTTAGACACATTGTTGAGATGTTCTAACTGAGGTCTAGTACATTGTAACCGAAGTCGTTTCTACTCAAACTAGCAAAAGTAAGTAGTATGCTAGCCTAGTGTGCCGCCACCAAGGATATATTAACACTTTGAATATTTACAAAACTCTTAAACTGAAAAAAAATCGTCTGACGCTAGCCAGAATAAATTCATAAGTGCGTTGACGTCCGTCACATGGGGTGGAGTTGTTTCGTGGCTGATTGGAATAGCCTGGCGTTAACCAAAATAAATTAATATATTGATAAATTAAGACATTAATATAAAAATAAATAATTTAGGCTAGAGGGAGTGTGAAGATGGTGTGTGTGTGTGTGTGTATGTGTGTTTGTTGGCCTGGTTCATTTTGAGGCGTTATTTGTAGAGATTAACCCACAGTATTTGGTGTATATCTTCAACATGACGTTTCTTGAATACAGATGGAGTTGTGCGGATGTGTGATTGTGTGCGTATGTACTTGTGGGATGTGTGTGTGTGTGTTCTTGTCAGTATGTGCTCGTGTGTGTGTGTGTGTGTTTGTGTGTGTTTATGTAGGTGCATCTTCATATATACTTGTAGTTATTTCTTCATATATGCATGTGGTATGTGTGTGTATACATGTGCATATGTACTTATGATTATGTAGTCATGTATACATGTGATGGGTGTGGTATGTGTGCGTGTGGGGGCGTGGGCGTGCGTGCAGCATATAATCTCATTTCAGTGTGCCCCGAAAATTTAATATAAAACATAAACTAAGCTCACTAAAATTTGTATTATAATTCTGGGTGGGAGGGTTGGCCATGGCAACACTGTGCATGAACATAATTGCATTTAGTTTACTGAAAATATACAGAAAGAGAGATACACTCGTGAGGTCCCGTCTCTATATTACTATCTGTCAAACTTGGTGCTTGTGATTCACCATGGCCTTGGATCATGTCTTGGACTCGTGATCGACAGCTATTTCCCTCCCGGAAGAGAACTCAGGGCTCATATATGACCGATCTATGGATAATGCTGTGACCTTACACGCACACACACACCCAACTCCTCGCCCACGAGAGTTGAAGTAACAACTCGAAGCGAAGCGATATTGAAAATATTTCAACCCTGTGTGTGTGTGTACATAAGTATATAAAAATGAAGGAGAATGCAGAAGACCATAAGGCCTACAGTAGGCAGTTACATGCCCATTACCGCCTACCATCTATATACATATAGTTATTTCGTCCTCTCTAACAATCAATTGTTTCAGCGCTCAATACATGGTTAATAAGTCCATTCCATGCGTTAACCACTCTGTTGGTAAACCAGTTCTTACTTATTTCCATCTTAAACATAAATTTGTCCAATCTAAACCCATTACTACGAGCCCTGTCACAATGGTCTTGAATCACGTGTTGGACTCGTGATTGACAGCTATTTCCCTCCCGGGAGAGAGCTCAGATCTATGGGTAATGATGTGACCTTACACGCACACACACACACACCCAACTCCCCGCCCACGATAGTTGGAGTAACGACTCGCAGCGATACTAAAATTATTTCAGTCCTGGGCGGGATTCGAACCCGGACCGCCGTAGTGGCAGCCGGGAACTCTAACAACTGCGCCACGAGGTGTGTGTGTGTGTGTGTGTTTGTGTGTGCGCGCGCGCGCGTGGAAAGAAGCATTTTCCATCGACTCGTCTTCGGCGTGGAAGTACGAGATTACGAGGACTTATATCCGGAGTCGCTCTCGCTTAGTGGGAGACCCCGAGGCGGAAGCTGGGGCGGGGCCGGGGTGAGGTGGGGCGGGGCGGGGCGAAGACGTCACGGGAACCTGATTGAGGTAAAGGTGATCCTGTGGCACGTCGCTCATAAGACGGAAACATGTTTGGTATCCAAGTACACATAAACGCGTGTGCGCACACGTACAGACACACACACACAGACAGCACAGTGGTACCATTCGCAGCCGAATTCGATTCCCACCCAAGGATGAAATGATTTCAGCATCGCTGTACTGCGAGCCAACGCTCCAATTGTGGCACTGGGCAAGGAGTTCGGTGTTTGTGTGTGTAAGGTCACAGCATTACCCATAGATCGGGCATACATGAGCTCTGAGCTTTCGTCCCGGAGGGAGGGGGGTTATTAACTGTCGATCACGAGTCCAACACGTGATACAAGACCATTGTGAATCACACACATACACACACACACACACACACACACACACACACACACACACACACACACACACACACACACACGGGGTATTGTCATGAATACAGGACAATGTGTCATGATGGAGTAAACAACATGTAAGATGGTATAATGAGGATCTCTGTTCTATGCATATGCAGAGTGGCGTCTGCATATGCAGATAATGCTGGGAGTCTTACGTCAGTTGAGATAATTAGGTGGTTAAAGAAATGGCAAGGGACGGTTTAAAAGAGATTTTTTTTTTTAATAAGATCACCTGGCGACAGCCAGACCTTGATATAAAATACGCTCATAACCTTTCGAGTCTAATGACTACTGTCGCCAACAACAAGACGCAACGGCGGTGCCGGACAGTGTGACACCGATTTAAGACACTCAGGTTAGATTAGGTTATGGAGTGAGAATTATACATGTTTTTGTCTTTTAAAACTAGCATATATATTCTTACGTAATTTATATGTCTCGAAATATATGTATATACATCTTTGTATTTTACGACTGTATAGTATGTATATATGTGTATAGTATGTATATATGTGTTATGTAACCATGGTTATGATATCATTAGGATGTGTCCTAAGGTGTAAGGTGACTGGTAAGGTACAAGTGCAATGAAAACCTCAGAGTATGAATATAAGAAGGGAGGAGACTGCAAGATACCATAAGGCCTACACTAAATAGTTCCATGTCAATAACCACCTATCATCCCCATCCATAAAGTTGTCTAACCTTTTCTTAAAACCACCAATAGTTTCAGCGCTTACTTCATGGTTATTAAGTCTGTTCCATTCGTTGACTACTGTCTTGGTTAACCAGTTCTTGTCTATTTCCTTCTTAAACTTAATTTGTTCAGTTCAATATCAAACCTACGGCAACGGTCCACTTCTTTGCAAATATAAGCTTTGTAGATCTATAGTCCAAAAGAAGTAGGTGAAGAGGCTATCACACTGGGTTATTTTTCCTTCAACATCCAAGTAATCAGTGGTACTGTCCACCTCTAGAGCTTTTTCTGCCATAAAATCACTCTGGCAAACTATTTTGTTTTCTCAACAAAAATACATAGAATGTCATTTGATCTACTGGAGGAAATTTATTTTCCTCCAGCATATCACATTCCTTATCGAAAACTGCGGGCTGGAAATCTGCTCCAACAATCGGAGGAAAAATAGTCTAGTGTGATTTGGGCGTGGGCGCTTAAGTTGTGTTAGCTCATGTCTGGATTTTGAGTTTATTCTATAATGTAACAACGCGCTATTTGTTGTTAACAGTGCATACAATTTAGAATTATTGTAAAAGAGATTACACTGGTGTTTCTGTGTCCTAACCACCCCGTTTTTTCATGTTTGTGATGGTATAGATATAATACTTAGATTACCGTTACTGTACACACACACACACACACACACACACACACACACACACACATACACATACACACACACATATATATATATATATATATATATATATATATATATATATATATATATATATATATATATATATAATATATAAATACACATATGTATACTCATACAGTATAGATACTCAGGCCCGGCCGTCGCGTAGCTTTGAACGCGGGCCCCACGTCCACTTCGCTCACTTAGCCGATCCTGATTATTTGAAATATATCGCTGCTACCAGCGATTAGTTCCATAATATACATATATGTATAGTCGACGAGTAGGCTGAGTACGTGTTATGGTTATTTATATTCATGGTTGCTTGAATTACATCGCTGCTACTAACGATATGTTCCATGATATATGTATAGTCGACGAGCTGGCAGGGTAATTTCCTCTCTCTCTCTCTTTTTTTTTCTCTCTCCATGATGTCACGTGACTTGTTATCGCCCTCTTGTTGGTTTAGGCCCCCTGAAAGCTGCGTGTTAGAGGGTGCTCCATTCCCGAATTGGTGGACTATTAAAAGGCTGAAAAGCTATTTACAATACCTTTGTCCTGGAAAACCGGACAGACCACAGCCAACAACGTTTATTTCCAGCCTGTCATACTGGACCGTGGCCTTGAGTGGGAAAGTGGGCAGACTGGAGCCCCTTCAGCATGGAATCCTACCCCCCCTCTCCGCATGAATGAAATCGCCTGGTGTGATAGCAGAAAAGTCTTACAATGCTTCTCTCTCTCTCTCTCTCTCTCTCTTTTTTTTTTTTTTTTTTTTTTTTTTTTTTTTTTTTTTTTTTTTTTTTTTTTTTTTTTTTTTTTTTTTTTTTTTTTTTTTTTTTTTTTTAGGATCCAGTGCAGGACCGTCGGTCTATATATGTGGGAAAGATATAGTCCGAGAACCTTTCCCATTTAACAGAAAAAGAATCGACGAAAGTATTTGATATGAAGGAATGAAAATGTAGAAAGATAAGAAAAAACAACTGCAAATTGTATTATGCTTGAAACTTATATACTATTTAGCATTGATATTCATATGCCACGTTCGTATGAATAAGGAAGGTTTTATTAACACTAAATGCCTCGTGTCGTATTACGTTCCTTGTGGCACTTCGTGTGTGAGTGATGGCGTCTCTTGGCTCAAGAAGAAGTCCTTGGCATTTTCGTCTTCAAAGGGGCATTACTGTACTCTGAAGGGCGCTGCCTGGCTTGAGGCGAGGCGATGTGGGAGGCGACGGGTGTCCTTCTTGTTCTTGTTCTTCTGCTGATTCTTCTTCTTGTTCTTGTTCTTCTGCTGATTCTTCTTCTTTTTCTTCTTCTTCTTCTTCTGCTGCTGCTACTGATTCTGATTCTTTTTCTTCTTCTCCTGTTTCTTCTTCTTTTTCTTCTTCTGCTGATTCTTCTTCCTTTTCTTCTGGCTCTGCCTCTTATTCTTTTTCTTCTGCTTCTTCATCTTCTGGTTTTGCTTCTTCATCTTCTACTTCCTCTTTTCTTTATTTTATTTTCCCGTCTTCGTATTCATCTTCATCTTCACCTACAGATTCTTATTTTTCATTTCTGATTTTTCTTTTCTTTTTCTTTTTCCGTCTTCGTATTTCTCTTTATCCTCATCCACACTGTTTTATTTTCTTTGTCTTCATCAATTGATATTCTCCTTTTCGTCTTATATATATATATATATATATATATATATATATATATATATTACTTTTATGTTTAACGTTGTGAACCCCCCCCCCCCATCAGGAGGCCAGGACGGTGCCCCTTACAGAGGACTATGTAGCGTGGAATTTAAAGAACCATGCCCTTGGTCCAACTCGCTATAGGCAAGGTTCGAACTGCCGTCACCTCGACCGCCGCCACAAGTAGCGACGCTCTATTATTTTATTTAAGTAATAAACAACCTCAAAAGCGACATCATCATCGCTGCCGTTCTTGTGAAGGGTGTTCTTGTCTTATGGTATCGTCTGTACCTGCAACCGAAGCCAACATGCTTTTGTTTATATATTAAAGTGATATTGATCTCACGCTCAGATTATTCTCCACAAAAAGAAACAATCATAAGAAGAAACGAAGGGGAGGGATGGAAGGGTGCCTGCATGGGAGGGACCGTGGTGACTGGTGCCGGTGTGTGTGTGTGAAGCAACGCGCCTTCTGGTGAATAAAAAGGACAAATGCAAAACGCCCGTAGAACGCCGTTCCTGAAAGGATAGGATGAAATACGATATTTCTAGGGAAAGCACAAATACATAGGTCTCTCTCTCTTTCTCTTTCTCTTTCTTTCTCTTTTTTTCTCTGTATCTGTCTGTTTAAAATAGATTAGTAAATAGATAGTTAAATAAAAGGTAATTAATAGATAAAATGAAAAAAAAAATATTAAATAAGATGAAGTTCAATTAATAGATGGGTAAATAAAAGATAAAAAAGGTACTTCTTTACAAAATTGGGTTGACTCCGGGTAAGGTCAAATAAGGTCATCAGGACAAAATGGGGTCGTGACCTATCATGACCTAGTTATGGGTTATTCGGCGCGAGGGCATAAACACACGGGGGGGGGGCTGGCCCCCTCTCGGGCAAATAAAATCGCCTGAGACGTTGTAGCCATGGTAACCAGCAGATAGATCCATTTAAAAAACAGCGCCTTTAATTAATATAGTGTATTTTTTTTACATAAATATTTTTAGTTGGAATGTTGATTCAAGAAAACTATGGGTTAAATTGGTTTTATTTTAATTTTAATATTTTATTTTATTTTATTTTATTTTATCATTTTTTATCTTGTGTAGATATTTATTTATTTTTAGTCGGTATGTGGCCTCACGAAGGCGAACCCATAAGAACGTGCTAATGGCGGAGAAAGAGTTTGACAATGGGGCGAGGGTGCGTGTAAAGTCCTCAGCCCAGGTATGCGGCAGCCGTGAGGTCGACCAAAGGCTTCGGCCGAAATGAGCTGCCACCCTTGGAGCTCGAAAAGAGAGGAAGGTTACAAATAGAGAATAGAGAGTGAAAGAGAGAAAGAGAGAGACACAGAATCACAGAGAGTGAGAGGAGTGAGATGTGAGAGGAAGAGACAAAGAGAGAGAATAGGGAAGAAGAAGAGAGAATATAGAAGAAAGAGAAGAGAGAAATAGAGATGGTGTTGAAAAGGTCAGTGAAAGTACGAAGCTCATGGAGATTGAAAAGAAAAGGTTACAAATAGAAAATAGAGACAAAAGAGAGAGTGGGGAGGGGGAGGGAGAGGGGAGAGAGAGAGAGAGATGTGATCATATACGAGAAATAGGGAATCACTGAGATGATGTTAAAAATATCGGTGAAAGAGAGAACGAAAGACAAAAGAGTTGATAAAAAGCTTAATGAGAGATAATACAAAGACCCTATCTACGCAGAACAAAGGCAAAGAAAAGAAAAGTATATAAAAAAGAAATACAGAAATTAACTAAAAAGGTCAGACGTAGCCTTTACAATGGCGTTAGCACACTGGGCCATTTTTCCTCCGATTGTTGGAGCAAATTTGCAGGCCGCAAGTTCTCGGGAAGGAATCTGGTGTGCTGGAAAAAAAAATGATTTTCCTCCAGCAAATCAAATGACATTCTGTGATTTTTTTTTTTTTTTTTTTTTTTTTTTTTTATATATATTGAGAACACAAGATAGTTTGCCAGAATGATTTAAAAGCTGAAAAAGTTCTGCAGGTGGGCGGTACCTCCGATTAATTGGAGGTTGGAGGAAAAATAGCTCCGTGTGATAACCCCTTAAGTCATAAAGGTCTCAGACATTGCCAATACAAAGGTAGAACGGAGATTAAGTTCGACAAAGAGCAATACAAAGGTTGAAAGGTCTTAAATACAAAGGTCATAAAGGGAGGGGTTCTGATCTTTTGAAACAAGTCCACAGGAACTTGACTGAATCATGAAGACGCTCATGAAGGGGGCGGCGACCCCTTTATGTATGAAAGACGTTACCAAGGCAATGGAAAAGGGCAGTAGGAAGATGGTGGTGCTGGGGTTTGTGGGAAGGAGGGAGTGGGAGGGCGTGTGGAGGGTGCCTGAAAATGGCGGTGCCAGTTTCAATGCCAGTGTTGAAGTAGAGATCATAGGTTGAAGCCACAAAGGCCCCGCCTTAGTTCAAAGAGGAAGTGCATTAAAGGTTGGAGGTCGTCAGGCAAGGTCGACCTGCTCAGCGTTTGGAGGAGAAAGTGGAGGGTCAGGGCGCGGCGTCCGCTTGCGGCTGCGGCGTCGTCGGGGGGGGGGGATCTGCGGATACGTGCGTACGCAACCGCGCGTCTCTCTTTCCGCAATCGCGGATCATGTCAGCTTGAAGGTCTGCTTGCCTTTCGGTCTGTCCTTCTGTCTGTCTGTCTCTGTCAGCTTGCCGACTCATCCGTGCTTTATCTACCTGTCAGGTGGTGTGTACTTGGTCAGCCGGGCTCTCTGTCAGTTTTCTGTCTCTGTCTCTGTCTCTTTTGTCTGGATCATGTCTCCTGCGCGCCCACTTTCCCTCTTCACTGC
>NC_134784.1:54519432-54549432 GCF_046742065.1 Oratosquilla oratoria | reverse complement strand
GTGAATGTGTGTTTACATGTGTGTGTGTGTGTGTGTGTGTGTGTGTATGTGTGTGTGTGTGTGTGTGTGTGTGTGTGTTGGGTGTGCATCTGATTCACCACGGTCATAGATCACGTGTTGGATTCGTGATCAACAACTATTACCCTCCCGGATGAGTTGTCAAAGCTCATATATGGTCCGATTTATGGGTAATGCTGTGATCTGATACACACACACACACACACACACACACACACACACACACACACACACACACACACACACACACACACACACACACACACACACACACACACAACCAGAACACTTTACCCATCAGAGTTGTGCCTGCTCGCAGTGTAGCGATGCTGAAACTCTGAGCCCTGGAAGGGACTCGAACTCTGATCGCTGTGTTTGTGTGTGTGTATGTGTGTGTGTGTGTGTGTAATATACAATATAAGAGCTATACTCGAACGACCCGGTCTATGTTACCATCGATAAAACTTATTTTTATATTCAACTATATTGTCCGATTGTTATTTTTACATCCACGTGTGCGTGCGGCATGCGCGTGTTTATCGTCTGGGAGAGAGATACAGACATTAATAACACATAGACAGACAGGCAGCCTGATGTAAAGTGTGAATGGTTAGGTTGACGAGTGTGTATGTTAATGTGACAGATTGTATATTGAATAGAGACATAACTGTGTACGTGTGTGTGTGTGTGTGTGTGTGTGTGTGTGAGTGTGTGTGTGTGTGAGAGAGAGAGAGAGAGAGAGAGAGAGAGAGAGAGAGAGGTCCGTAGGGGGCGTTGGTGTCAGTTTAGATGAGGGCGTGGGCGTGAAAGAGCGCCCCTGCGTCGGTTATATATATATGAGTTCGTGTTTACTTCAGTGTTGGTGCGGTTGAGCGAGGGAGGAGTTGCCTGCGAGGGGCGGGGCGGAAGATGAGGAACTGTCCCTCGGGTCGACGGAGTGGATGGCTGACAGAAGCGGATATACAGTATATATATATATATATATATATATATATATATATATATATATATATAAATATATATATATTTCCTCTTTGTTTTACATTTATTTCATTGTAATTCCATTTCGTTTTTATTTTGTATGATTTTATTTTATCTTATTCTATTTTATCATATATTTTTTACTTGCCATGTTATTTATTCCTCTATTTATTTACCTGTTTATTTGTTCATTGGATTAGTTTAGAACAACGTATAGTGTTTGTTATGTGTTTTAGACAATTCAACACTCAGAAACGAACTAGTTTAGTCTCTTTTCACACGTATCGACTTTTCGCCGTGCGCCGTCCACGACACGACGTCCACGACACGACGTCGTGCTCTCTATAGACGTTTTCATACGTAGTCGTGGTCGTGACGTGTGAAAGCGTCCATAGACATCCCTGGTTATTTGACAACACGACATCGTGCTGTGGACGGCGCACGGCAAAAAGTCTATACGTGTGAAAGGAGCCTTAGGGAAACTACTTGGCTTAGAAGCGATAGATTAACCCTTAACTGGGTATAATAGTCCCTCGTTAACCTGGATTGAACTGATGCTGGCTTGCACAAAAAGTTTAGTAGGAGATTAGTTTAAACCTGTTGTTAGTGAGGGGTTGCCACGTAGGTGATAAAATAATAATAATGATAATAATAATAATAATAATAATATTAATAATAATAATATTAATAATAATGATTAAAAAGTAAATAGTAACGAATAATAGATAAGTAATAAGGGGCTGCCACATAGCTGATGGAATTGGAATAAAGATAATGAGTAAATTATATCTAGATAATAGGTGATAAATGAATAGATAATAAAATGAATAGATAACAATAATGGAATAAATAATCATATAAAACCAGTAATACATATATACATACACATATATATGTATATATATGTATATATATATATATATATATATATATATATATATATATATAAAATCTAACTAGAAGGCCTAGATGCCAGCTAGGTTCTAGTACATGTTCACTCGCGAGCGAGGCACTCTAGTCCGTTGTTTGAACTCAACTTTGCAGGATGAAAGTGAATGCATTGTTGATTAGATTGCGATTATGTAAATTGCATCAGCTTCCTCGCTCGTGAGTATCCGAAGTGGATTTACGTATTTATTTATTTATTATTATTATTGTTGTATATATATTTTTTTCTGATACGATTGCAGGTTCCTGGCGGGAAATACGAAACGTGTATGTGTGAATGTGTTGTATTTTGTGTGTGTGTGTGTGTGTGTGTGTGTGTGTGTGCGTGCGTGCGTGCTTGTGTGTTTGAATGTATTGTGTGTGTGCGTATGTGGCTTGGGTGTCTGTATGTGCTTATGTGTTTCCTTGTGTATGCATGTGTGTTTATATGTATTTATCAGTGTGTATATATATTTATCAACACTGTCTTTTTCCCCACTGATATCTGGAAGACGAATGATTAATATATATATATATATAATTGTGTGTGTGTGTATGTATACACACACGTGTGTATATACATACATATATATATATATATATATATATATATGTATATATATATATATATGAAAAAGGTATTTTCAAGACCTAATTACCTCCCAGAACTTTAGATTGGTTCCCCAAACGTCGGGGTAATTTGTTGACCACCATTTCTCGGTCTCTGTGCTGGTGAAACCCGTACTCTTGCCTTTTTTTTTTTTTTTTTTTTTTTTTTTTTTTATGTCTGTAGCCCATTGGCCTCGTCTCCCCTGTACTCGTGATCGACAGACCATTGCATTATTGTTTCTTTAATTCTCTTGTATATATTTGTGTGTTTGTACGTTTGGTTGAGTGTGGAAAGGTATTGTGTGGTTGTGTTTGCGTGTGTGGGTGTGTGTGCACTGCCCGAAGATCTTTCACCTATGTACATGTACGGTGTGCGTGAAAAGGGCTTTCATATAATATATTCGTTGTCATACATACACGAACGCGCGCGCACACACACACGCACATACACATTGTTTGCATACACACACCCATATATATATATATATATATATATATATATATATATATTATATATATATATATATATATGTATATATATATATATATATATTTGGATGATGAACATAAACACAGGGGAAGGCTCGGAACCCTAAACACTAACGTTTCGTTCGCGTAGAACTTCTTCAGAGAGTGTACGGAAAACTGTAATTGAAGTTTATATACTAAACTTAATTATCTTTGCGGATACTTGGGAATAAAATACTTATAAAAAATATATATATATACATGAATAGATAAGATAGAAAGCAAGAAACTGAGAGATTGAGGAAATAGAGATGAACAAATAAAAATGAAGAGAGAGAGAATAGGTCACCGCTTGTTCGTGTGACCTCATATGATACATCATATACATGTCATGGATTTTTTTTATTATTAGCTGATTGGTTACTGGGTCACAGCCATGACGAAATGAGTTTAATTTTAAACTGATAAAACCAATGTTGATGTGTTTTGATTAAAATTCGAAACATGTGATATTAAACAAAAAATACATAAAAGTTTTGCGACTTATTTATATTGTCCCGTCCATTTCTATGCATTGCCAAATGACCGTTCGTTTGCTGTATAGTAACTGTATGTGCATATCGGGTTTAACGTTAGGTTAACCTGGTCAAACATAGTCATTGCTTTAAGATTCGTTTAGATAAACACCTAAGCAAGATGCCTTAACGACTGCCATTTATTTTATATTATTTGTTTATTTGTTTGTTATTAATTGTCTGTTTATTATTTTCTTGGTTTTCATTTATTATTTATGTCAATTTATTATTATTTATTATTTACCTGTTTGTTTATTATTTAACAAAATCTATGCGTATTCATATTATTTGTTATTATTTATATTAGTATATTTTTTCATTTTGTATTTATCATTATATTTTTTCGCATCCGACCTAGTTATGGACCAAAAGGTCTCCTGTCGGCATGCTCCGCCTTTGCAATTCTTTGTAATTTGTGCAGTCATGACTTTAATCTTCTTTCGCTATGAGGATGGACGTTGTAGACTTTATTCTGATTAACAAAGGACTTTTTCAGTTAACTGGGGGAACGCCACAGTTGGAAAATAATCAAAATTGTCTCAGAGACCATAAGGCCTACACTAGGCAGTTCCATGTCCCTTACCACGTGTTATCCCTGTCCATATGGCTATCCAATCTTCTCTTAAAACAACCAATAGTTTCAGCGCTCACATGGTTACTAAGTCTATTCCATTCGTTAACCACTCTATTGGTAAACCAGTTCTTGCATATTTCCTTTTTAAATCGAAATTTGTGTAGTCTAAATCAGTTACTACGAATCCTGCCTTGCTGCCTTAATATGACTTTGTTTGCATCCTTGTTAAAACCCTTGTCCCATTTGAACACCTCTATAAGATCAGCCCGAACTCTTGGTGCCTGGCGATAGAAGAATGTCCGGGTATGGTGCCTAGCAGACCTGGGCGCGTCCTTCGGTGCGTTCCTATATGCGTTCCGCTTTAGTTTGGCCGCGGTTAGCGCTCCCAAACTATTAAAGCAATATAGGTGCCGTTATAGTATGTGGCCTATGAAATTTTTCTTTTGGTATCGTATGAGGCCTACCGGACCTTTGTTTCGGTATGAACCTGTCTCTTAAGCTTTAATAGTTTGGGAACGCTAACCGCGGCCAAACTAAAGCGGAACGCACCGAGGAACGCGCCCAGCTCTGGTGCCCAGGGCTCGATTCGGTCCCTCACAGTTTCTGGAGAACCCTTGTCCGTGCCTCCTATGGGGTATTGGTGACGTAAGTTCTATTCTAGCGACGAATGGCATCCCTACGGACCTCAGTTACGTAGTTATTTTATTGAAGACTGATTCCCCACTCAGAACCTCTGCTGTTCTTCGTTACTACTGTCCTCTTTAAATTATAATAATAATAATTAATAATAATAATAATAATAATTAATAAAAATAATAATAATAATAATGATGGTGGTGGTGGTGATGATGATGATGAATAGATAATGGATGATGTAATAGTATAATTTCAATGATAATACAAATGATAATCGTAGAAATGATAATGATAACAGTAACAACAACAACAATAATAATAATGATAATGATAATAATAATAATATTTAATGATAATAATAATAACAACAACAACAGCAACAATAACGAGATAATGATAATAGTAATGATAATGACGATATCATGGTAAGAGTTAAAATAGACAAATAAATAAATAAATAAAAAGCGGTACGCCATTCAGTCCGCAAGAAAGCGTGACTTGATCCAATGCCTGAAGCCTTTTGTGGAAGACGAGGAGGAGGAGGAGGAGGAGGAGACTTGTTGTCGTGGAGACCAGGTGGAAGGAGAGATCCCCCTCCACTCGGAGGAGATTTATTCCACTTTCCCTCAGCCTCGAAGTGAGAATTCTGTGGACACTGTGACTAAAAATATAATGTTTTTATTTTCGCTTAAGCCCAGGGCTTAGAAGGCCTTATAGGCTTTGTTCTGGTTAGCGTTGGTGTGGCGCTTTGGTTTCGGCCTCGATTTCTGATTGTTATTGGCATTTGGGAATGGTTGGGCTGTCTTAGCACTCAGGGCCAAGGTGATGGATTTTTCCGTAGCCGATCGCTTCTTGGCGGAAGAGAGGGGGAGCAAGAGAGTAAGAACGAGAGACAGACAAAAAGAGAGAGAGATACACGCACACACACACACACACACACACACACAGGTACAAAGAGAAAGAGATAGACACACACACAAACACACAGACACACACACACACACGCAAGCACGCACGCACACCTCGTGGCGCAGTGGTTAGAGTTCTCGCCTGTCACTACGGCGGTCCGGGTTCGAATCCCTCCCAGGAGAGAAATAATTTCAGTATCGCTGCGCTGCGGGTTGTTACTCCGATTCTCGTGGGCGGGGAGTTGGGGGCGTGTGTGCGTGTAAAGTCACATCATTACCCATAGATCGGTCATACGAGCTCTGAGTTCTCATTTGGGAGGTTAATAACTGTCGATCACGAATCCAACACGTGATCCAAGACCATGGTGAATCTCACACACACACAGAAAGAGAAAATGAGACATACACACACACACACACACACACACACACACACACACACACACACACACACACACACATATTCAGGTAGAGAAATATATAAGTTTTTGTCAGCTACTTTTGAATAAAATCGTTTGGTATCAACCAGAATAATATTTATGAATTACTCCAGCTCTCCCCCACGTACCTGACCTATTATGTAGTGGAACTCTACAAATATATATATATATAATATAATATATATATATATATATATATATAATATATATAATATATATAAATATATATATATATTTCGGTGTATAGTAATTGCTTTATGAAAATTAAAGTGGAATTTGATTAAATATAATCGTATCAACACCTTAAGACAGTTTTGTTTAGTTTTCGACTTTGACGAATTGAGACAATTTTTATATTTAATTGTATTAATCTGAGAACAACTATTCTGACGTATTACGATGTATTGAACCGCAATTTAAGTTAAATTTGGTTGATCTAATCGTATTAATCAAACAACAAAATAATCTGACGTATTATGAGGATTAAGTGCTTAACTACCGTTTATATTTTCAATCCGGATTATCGGTGTCCGTGTGTGATAGTGTGACACCCGAATATCCGACATCACCCTGGGGGCGGAGGGGGAACACCCTCATTGTCACTGAACCAATCAGAGCTCAGGATTTGAATGGTGGGCGGGGCGTAATATGAATATCAACTGTGAATCGACAGGCGATCCGCTGTGTAATCGTTTTATTGAGTAAACCTTTCGTTACAGTGATTATTGTCCGTCGATTTTAGTCTTGTTAGCATCTCTTCATTTCATCATTGGTAGTTGAAATTATTCAGGCGAAGGATTGCCTCTTGCTGAAGGTGTTAAATCGTTTAGGAATTGTGTCATCTTACATTAATTAATTGATGGGTTGGCTACATTCTTCATAGGAAAATCTGACATAAATGACGCACACACACACACACACACACACACACACACACACACACACACACACACACACACACACACACACACACACACACACACACACACACACACACACACACACACACACACACACGATCACGAGTCCAATACGTGATCCAAGACCAAGGTGAATCACACAGACATACACACACACACGTTTTATACACATGCATACGCGTAATAATGTATATATTATACTGACAGATTGCTCACAATGGTATATATGGTTAGGAAGATTATAAGCTTGTCTTGATGATTGATGGGGCGATGGGAATGATGATTTTAGTTATTTTTAGCCAAACTGACTCATCCTGGTCACTATTGGACTTCATATAGTCCAAGGCGGACTGGATATTCTGCAAACAATAAGGCTGAAGTGTCCTTCTTGCTTGCCAAATGCTCCACGCCTCTTTGTTGGTTTATGACTGAAGCGGTGGCCGGCTGGTGTCCAGATTCTCAGATGTGTGGGCGGTTGTTCTGGTTTGACTCGTGTTTGTGTGTGTAATTCACCACAGTCTTGGATTACGTGTAGGACTCGTGATCGACAGCTACTACCCTCCCGGATGAGAGCTCAGAGCTCGTGTATGACCGATCTGTGGGTAATGCTGTGACCTGACGCGCGCGCGCGCACACACACACACACACACACACACACACACACACACACAACTCCCTACCCACGAGAGTTGGAGTAACAGCTTGCAGCGCAGCGATACTTAAATTATTCAGCCCTGGGTGGGATTCGAACTCGGACCGCTGGGTTAGCAGTTGCGTGTGTGTGTGTGTGAGAGAGAGAGGGGGAGAGAAAGAGAGATGTAGAGCATTGTTAATATATACATTTGCATGTGTGTACGTTTGTATATTGTTTATTTGCTTAATTGTGATTGACTGTGGAGAGTTTGTTTTCATAGTTTTGCTTCTGGTGGTACGAATCTTTTATTATGTTCTTTTTTTGAGCTTGTGTGTTCACAGGGAACAACACTTCTGCTGGTGATTCATCTCTGTTGTCCACGGTTTGTTTGGAAAGCTGAACATGACTGTGTGTGTGTGTGTGTGTGTGTGTGTGTGTGTTCGTGCGTGTATGTGTGTGTTTATTGTGTGTGTGTGTGTATTAATGCGTGTGTGTACATGTGTGCGCGCATGTGTGTGCTCATGCGTTTATATGTGTACGTGTGTATGTGTGTGTGTGTGTGTGTGTGTGTGTGTGTGTGTGTGTGTGTGTGTGTGTGTGTGTGTGTGTTCGTGGGTGTATGTGTGTGTATGTTTACTGTGTGTGTGTGTGTGTATTAATGCGTGTGTGTATGTGTGTGCGTGTGTGTTCGTGCGTGTATGTGTGCACGTGTGTGTGTGTGTGTGTGTGTGTGTGTAAATTTACCAAGGATAGTGTTCAATTGTGGTTTACATGGTTATTGATAGTTTTTTTTTTTTATATTTTGCTCAAAGTTCATTCTCTCTCTCTCTCTCTCTCTCTCTCTCTCTCTCTCTCTCTCTCTCTCTCTCTCTCTCTCTCTCTCTCTCTCTCTCTTCTTCTTCTTCTTCTTCCGCTCGCCCCGAGCGCATTCCAGTACTTTTGAAAATTTCCACGATAAACGTTTGTGTGTTACTTTGTCAAAGACTTTCTCTAGATATAACTACACACACTCCATCCATCTCTTTCATACAGCACATCTACCGCCCTTGAGTAAAAGTTGAACAAGTTTAAGACACGTGATCTCCCATTTCTGAATCTATATTTGTAGTCTCTTTAAACTTACTTTTCTTGGTATTGAATGATACATTTTTCACGTTTTTTTCACTCTGTCTAGCTATTATGTTGGTCAGAGACACTAGTCTATAAATAAGGAGTTCCTTCTTTCTCTTTTATAGTTTGGTACCACGTTGGCCATCTTCAGGTCCTGAGGCACTATACCTTCTCATAAGTGATTAGCATGTGAATATTGATCGCTAGCTCCTCTGCATTCCTTAAGTATTCAGATGAAGTTCCTCTCATGCCCAGGGGCTTCCCTGACGTGTTGTGTTCAGATTAGTTTATGTATTTCCTTCACTTCCCATTTTATATATTTTAACTCTACACATGTATTATTTTCATTATCCACAAAATAGTTTTGAGAGTGTCTGTTTTGTTGCGTGTGTGTGTGTGTGTCCGTCCGTTTGTACCTATAGGGCATAATCACAAGAGGGGGAGGGGGAGATGGTGGGAGAAGAGATGAAGGCAGCTGATACTGGGTAGGAACCGGCCGGGTTGGGTGGGGCTGGTGGGCTGGTTGGCGGGTCGCACTTCTTGGGATTATGTCCACGTGGTGCTCCTCCTCCTCCTCCTCCTCCTCCTCCTCCTCCTCTTCTTCTGCTTTCATCTTCTCATTATCTCACTACTACGAAAAATGCTATTCCTGGTCCATTTCCTCCTCCTCCTCCCCTCCTACTTCAACTCCTGCCCACCTTCTTCCCCTTTCTTCCTCCTCCATCCCCACCTCCTTCCCCTTTCTTCCTCCTCCATCCCCACCTCCTTCCATTATTTTTCCATCTACTCGTCACCTCCCTCCTCTTCCTGCTGCTACCGTTCCTTCTCCTCCTCCTCCCCCTCCTCATTTTCCTTCGTCTCCTCCACCCCCTAGTGCTTCTCCTCTCCCTTTTCCTCCTCTTCCACTTTCCCCTCCTCCTTTTCTTTCTCTTCCTCCTCATTTTCCTCCTCCTCCTTCCTTTGCTACTTTCCCGCCCTCCTTTTTCTTCTCTCACCCCTCCTCCTCCTCCTCCTCCTCCTCTTCCACCTCCTCCTCTCGTCGCCGTAGCAGGAGTCTCGAAGTCCTGGGCCCGGCCAGGAAGGACACGTGGGATCCCGGGCAGCAGCAGCAGCAGCAGCATCGGCACCTCTGAGATTTCATTGGGCTCGCTCGGCGTCGAGTCGAGTGCTGGTGGTCCACGTGACTGCTTCCTCCTCCTTCCCCTCCCCCTTCTCCTCTTCTTCTTCCTCGTCCTCCTCCTCTTTTCCTACCTGCTCTTCTTCCTCCTCCTCCTCGTCCTCCTCCTCCTCGTCCTCCTCCTCCTCGTCCTCCTCCTCCTCGTCCTCCTCCTCCTCTTCCACCTCCTCTTCCACCTCCTCCTCCTCTTCTCCTCCTCCTCCTCTCCTCCTCCTCTTCTCCTTCTCCTCCTCTCCTCCTCCTCTTTCTCCTCCTCCTCCTCCTCCTCTTCTTCCTCCTTTCCTCCCTCCTATTCCTCCTCTTCCTCTTCTTCTCCTCCTCTTCCTCCTCTTTTTCATTCTCTTCCTCCTCTTCTTCCGGCCTATTGCTTCGTGGGCACTCACGTCAGGAGACCTGCTGAGTCAGGGGACCGGCTGACACTTATCTGACTTTTATGGCCGACACTACCAAAACTACGTCTCCTTTACCAGATAAGTCGTCGCCTCGCTAACGTTCGTACGTCGGTGTCACACTGCACGGCGGCGCCGGATGCGGCCAAGTGATGGGCAAGTTCAATTAATCCCCACTTCTTCCTCCTCCTCCTCCTCCTCCTCCTCTTCTTCCACCTCTTACGCTTCTTCCTCCTCCTCTCCTCTTACTCTTCTTCTTCCTCTTCTATTTTCTCAGTTCTTTCTCCTTATTTTTTGTATCTTCTTCCTTTCCTTCCTCCTCTTACTCCTCGACCTCTTCTCTTCTTCCTTCTCTCTTCCCCCACCTCTCCCTCTTCCTTCTCTCTTCCTCCCCCTCCCTTCTCTTCTTCTTCCTACTTCTTCCTCCTCGTCTTCTTTCTCCCATTTATCACTTCCTCTTCCTCCTCCTTCTCCTCCTCTTCGTCCTCCTGTTGGTTTCCCGACAGCGTCTTCTTAGCCAGAACAAAACGTAGAAAGTGCGTCACCTTGATAAAGAGGTTAAACTAGCTTCGGTAATCTGGTTCATTTAACCATGAACACAAATCACGTTCATGGTCGGGAAGATTGTAGTCAATTGTAGATTAAGTCACCCGTGTATTATTGTTACTGCCGTTGTTACTGTTGTATAATACAACGAGGTATAATGTAGCGATACGCGTGGAATGACGTCATTGGTCACGTGACATCCTCGATTTGTACTTAACCTTAAGCTAGTACTTAAACTAGTACGTAATCCTAAACTAGTATTTAACCCTGTTGTTTGGTTAACCATTGAGGATTTCGCTTAGTTGAGAAGACATACACAACCTCCCTCCCTCCTTCCCCTCTCTCACTCTCCCCTCACCTTCCCTTCCTTCCTAACCTCTCCCTCCTTCTCTCTCTCTTTTCCTCCCCCTCCGCCCTCCCTCCCCTTCACTCCCTTCCTCTCCCTTCCTCTCTCTCACCGTCCTTCCCTCCTCACCTTCCCACCTTCCTTCCCCCTCCCTCCCTCTCACCCTCCTTCCCCCTCCCTCCCCCTCCCTCTCCCTTCCTCCCTCTCCCTTCCTCCCTCTCCCTTCCTCCCTCCCTCTCTCTCTCTCTCTCTCTCTCTCTCTCTCTCTCTCTCTCTCTCTCTCTCTCTCTCCTCCCTCCCTCCTTCCCCCTCCCCTACTCCTTCTCTCTCCCTCCCTCCCTCCCTCCCTCCCTCCCTCCTCCCCCCTCCTTCTTCCCTCCCTCCCTCCTGCCCCCTTATAGGTTAAGGGTTAAACTATATGTCACGTGTCATTTCCTGTTGGTGTTTTACCCTTTAGGATAGGACATTCCTCCCCCCCCCGTCCCCCTGCCCCACCTTCCCCCCCACTGAGGGTGGGGGGGAAGGTGGGGGTGAGGTGGGGCGGAAGGGATTAATGTTGGGAGTTTGTAAAGGAGACGGGCGTAATTGTGTGTGTGTGTGTGTGTGTGTGTGTGTGTGTGTGTGTGTGTGTGTGTGTGCATGTTTTGTGTGTGCGCGTGTGTATATGCTCACCAAAGTCATATTCAGGAAATTGAATTGTATATATGGCCCGTACTAGTATAATTTCAAATTGCGATACCTCGTCTATTTATTGATTGATTTTTATCTATTCATTTTATTTTTTACACCTCGGCCTACTTAAGGTTTATATATATATATATATATATATATATATATATATATATATATATATATATATACACACACACAGTATGCACACCCAAAAACACGCATGCTTACGTAGATCTTATACTATTTATTCGTATGTGTGTATCGACCCGAACTTATTCATAAGGAGAGAAGCGTCGTTAAATTACAGCCATCAACAACATGTGTATGTGTATTTGATTGTGCTCTTGCGTGCTTGTGTTTACTTAATTGTCTTTCAATCAATCCGCCATTTGTACTCCACTGCTGAACAAAGGCCTTTCATTTGCCCGGCAGAGCGTCAGTCTGCCACGTCATTCCTGCAAACTTCTCGTATCATCACACTTTGTCTGGACTTCCTCCATGCTTCCCATATTTAAGCGTCCAGTCAGTGACACTCTTGATCTATCGCTCATCATTCGTTTGCGTTACATTTCCTCTGAAATTTCACTTTCGTTTCAGTCTGGTCTCTCTGCAAGAGACCATAAGGCCTACTCTAGGCAGTTCCCTGTCCCTTACCACCTGCCATACCCATCCATAACGTTATCCAATCTTCTCTTAAAACAATCGATAATTTCAGTGGTCATTACATAATTACTGAGTAAATTCCATTCGTTACCTATACTGTGGGTAAATAAGTTCTTGCCTATTTCCTTCCTAAATCTAAATTTGCCCAATGTAAATCCATTACTACGAGTCCTGCCCTGCTGTCTTGATATGATGACCTTGCCTGCATCATCCTTGTTAAAGCTCGTTGCCCACTTGATTCAGTTTTGTTTCGGTAAATTTCCCATGTCAGGAGACTAGGATGGTGCCGCTTACAGAGGATTTAGTAGCATGGAATTTAATTAACCATGTCCTTGGTCCAACTCGCCGGCGGCAGGGTTCGAACTGAGTCACTTAAGTCCTCGGCTGTAAGTAGCGACGCTCTATGCAGGATAAGGATAACCCTCGTAGGTTCCCGTCGCTATACTTTCATCGGTCAGCTTGTGTAGAGATGAAGAGGTAAGGGTGTGGGCGTGTGTGTTTATGTATGTGTGTATTGATTTGGATATGTGTACACACACACACACACACACACACCCTGTACTTATACAGTACATCTGGGTATCGTGACTTGCTCTTTGTGGAATGCTGTACCAACAGAGATGAGGCTTTGAAAAGCTGTAGATAAGTCCCTTTGAGATATGCTGAGGACGAGTATGCTTTTCGTTGAAGTATTGGAGAATAGCGGGCCCCCCTTTTTAGAATCTTTATTTCCTAATTAATTAGTACCTTCTGCTCAAGGCATCCTGGGAAGAGAATATGTACATATATATTTCTTGGGATAGTACCTGGCTTGAAGCAATGATTATTATGATATTTTATCTTAAAAATAGATTACTGGTATATGTCCAACGGAGGGTTTGTTTTCGTAGGTACGTCTGAGACGGTCACGCAGAAAGAAAGGATACCGAGGCTGTACTACGTTTAGTATTTTATACAGGGCCTGGCGAGTGGTATGACGTCACTCATGTGTGTGTGTGTGTGTGTGTGTGTGTGTGTGATTCACCATGGTCTTGGGTCACGTGTTGGACTCGTGATCGACAGCTATTACCCTCCCGGAAGAGAGCTCAGAGCTCATATATGACCAATCTATGGGTAATGCTATGAAGTAACAACCCGCAGCGCAGCGGCACTGAAATTATTTCAGCCCTGGGCGGGATTCGATCCCGGACCGCCGTAGTGGCAGGCGAGAACTCTAACCACCTCGCCACGAGGTTGTGGTACTAACGCAGTGCCTGTCATGGCACGAGTGCCGGAGGTGCCTTAGGTTAGGTTGGGTTAAGTTGGGTTGAATTAGGTTAGGTTAAGATGGGTTGGGATAGGATGGGTTAGGTTGTGTTAGATTAGGTTAGGTTAGGTCAAGCTGGATTAGGTTAGGTTAAGATGGGTTAGGTTAGGTTAAGTTGGGTGAGGTTAGGGTAAGATGGGTTAGGTTGTGTTAGGTTAAGTTATGTTAAGTTGGGTTAGGTTCGATTAGGTTGGGTTAAGTTAGGGTAAGTTGAGTTAGGCTAGGTTAAGTTAGGTTAGGTTAAATTGGGTTAGGTTATGCAAGTTGGGTTAGTTCAGGTTAAATTGGATTAGGTTATATAAGTTGGTTTTGGTTAGATTAAATCGTGTTAGGTTAGCTGACCACTGTTGTTATTCTTGTTGCCAGGGTGTGTTGCTTGTTGCAGAGAGGTCTTGCATGCAAGAACCGTTGCATGGCTTTTGTCCTGGTTGCATGGATGCTCACTGTATGTCTTGTCACGGCCTCAGCTGTGCACCTTTAACGCTTTCAACGCGGTGCTTGATCTATTCAATTCTGACTAACGACAGACGATTTTATTCGGTTCCCTGGGTCCCCGAGATCCGGCCTGAAGGGGTCACGGTCCTTTGAGACCTCGTTCAGGCTTTGGGTCGTCCAATTAGGATTGTTTGTTTATGGTTAGATAGAAAGTGTATCGGACGCTGCGGTATTGAAGAGGGTCATAGGGAACCTGTAACTAATGGACCGGTGTTTACATGCTTGTTGCGTGTTTAATTATGTTTCGACATGAGCGTAGAATTCACGTGTAATGGATACGGACGTATGTACTTGTTTGTATATGCATATATTCTTACGTATGTGTACACGTGTATGTGCATAGCTCACACACGCGCGCGTGCACACACACACAAACACACACACACACACACACGTACACACACACACATGCGTATATACACACGTAGTGTACACACACACGTACGTACTGTACACACGCACACACACACACACACACACACACACACACATATATATATACGCACACATACGCACACATACACACACACACGCACGCATACACATACACACACAACCTCTGCCTTTATTTCTCTTTTAATCATATTTGACTTTCTGGATGCAGTGGAATGAGCTTGTGCTTTTGTTCCCATCCTACACCGAATCTGTTATGCAGCATAGTTGTTTAGTTTGCCTAAAGTTAAACTAATCTAATATAATGAGGCTTTCTAAGAATTTTGCTCTGAATGATAATTGACAATGTAATTTATTTTATATCTTTTTTTTTGTTTTTTTTTTGGGGGGGGGTTCAGTTTTTTATTATTGTTATCCCGGACACGCCCCCAAATGACTAAACTCACCTGATGACACTGGGTGTCACTAGGGAAGTTCTTTGCCAAGATCGACTTGATGTTGCTCTTGCCAGATGACGGTGGTGATGATGATAGTGGTGGTGATGGTGGTCGTGGTGGCAGGGTGTTGATACAGTAATAGAGATGGTGATGATTGTAATAGTGTTGATGGTGGTAGTGGTTTTGATGGTGGGTTTCTGATAGTACTGGAGGAGATGGTGTACGTGGTGGCTGGGTAGTGGTGATAGTGATATTTGTAAAGTGGCGGTGGCGATAATAGTATTATTATTGGTGCAAGCACTGGTGCTTGCTTCCTCTGAGGTTTGACGTCGCGCGCGCGTGCACAGTGCCGCGTTTGCCGCGCGGGGAGGAGGCGGGTCGTCTGTGGCGGCGGTGGCGGACCGTGGCGCGGTACTGGTGCAAGATGCAATTCGTGGTTTGGGCCGAGAACTGTTTGTTCACACTGGGAGGAATTAAGGAGTTGAAAAGAGGCGTCTGTTTGCCCACTGGAACAGCCAGACAATGAGGAACAGCGCGAGGCACCACGCCAGAGGGGGAGGGGGAGGGGAGGAAAGGGGGGATGCTGGGGAGAAATAAGGGGGGAAAGGTGGGGAGAGCAGAAAGATGAGGGGTGTGTGGAGAAGGAGGAGGAGGGGGAAAGAGGTTGGGAGAGAGTTATATGAAAAGTTAAATTGATGGTTTGATAAGGATGGGTAGGAGGGAGATGTAAAGATAGAATATTCAGGGAGAGAGAGAGAGAGGGAGAGGAGAGAAGATAAGATGTCGAGGAAAATGAAGGATGGTGTGTGGAGAGGAGGAATGGAAGACAAGAATAGCAGAGAAGAACGTAGGAAGGAAATGTTGAAGATCTCTCTCTCTCTCTCTCTCTCTCTCTCTCTCTCTCTCTCCCTCCCTCTCTGTCAGCCCCCCCCCTCTCTCTCTCTCTCTCTCTCTCTCTCTCTCTCTCTCTCTCTCTCTCTCTCTCTCTCTCTCTCTCTCTCTCTCTCTCTCTCTCTTTCTCTCTTTTCAGAGGATAGCAAGAGACATCAGAAGAAGAAGAAGAGGAAAGGTACGTAGGTAGTGAGAAAGAGAGAAAGGGGAAGGTGGAGGGAAATAAGAAAATGAGAGATAGAGAGAGAGTGCTCTCTTCAACGGAGGAATAGGAGGAGACTGTGGGATGGGAAAACGGAGGAGATAATGATATTGGAGAAGGAGACGGGAAAATGGAGGAGATAATGATGTTGGAGAAGGAGACGGGAAAATGGAGGATATAATGATGTTGGAGAAGGAGACGGGAAAATGGAGGAGATAATGATGTTGGAGAAGGAAACGGGGAAAATGGAGGAGATAATGATGTTGGAGAAGGAGATGGGAAAATGGAGGAGATAATGATATTGGAGAAGGAGACGGGAAAATGGAGGAGATAATGATGTTGGAGAAGGAGATGGGAAAAATGGAGGAGATAATGATGTTGGAGAAGGAAACGGGAAACTGGAGGAGATAATGATGTAGGAGAAGGAGACGGGAAAAAGGAGGAGATAATGATGTTGGAGGAGATAACCATTTTAGAGATGATGCTGACAACAAGGAACGAAGCCTCAGGACAAGAATAGTGAAGGAAGTCTTATGTTGGTGAATGAGATGAAGTGGAGGAGTGGAGTGGCTGAAGGAGGTAGTGGAGGAGGTTGAGAGGAGGAGGAGGAGGAGGACGGACAAGAGGAGGGCCTGAAAGCTTATGGAGGAGGAGGAGATGGAGTTGGAGGAGGAGGAGGAGGAGGAAGAGTCGGCAGATGACAAAGATATGAGATAAAGGAAAAGTTCGAGTCTGAAACTAGGAAGGAGAAAGGAAAACGTTAAGGGGATGAAGAAGAAGAGGAGGAGGAAGAGGAGAAGGGAGAAGTAGGAGAAGGAAGAAGAGCATGGGTTGGAAAAAGAAGAGGAATGATAAGAGGAGGGAGGAGGAGGAGGATGGGATGCAGTGCAAGAGAGAGAAGAAAAATGAGATAGAAGTGGACGAGTGAGGAGAATGAGGAGAAAGAAGAGGAATGAGAAAAGGAGGAAGGAAGAGGCGAGAGGAGGAGGAGGAGGAGGGGGACGTAAGAGTGGAAACAAAGAGAGTGACAAGAAGAAGAAAATCCGAAGTGAGGGCAGAGGGGAGGACAGGTAAGGCGGAGTTCACGGAGAAGAGGAGGAGGAGGAGGATACGGAGAAGAGGAGGAGGAGGAGGACGAGGACGAGGAGAAGGTGGAGGAGGACACGAAGAAGGGGAGGAGGACACAGAGAAGAGAAGGAGGTGGAAGAGGACACGGAGGAGTAGGAGGTGGAGGCCGAGGACGAGGAGGAGGAGCACACGGAGGAGGAGGAATAGGCGGACGAAGAGGAGTAGGACACGGAGGAGGAGGAGGAGGAGGATGGAGAGGTAGTCAAGTATCAGAAAAATGGAAATTGATCCCGAAGGAAAAAATTAAATGGAAAGGCAGAGGAACATGGATCTGTGGCGAGAAGGAGACTGGCAGGCAAAGATGGGAGAAAGAGACGAAGAAACATCCAAAGAGAGGCGTTAGAGAGAAAGAGAGAGAGAGATGGTAGAAAGAGAAAGAAAATAAAACAAATGCAAAAAGAGACGTGTGTGTGTGTGTGTGTGTGTGTGTGTGTGTGTGTGTGTGTGTGCGTGTGTGAAAGATAGGAGAAATAGAAAAGAAAGAAAGAAAAATCCAAAAAGAGATGTGTGTGTGTGAGAGAGAGAGAGAGAGAGAGAGAGAGAGAGATGGAAGAAAGAGAAAAAATCCAAAAACAGACGTGTGTGTGTGTGTGTGAGAGAGAGAGAGAGAGAGAGAGAGAGAGAGAGAGAGAGAGAGAGAGAGAGAGGGGGGGGGCATAGGGGTCACAGAGAGGAGGATGAAAAAGAGAAGGTCCTACAAAAAAAGAGGGAGGAAAGCCTGAACGAGGGGGAGATTAGGGGGAGAGGGGGGAAGTAGCTCTCGCTAGGAGGATTTGGTGGGGAGGATATTGAAAGCACAGTAGAAGACAGGAGCGGAGGGGAGGGGGTTAGGAAGGTTGGGGGAGAATGGGGGGATGAGGGATGGGGGCATAGAAGTGATGAAAGAAAATGAAAGAGAAGTTATAGAAAATGGAGTATGAAGAAATGGGAAAAAATGGACGGAAAAGGAAAAAGACAGGAGCCAGGACAGGGTGGGGGGGGGGATAGAAAGGTTGGGGAGGGTGAGGAATGGGGGGATTTAGAAATATACAAATAAAAAAGAAAAGAAAATGTGATATAAAATTATAGAGAATAGAAAACGGAGAGATGGTCAAAATGGGTGAAAAACGGGAAAGATAGGAACGGGGGGGGAGGAAGGTTGGGGTGTGGGGTGGATAGGGGGGATGAGGGATGGGGGCATATAAAATTGATGAGAGAAAAAGGAAAACAAGGTGGAAAAATGTAGAAAATATAAAACGAAGAGAGAAGTAGGAAAGGGGATGGGGTATAAAAACAACAAGAAGAAAACGAAAACATGAAGGAAAAATGTAGAAAACGGAAAATGAAAGAGATGGACAAATTCGGGACGCGGATTTGGAAAGAAAAAGAGAAAAGAAAATCAAAGAAACAAAGAAATGCGAGTCGGGGAAGAACAGAAAGAACTAACGGGAAGAAGAGGAGGGAGGGAGTGGGAGAGGGAGGGAGGGAGTGGGAGAAGGAGGGTGGGGGAGAGGGAGGGAAGCTGGGGGAGGAGGGAGAGCGGCGGAAGAGAGAGGGAGAGTGGAGGAGGAGGAAGGGCTTGGGAAGAGGGAGGGAGGGAGTGGGAAAGGAAAGGGGAGAGGAAGGGAGGGAGGGAGTGGGTGGAAAGGGAGGGTGAGGAAGGAGGACGGGGTGAGAGGGAGGGGGGGAGGGAAGGGAGAGAAGGGAGTGAGTGGAAAGGGAGGGAAGGGGAGGAGGGAGGGAGGGCGGGGGACAGGGAGGGAAGGGAGGGAGGAGGAAGGGCGGGGGGAGAGGGAGGGAGGGGGAAGAGGGAGGGAGGGAGGAAGTGTGTGTGAAGGGGGGAAGGTGGGCAGGAAAGGGAAAGGGATGTAAGGGAAGACGAAACGAGTGATAAGAGGAAGCAAGGTGGTTTGAGGAGTAAAAGATTCCAGCCGATAACAACCTTAAGTACAGAGGGAGATAGCGATAACAGGAAAGGGTGAGTTTTGAAGAGCCAGATAACAGTGGTTTACTTAAGGTGATTGTTTTATGTTAATGAAATCATGTTTATGAATTAATTATAACAACATAACATTTCGATATACATATATATATATATATATATATGTATATATATATATATATATATATATATATATATGTATATATATATATATGTATATATATATATATATATATATGTATATGTATATATATGTATATATATATATGTATATATATATATGTATATATATATATATATATATATATATATATATATATATATATATATATATATATAAAAGGGATGGTTCATGAGCTTTGTGCGAGACTGTACCGTATGTTTCGTGGGAAGTATGATAAGGTAAGAAAGGCGGAGATCCAGGTAGCGTCGACTTTAGGGAAGAGGAAGAAGAGGGGTGAGGAGGAGGAGAAGGGAGAGGTCGACGTAGGGGTAGCTTTGGGTTAGGGGTGGGTCTGTGTGTGTGTGTGCGCGCGCGTGTGTGAGATTCACTGTGGTCTTGGATCACGTGTTGGACTCGTGATCGACAGCTATTTCCCTCCCGGAAGAGAGGTCAGAGATTATGACCGATCTGTGAGTAATGCTGTGACCTTACACCCCCCCCCACACACACACTACTCCCCGCCCACGAGAGTTGGAGTAATGACTCGCAGCGCAGCGATACTGAAATTATTTCTGCCCTGAGCGGGATTCGAACCCGGACCGCCGTAGTGGTAGCCAAGAACTCTAACCACCGCGCCAGGAGTCGTGTGTTTGTGTGTGTGTGTTTGTGTGGAAATAAAGAGGCATGAGTCAGAGATAAAGAGGATTTTTGTAAGGGAAAGGTGAGGGTGGGAAGAGTACCTAGTGTTTGGGGTGGAATTAAGGGGGGGGAGAGATTATGGTCACGTGGCCCGAATTCTTAAATGCCTTTAGTACCGTATCGACCTCTCAAACTTGACGTTACTTAAAACGACAAAAAAAGAATAAATGAACGTTATGTTACCGCCTTCAATATATAATTGCTGACGGCTTCATTCGTGCTGATCGTCCGTCAGCTGTGCCTCTCCTTCGTCAGGGACTTCGTCAGGTACTCCGTCTCTTGTTCCTCTGCCTCGTCTGGGCTCTTGCCGACGCGTCGTCGTCAACTCTTCTCTTCTCGTCTCAGCCACCTGCTCGCTTCTCCGCGCTTCCAGATGCAGCGAACGAAACGATGGTCACAGGTTGAGCATAGAGGAGGAGGAAGAGGAAGAAGGAGAGGGGAAATTAGTACGAGGAAGAAGAGGATGGCGAGAAGGAGGAGGAGGAGGGGGAGGGGGAATTGGTAGGAGGAAGAAGAGGATGTAGAGAAGGAGGAGGAGGGGAAGGGAAAGTAGTAAGAGGAAGAAGAGGATGAAGAGAAGAGGGAGGAGGAAGAAGAGGCAGAGGAGGGGAATTAGTAGGAGAAGAAGACGTATAGAAGCAGGAGGAGGAGGAGGATGAAGAGGCAGAGGAAGGGGAATTAGTAGGAAAGGAGGATATAGTGAAACAGAAGGAGGAGAAGGAAGAGAGGAGGCAGAGGACAGGGATTTAATTGGAAGAGGAAGAGGATGTAGAAGGAAGAAAGGAAGTAGGGTGAGGAGGAAAGGGAAGAAGACCAAGAAGATGTAGGGAAGAAGGAGGAGGAGGAGAAGGAGAAAAGGAAACAGGGTGAGAAAGAAGAAGAAGAAGAAGGACAAGAAGAGAAGCAGGGAAGGAGGAGGAGGAAGAAGAGGAGGGGGAGGGGTAGCCTTAGTACCAGCAGCACCCAAGCCTTGTGAGCAAGTTTTCAAGTTGAGATTCGAGGCTGATGACGATGAGGAGGATGTGGAGGACAAGAAGCGAGGAGGAGGAGGGTGAAGGAACAGAAGCAGTGGCAGCAGTAGCTACAGCAGGTAAGCCTTAAGAAGTTTCGAGTTCGAGACAGACCTGCTCGGTTCTGAGGATAATCACCGAGGAGGAAAGATGAGGGGGAGGGGGAGAGGGGGAAATAACAACAATAACAACAACAGGAACTGAGCAACAGCGAGCCCATGAGCAGGGGCTACATGCAGACCCCTTTTTGAGCTGTTTCGAGTGTGAGCCTGTCCAAGTTGCTCCGTTGGGTGTCTTCAGGACCGTGTTCTCCTGATGGGGGGCGAGGGGGAGGCTATCGGGGGGGGGGGTAGTGCCGTCCCCCCTTCCTTTCGGGGTGGGGTGGGGGAAGGAAGGGGGGGATTGCGGAAACAGCACGTGGGTTGCGTGGGGAGGGTGCCTTGCTGCAAGGTTCTTCTGTTGTCTTTGTGTATCCACGTAACATTTTTAATCTATTTACTTTTTTCTTTTCTTTGCTTATTTATTTTACTTTTTTTTTAACTCTGTATTCGTTTGGTTGTTTATTTGGTTATTAATTATTAATACGTTTTTTGTGTGTGTGTTTCTTGTTGCTATGGCGTCACAATCGATTGTTGCGAAGAAGGATTTTCTTCGTCGTTTGGTTCCCCTTCAGAGGTAGTATGTGTGTCTACCTCGTGTGTGTGTGTGCATGTGTGTGTGTGTGTGTGTGTGTGTGTGTGTTTACCAGAACGAGTTTTACAAAAAAAAATTAATCGTGCATATTGTATTTCGCCTGTCTTTGTATCTATGTCTGTCTGTCTATCTTTTTCGTCCAAAAGACGCGCGCGCGCACGCACACACACACACACACACACGCACACACACACACACACGCACACACACACATACACATACACACACAACGAGGAGTGAGTAACTACACGCAAACGTACTCTAACAAATGAGTCGATTTTATGACGTGAATCCCAGACAGTTACTCATTCACTCTCACTCACTCTCACTCACTCATTCTCACTCTCACGCACTCTTGAAGTTGTCAACTACTCCCCCTATTCCTTCGTCACTTGACGTCGTGTCACTGTTGCCAAAGTTCCCTGTTAATTATCATGGGTGAGTGGCGTTGTGGTAGGAACAAGGCGAGTGTTTAGGAACTGTGCGAATTGTATTCAGCTGAGGGGCCATGTCTACCCCAAAGGGGGTCTCGGTCGATCAAAACTCTGTTCAGACAGTGGACCATCCTCTCCCCCTTTTTCATTTATTTTATAATTTAAAAAAAAATATTTTATTTGTTTATTTGTTTTATTGTTAATTTATTATTTAAAACATCGATTAATCTTCTCGCCTGGTTTTACAGGTTTAATTCTGTCTGCCGGCGGGCGATTTTATTCACCTGAAGGACCTCTTACCCCCCCCCCTTCCTGTGAAGGAATTCTATTTAAAAATCCAGAAAATGTTTGTCACAACACATTTGCTTAGATACTGAATGGAACAACGTCCAATAGTCTGTTTTCCAACAAGACAAAGAACCAAACCATCAACAACGATCGCAACAGCAGCCTGAGCAGCAATAACAACAACAACATTAGCAACACTAACAACAAGCAACGTAACAACAATTAAACGTTAACAACGTTTCCAGTAACGACACGGGGGGGGGTTGCGTGCGTGCGTGCGTGTGCAGTTCTCCCCCCCCACCCCCACCCCAACCGGAACCCGGGCCTTCTTCAGCGTGGAATGTTCCGTGAAGAGGAACGCACTGTGGAAGTCATGTGTTGATATTAAAGACTAGTACCGCAAAATCTTCAGATCTCTCTCTCTCTCTCTCTCTCTCTCTCTGTCTTGGTGTTATATATGTGTATGTGTGCATAGTTTCATGTGTAGTTGTGGTTTGTTAATTTGGTGTTCATATACATAAGAATTAGTGTTTGCATGTTTGTGTGCGCGCGTGTGTGTATGTGTGTGTGTGCGTGCGTGCGTGTGTATGTGTGTGTGTATGTGCATGTGCGTGCTTCCATTGCGCTCGTCCTCACGGTAAGTATCTTGAGAATGCAATTCCTATTCTCCTCTTCCTCCCTCCTCCTCCTCCTCCTCCTCCTCCTCCTCCTCCTCCTCCTCCTCCTCCTCCTCCTCCTCCTCCTCCTCCCCCCAAGTGATCGATATAATCACCGCTGCAGAGGGAAAAGCACTAACAGATGGAATGAGAATGGGGCATGAGATGGAACAGAGAGGAGGAGGAGGAGGGGGGTGTAGAGCAATCGGCGTCTACGCATCACGACACGAGATGGGGGGGGAGTTTTTTTTTTTCCAGTGGTTAGAGCTCTGTTTCTCAGCAATTGAGCCATTGTCCTCCATCGGTAAGGCGAAGCTTTTAATCACACATATTTCCCTAAGTAAAAAAAAATCATAATAATAAAAAAATAACAACAATAGTAAAAAATAAGATAATTATTATTATAATAATATTAGCAATAATGACAATTATAACAATGATAATAATAGTTGAGATAATAATGATACATAGATAAATATATAAAATCAAAATAGTAATGAATATAAATTGAAATATGTTCCCACCAAGAGTGACGGGACAGTGACTCACTGCGGGAAATTACCTTCAGTTAAATAAAAATCACTTTGCGGCAATATGTGTGTGTGTATGTTAGTGTTTTTGTGCGTGTGTGTGTGTGTGTTTGTATGCGTGTGCGTATGTCTGTGTGTGTGCACGAATGTGTATGTGAGTGTGTGTTTGTGTGTGCGCATGTGTATATGTTTGTGTGTGCTTGTATGTGCATGTGTGTGTGTGCGTATGTGTATGTTTGTATGTGCGTATGTGCCTGTTTGTGTGTACGTATATGTGTGTATGCGTGTGTTTGCATGTGTACATGTGTGTGTATGCGTGCATGTGTATATACCTCGACCCGGTACCGCTGTATGTATTTTTATTCCACTTTAAACCATTTCATTCAGAGTCACCCCCTCCCCTTCCCCCACTCACCCATTCTAATAAAATCATCCTTACGTCGCTCGCCAGAACAAAGTCTTTAAAGAGCCTCAACAGGTTGAAGTGACTAAGGACTTGGAGTCTCGCCCTTGAACCTTTGTAATAAGGCCCTTCAGATCGATTCAAGTGGATGGGGCGGAGGATCTGATTCTGCTACTTGTCAAAGTAGTTATATATATATATATATATATATATATATATATATATATATATATATATATATATATATATATATATACATTATATGAGGAATGAGGAAGAGAAAGACACGGGTCTAGGGCCGAGTTTACTCCTGACCGGTTTCGGTAACAGCTTCTCCTGAAGAAGCTGTTAGCGAAACCGGTCAGGAATAAACTCGGTCCTAGACCCGTGTCTTTCTCTTCCTCCTTCCTCAAACCTGTCACAATGTCACAATATTATATATATATATATATATATATACTGTATATATATATATATACATATATATATATATATATACACATATATATACACGCACACACACACACACACACATACATACTAACGTCTATTGGCGTCAATAGGGGATTGGATCGCCTTTGAGTCTTCTAAAGGGAATTAGGTGTAAATTGATACGACGATATCGCCAATTTCTTTGATATCGTTTTGTGAGAAGTTTGAGGACTTTGGTTAGGTTAGGTTGGGTCAGGTTAGGTTAGGCCAAGTTAGGTTGGGTTAGACTAGGATAGATCTTGCTAAATATTGGCCATACCAACCAATATATATATATATATATATATATATATATATATATATATATATATATATATATATATATATATATATATATATATATATATATATTGGCGACATTATTGTTTTTATTAACTTACCGAAGCCAAGCATGGCTTAACTTCTTCAAACATAAACATTAAACCTGTTTAGGGAAGCCATAATAGCAGCAAGGAAAGGTAACCTTAAGAAAAATGCACCCGTCACAGGAACAGGTGGGACACTGAAATAGCTGTATTCAGTGTAGAGAGAATTAAACAAATCAATAAATATATACATAAGTACATGCATATATAAAGTAACCGTCATTCACACTGTCTCCCATTCCTCCCTCAATTTCGACCCTAAACTCCCACCCTCACTCCCACTCCCACCCTCACTCCCACTCCCACCCTCACTCCCACCGCCACTCTCTCCTACTCCCACCCTCACTCCTACTCCTACCCTCACTCCCACTCCTACCCTCACTCCCACTCTCACCCTCACTCCCACTCCCACCCTCACTCCCACCGCCACTCTCTCCTACTCCCACCCTCACTCCTACTCCTACCCTCACTCCCACTCCCACTCCTACCCTCACTCCCACTCCCACTCCTACCCTCACTCCCACCCTCACTCCCACTCCCACCCTCACTCCCACCCTCACTCCCACCGCCACTCTCTCCCATTCCACTCGTATCCCTCACCCCGCTCCATTCCTCCCACCTTTGCATTCGTCCGTCACTCCCAACTTGACTCCCACTCCCAGCCTTAACTTGACTCCACGGCGCGAGGTTGTCCACCAGGATAGAAACGCTGATTAGATTACAGTCCACGCCCTCACTCCACTCCCACTCTCACTCCACTACCACTCTCACTTGACTCTCACTCTCAGTCTACTCCCTACCCTCCACTCCACTCCCACTGTCACTCCCACACTCACTCCACTGCCACACTCCCTCCTCTCCCAGACTCACTCCACTCCCACCGTCACTCCATTCCCACTCCCACTCCACTCTGAACTCCACTACTTGTTCTCACTCCACTCCCAACCTTCACACCGCTCCCTACCCTCATTTCACTTCCACTCCCACTCTCACTCCACTCCCACATCACTTCACTCCCACTCTCTCATCCACACTCCTTCACGCGTTCGAAGTGAACAAAGTTTTCACTTCACTGTGCACTCGCACGCATGCACATGTATAACTTTGATATTGAACTCCTCTCATCCTTAAGGACTTCAATATCAATGTTGTTTTCAAAAACAGCACCATCAAAGAACCCCTCATTAAAAATTCCCCTTGCAATAATGTAGGATGTGTCTATAGTATTCCCTGTAAACACTGTAGCTCCTGTTACATTGGCCAGACTGGTAAAGAGTTAAATATAAGTATGAATCAACACAAATGTGGTATAAGTACGGGCCAAATGTCTAGTGGGGTTTTTGTCCATGTAAGGGACACAAACCATAGCATTGACTGGGACAATATTAAACAAAAATTGTTGTTTGTAATTCTGTTTTAAAAAGAAACATAATTGAATCCAGTTTTATAAAGAGCAATTTTGATAACATCAACTTGAGTTTGGGTTTATTTAAGCTAAATCATTTCATAATTGATAGGATAATAAAGCAGTACTAGGGCCCCTAATTGTGCCAGATGTCCTGTGGACTTTTCGGCCACATGGTAATGCTCTTTTGTCATTGCTGTTTTATTGTCTTATTATTACTATTATTATTTTCATGTGTATATGAATGTGTGTGTATGTATATAGCCTGAAGGTTTTAAGTGGCTATAATCTTACCCAGTTTTCTTATTTCTGTATAAATATTGTGTTCTATTTCTCTTGTACTCTGAGAATGTCGTAATAGACGAAAACGTTTAGTATTCCGATCTTTATTTTCCTTGTGGTCTCTGCATTATATATATATATATATATATATATATATATATATATATATATATATATATATATCTTGTTCATCTTGTGGATTTCTACTGATGACTACGGAGGGGGGGGGACTATATCTGTTTGCTAAATAAAATTGTCACCGAAATAGCTGTTGTAATTTTGGTGGTTTGGATTACTTGTTTGTCTCCGAAGTCTGCAGACAAGAATGTAGTCGATTGGGAAAAGGGATTTTATATATATATATATATATATATATATATATATATATACATACACACATACAGAGAGAATTTTGAACCATATATTCCTATTAGGAGTATATTTCACAATTAAGGAAATCGATACACATTTTGTGGCTTACTTTACATAAATTGCTTTTTTATTCTTTTTATGGACTTTAAATGTTCATTGTTCTTCTATTTAGTTGTGTTTCTTGAAGCTCCCTGCTTATTTGTGAGTTCTTACCAAACCGGTTTTTCCTCTCGTCTTCTCTACGCATGAGGGGCCGAGGTGACAGGGTCGCCATGTGAAAGAAGCCGTGGAGGTTAACCAGCTTTGTCTGTCTGGCGCTGTTGTGGTTGTGCTGTGTCTTACGGCATTACTTCTGACCCGGGTAGGGGGTGGGGAGCCCGGGATGGCCTTTTTATCCACAAGGAGGTAAGAGGTTTCTTAAGGGAGACAAATGGGTGGATATAGGATCAGTGAATGGCTTGGTTAGGCACCTCCCTGATGAAACCTCTTGGTGTACAGGTAGTATAGGTAGACTGAGCTGACTGGGGGTCTTCAGAGTGCAAGTGCCAGTGGGAGACCTGGTGTACATGACCTGGGGCGCTTTTTCGAATCGATAGTCCTCAACTCCCCTTACCCTCCCCCCTCCCCCATTCCCCTCACCGTCCCCCACTCCCTTCCCTTACTCTCAGCCCGTTTGGACGCGAGATCCCGGCTGACTGGTGAGGCGTGTGTGTCGTTGAAAAAGCAAAGGGGAAGGGTGAGGAGGAGGAGGAGGAGGGAGGAGGGAGGAGGAGGAACTTCAGGAGCAGGTTGAGAAGAAAGAGGAAGAAATTCGAGTGAGGGGGAAATTATGTAGAGGAAGAAGAGTGTTGTAAAGAGGATGAGGACTGAGTGAGAGAGGGAGAAGGAAAGGACAAGGAGGAGGAGGAGAAGGAGGGGGAAGAAGAAAGAGAGTAAGAGGAGAAGGAAAAGGAGTAGGAGGAGGTGGAGGAGGAGGGTGGGGGTATAGAGGTATTCAGAACCCCCCACGCCCACGCCCATACAGGGAGCGGCCGTTATGGTGGGCGTGGTCGTCGTGGAGAATAGGCCAAGACCGAGGAACTTAACAGTTGCGTGATGAGCAAATCGTGCAACTAAAAAGTTGCTTGTAAGTTGTCAGGTCCGTCCACGTTGTGTTCGGTTTAGACGGGTTCCGTCAACTTTTTTGTCGTCCCGATTAATCAGTTGTGGTTTGTCTTCCAGGCGATGAAGCTTATGCCCTGTCCAAACAACGCAAGTCGGTTTGACCTTGTAGGCAACTTCTTAGTCGTCCAACTGTGAAGTTGGTCGTACGCACAAGATCGAAACGAGCCGTCACACGAGCGCAATTTTTTTTTTTTTTTTCCTCCGGGAATCAAAGGATAAAATAATCGTGTCGAGGAACAAAAATCGACGGAATTTTGGCTCGTATGAAGACTACTGTAGGGCTAGGTTGTAGGAAGAGGATGAAACAAAAGCAGTCGATGTTTGGATATGAGCTTTTGTTGTGTGTGTGTGTGATTCACCATGGTCTTGGATCACGTGTTGGACTCGTGATCGACAGCTATTTCCCTCCCGGAAGAGAGCTCATAGATCGTATATGACCGATTTATGGGTAATGCTGTGACCTTACACGCACACACACACCCTTAACTCCCTGCCCACGAGAGTTGGCGTAACAACCCGCAGCGCAGCCATACTGAAATTATTTCAGCCCTGGATGGGATTCGAAACCGGACCACCGTAGTGGCAGCCAGGAATTCTAACCACTGCGCAACGAGGTGTGTGTGTGTGTGTGTGTGTGTGTGTGTGTGTGTGTGTGTGTGTGTGTGTGTGTGTGTGTGCGCGCACGCCTGTGTGTCAAAAGATTCGTGTCGAAAGGTGGTTGGTCGTACGTATGGATTAGTGTCACATTCATTGAGAATGAAATACTGGCCATTATCGTAAGATAAACTGAACATAACTAAACAAGAATTGCGTCAGGGAAAAGCCTAATCGTGGGGGTGGGGGGATCCCTTACGCCAGTTGGTGGTCGCTCGCTTCTGTGTGGTTTTATTGTCATTGTGTGACGGGCCTGGTAATTGGTGGTGGTGTGAGTGGGGGAGATGAGTAGGGGGAAGGTTGGAGGAGTAGCCATTCTTATCCTCCGCTGCGTAGTTGTGCTTTGTTATTATTATTGTTGTTGTTATAATCATTATTAGTTATTATTATTGTTGTTATTATTATTATTATTATTATTTCGACTCGGATTTTTTCAGTTTATTTTAGACGAAAATATGTATTGCGTAGATCCGTCTAGAGAAAAATAATGATAACAATGATAGTAGTAATAATGGTATGATAATGATATGATAATACATACATATGCCAAAGGCCCTTTCCCTCTTACCGTCATCCCGGAGGTGCCAAGATAAGAGTAAGGGTAGAGGGGAGTGGAATATGATAGTAATAATGATAATAATAATGATAATGATCACAATAATAATCATCATAATGATCATAATGATAATAATGATGATGATGAAATAAAAGTATAGGGAGTAACGATTGAAACTAGATAACACCAATTGCTCCTTCTTGGTCTAGGAAAGCTCAATCTATGATGAACAATCTATGTGATGGACCTTTCCAGTCTGTCAGAAAATGGGACCATGCCTATGTTATCGTATTCATAACACCAGAAAACTATATTGGAAATAATGTAGTAACAGTCCCTGCTGGGAATCGGAGAGAAATGCGGGATTCGAACCCATAACGAAGCGAATGCGAGACCAGCATGCTTCCGATGACGCCATCAGCGCCTGAAATAATGTAATGTATATACAGTAATCCCTCCCATTATCCG
>NC_134784.1:54506932-54514432 GCF_046742065.1 Oratosquilla oratoria | reverse complement strand
TGGGTGTGTATTGAGACATTCTGACAAGTTGAAGTGTGGGAAGAGGAAAGACTAGAGTCTTATTCCGAAACTAGTCAAGAATAAAACTTAGAATAAGACTTCATATATATATATATATATATATATATATATATATATATATATATATATATATATATATATATATATATATATATATATATATATGTTGTTGATGTCTACACCAATTCCCTCGAGACAGCAGAAATATTCTGTTAATTTTTATGTTCATCACCACCTTTACACGGTATATTAATTTATTATATATTTTTCTTCTCTTTATATTTTTTTTTCCCCTTTTTTATCGAATGCACTTAGGCCCGCCGTTTAGCCACCCCTTGACCTATTATAACCTTGATTGGGGCCTTGTTCGACAGAGGGCGGGTGCTGCGAGAAAGTGTATACAATGTGTACCGATAATAAGTTTAGTTTACAGAAAAGTTCTTTGTGTGTGTTTTTTAGTGGAAGGCCCAAATTTCGGTGTGTGGGAGGGGAGGGCGCGTTTAGGCCTAAACAATATTTTCTTTTTATAAATAGTCATTGTTTATGTTTGTTTATTATTCATAGGTATTTATTTATCTTATTCGTTTACTTATTTGTTTATTATTTATTTATCATTTATTTGTTCTATTTTGTCGCATCCGACCTAGTTATGGACCAAAAGGTCTCGTGCCGGCATGATCTTCCGTTGTAATCCTTTGTATAGGCTAGTTCACCATCGCTTCTATCCTGCCCAAAGTCGAGAGGTTGTGTTTAGTTACATGCCGTGTATACAAAGGTATTGTCTTCTTTATTATGATAATTATTATTTTGTTATTTTCAGATTAGATTAGTTTAACGTTTTTCTATGTAATATTTTATTTGTGTATATGTGTGTATTTGTACGTGTTAGTGATTCACTATGGTCTTGAATCACGTGCTGGATTCGTGATCGAGAGCTATTACCCACCCGGATGAGAACTCAGAATTGACCTATGGGCAATTTTTCTTTACTTTACACACACCATATAACCCATTCCCTTACGGGGTTTGGGGTCTAAGAATGGGGTTGGATGATTCTTAATGGGGTTGGATACTTTTTAAGATGTTGGATCCCTATTAATGGGGTTCGATTCCTCTTGAAGGATCCGATTCTTCTAAAAATAATCCAACCACATTAAGGGGGATCCAAACCCCTTTAAAAGGGATCCAACCCCGTTAAAAAGGATCCAAATCCCTAAAGGCTCGATCTTAGATCTGGGTCTTGGCAGCCCTCGACACTAGCCACCATCCCTCCCATCATATCATTTATGTATGTGAGGTGCGAGAACCGGACCTTGAGGGACAAGAAGAACATAAGAAAGGAGGGGATTGCAAGGGACCATAAAGCCTACACTAGGCAGTTCCATGTCTCTCACCTTCTGTCATTCCCATCAATAAAGTTGTTTAATTTTCTCTTAAAATAACCAGTTGATTCAACGCTCACTACATGGGTACTAAGTCTAGATCAGTGGTTCTTAACCTGTGGGGAATTCCCCACTGGATTGGGAATGGCGGAGTTGCCAAGTGGGGAATGACCGGTCGGACAGAAGAACCACTGTCTTTTTTTTTTTTTTTTTTTTAATCGATGTGTTTTTGTTTCTTTTTGTTTGTTTCTGGTGTCTTCTTGTTGTCACATTTCGTGCAAACAAAAACTAAGGGCCGTAAAATGGCACAAAAAAGCAAAGAGTTTATTTACGTACTAAACACTGCATGGGTTAAAATCGAATTTGTCAAAGACCGATGCTGTGGTGGGAAATGGAGAGTTGGCTCACTAAAAAGTGGGGAATTGGAGAAAAAAGGTTAAGAACCCCTGCTCCAGAGCCTTCATTCATTTCAGGATCACTTTTCTAAGTTCTGTGTGTGTGTGTGTGTGTGTGTGTGTGTGTGTGTGTGTGTGTGTGTGTAATAATGATAGAATAATAATAAGAATCAGTTTATTAATTGAACGGACATACAGAAATGCACTGACAACATAGAAATTGTGAAAAATTTAGAATTAGTCTAACTTGAGTACATCATGTGCAAGACGTTCTTGTCGTTGTGTTGTGTGTGTATATCTGTGTGATTCACCATGGTCATGGATCACGTGTTCGACTCGTGATCGACAGTTATTTCCTTCACGGAAGAGAGCTCAGAGCTCGTATATGACCGGTCACTGGATAATGCTGTGACCTTACACGCACCCAACTGTGACCTTATACACACCCAACTCCCCGCCCACGAGAGTTGGAGTAAGGACTGGCAGCGCGATACTGAAATTATTTCAGCCCTGGGCGGGATTCGAACCAGGACCGACGTGGTGGCGGCCGGGAACTCTACCAACTGCGACTTCGAGTCGTGTGTGTTTGTGTATGTGTGTGTGTGTGTGTGTGTGTGTGTGTGTGTGTGTGTGTGTGTGTGTGTGTGTGGTCACTACCGCCTCCTTTGTCCTCATCGTGTAGTCGTGTGTAGATTGGAATCTTTTCGTGGGAAAGTTCTATGTAGGAGGTTTTTGTTGTCTTAAGACTTTATCTGATTCTAGTGTAGGAATACTCTCTGTTAGGTTAGAGCTCCTTTGTCTACCTTTGATATTCTTAATTCAGTCTCTCTCTCTCTCTCTCTCTCTTTCTCTTTCTCATTCTTTCTCCCCCTCTTTCTCTCTCTCTCTCTCTCTCTCTCTCTCTCTCTCTCTCTCTCTCTCTCTCTCTCCTATTGTACAATGTATCACTCTGTGGGGTTAATTGTGAGGTTGTAATTGTTTGATGTGTAATATGACAGTGTTACCTACTTGTGTGGTTAATAATTACACTTTACAACGAAAAGTTATCTTTTGTGTATTTCCGTGTATTTTCGTGTAATTTTTGTTTAGATTAAACGTTAGACATAGTTACCCCTTTCATCATATAATTTCTTCTCTTTAACAGAGGATTTCATTCAGCCGTGAAAGAGCAACCTGATATCTCTCTTTCACTATCTCTATGGTACTGTTCACATTAGTGGTTTGAACCGCGCGGAAACCGCAGCGGTATGTGAACGCTTCCATGGGCACTGTTCACACTAGCGGTTTGTATCGCGAGGAAAACCGCGGCAGTACTGCATAGTCATAAAAAAAATGTGCGGTTGTTTGTGAACGCCTCCATTGACTTACATTGTAATTGAACCGACGTGGTTCACCTCACTGATAGAATCGCTGGTTATCCCTGAGAGTTTCTTATGATTGGATGGATTATCGTTTTCAATAAGATGATTTGTAGAATATCTTTAGGCTGAGTACAGACAATTGTATGTTGATTTAGGGGCGATTTTTAACCTAAAAGGGGTCTCGATCGACCGAGGGTCCCCCCTGCCAGAGGTCCACTCCCCCTGAATAGAATCGCCTGTTTTTAGCCAGAAGAAGAAGCTTGAAGTAAGTCACTGGGTTGAAGGTATGAAAGAGCGTATAGTAGGTGGTCTGTGTTGGTCTGTTGAGATGTGGTTTATTGTTGTTTGTTGTTATTGTTGGTGGTGATGTTGTTGTTGTTGTTATGGGCTGTAGCTTACCAGCGCTTCTATCCTCATGAACAATCTTTTTTGGTGCATAATCGTATGTTCGTTTATTGTTGAAGCTTAGGGAATTTTGTGGATGGGGATGATAGGTGCTAAGGGACATGGAACTACCTAGTGTAGGCCTTATGGTCTTTTGCTGTGGAAAGAGTTGGTATTTAGTACAGTGACGTTTGCTGTGTGCTGCTGTGGAGGAGGGTGTCGTTTGCTGTGAAATGGAGGGGTTATCACACTGGGCTCTCTTCCTCCAACCTCCGATTAATCGGCGGTACCGCCCACCTCCAGCAACTTTTTCCGCCGTCAAATCACTCTGACAAACTATTTTGTTTTCTCAACAATTTACATAGCATGTCGTTTGATATGCTGGAGGAAAATTATTTTCCTCCAGGATATAAGTTTCCTCCCCGAAAGCTGCGGGCTGAAATTTTGCTCCAACAATCGGAGGTAAAATAACCCAGTGTGATACCACCTGAAGCCTCTGGCCAAGGAACAGGGCGTTACTCGTTGAACGAATAATGGGACTTTTCGTATAACGAGGAGAGAATGGGACCATTCGCAGAGCGGGGCCTCCACGTTCAATATTATTGCGCAATATTTCATATTTTACAATGTGATTGATGGTGTAGGGATGGTATTGAAGATTGACACAATATATTGAAAACATCAAATGTACAGGCCAGACACACGTACCTCTTGAATACCATCTCTACATCGTCAATAATATGGTACAATACGGAATATTGCGCAATAATATTGGTCGTGTAGGGCCTGCTTAAGTCGAGGCCTGAGGAGAAGGAGGACAAGGAAGATGAATCCGTTCACGGTCAATAATATTGTGCAATACTGAATGTTGCGCAATAATATTGGTCGTGTGGGGCCTGCTTAAGTCGAGGTCTGAGGAGGAGGAGGAGGAAGAAGAGGACGAGGAAGAGGAGAAGAAAGAGGAGGAGGTCAAGGAAGAGGAGAAGGACGAGGAAGAGGAGAAGAAAGAGAAGGAAGAGGACAAGGAAGAGGAGGAGGAGGGGAAAAAGGAGAAAGAAGAGGAGGACGAGGAAGAGTAGGAGAGTGTCCTGGTCTACTTGACACGTTTAGTTATTTTATTCTGGCTAAAATGAAGAGTTTTTTATTTTATTATTTTATTTATTTTTTATAGAGTGACATGGGTAGTGTTGTTTGTGTTCAGCTCTTGTAGCAAAAAGGAATGCAATGAATAGATAAACGAATAATATAATAATAGATAGATAATAATATATAATAATGAAAGTAATATAATGATAAATGATAAGAACAAAAGTGTTGATTCGCTTTTGCAAACTTGCAAATATTTGAAATATTCTTTCGTTTTGTTGGATGAAGAACGTCAAGATCGATGTGTGAAAGCGTCCACAGAAAACCACTGAAGGAAACTCGTACCTGGCGACAGATAAATTTAATAACTCATGAAAAATGCATCAGCATCCATGTGAACTGACGCCTTTGTCTTAAAAAAAAAAAAAAAAAAAAAAAAAAAAATATATATATATATATATATATATATAGTAAATAAATAAAAATAAAAATGCGGGAAGCTTGTGTGTGAACATAGGGGTTCTTTGTGCCCTGTGCTTTCCGTTGTGGCTCGTTAGCCTTGGACCCCGTCCCGTGACTACAAAGCCCCCGGGAGATCCTAAAGCCTCGTTGGCACTGGGCTAGTTTAGTAATACTAATACTGATGATGATACTACTACTGCTGCTACCACTACTACTACTTCTACTACTACTGCTGCTGCTGCTGCTGCTACTACTACTACTACTACTACTACTACTACTATTGCTACTACTATTGCTACTACTACTACTACTACTACTACTACTAATGTTAATAATAATAACGATAAAATAATGATACTTCTACTACTGCTGCTGGTACTACTACTACTACTACTACTACTACTACTACTACTACTACTACTACTACTACTAATGATAATAATAATAACGATAAAATAATAATATAGGAATTATAATAATAATGGTCATGACAATAGTAATTCTAATAATGATGACAAAAACAATGACAATAATAAATAAATGAATGAGAGACCGGTCACCACCCCCTTTTTTTAAGTGATTTGAATGTGGTGATAGCTTATAAGGCTTATGACTCACAAATATCACGAAGACGATTTGTGTTCCTGTCACGTCCGAGAAGGTGGATGGTGGGCTCCCTTCTATTGTATGATAATCCTTTCCCTCGACTTCCTTATATGGAAGATCGGGCGTCGGGTTCACAGAAAGGGAAGTACATTTTTATACTCTTTCAAGTCTTTGTTCTGGCTAGTACCAGAAGATTTTGTTCACCTAAGAAGTGGACTTGGGTCCTCTTCACACTAGCGGTTTGAACCGCGCGGTTCAGTTACAGTGTAAGTCAGTGGAGGCGTTCACACACAACCGCGTAGTTTTTTTCCTTGACTATGTGGTACCGCAGCGGTTCAATTGCGGTGTAAGTCAGTGGAGTCGTTCACACACAACTGCGCACTTTTTCCTTGACTATGTGGTACCGCCGCGGTTCAATTGCGGTGTAAGTCAATGGAGTCGTTCACATACAACCGCGCACTTTTTCCTTGAATATGCTGTACCGCGTTAGGCTTAGACGGGATCTCTAGTGGACTCTTGTAATAATAATAGCAATTAAAAGATAATAGTAATAATGATGATGGTCATTATTATTATTATAATATTTTTTATTATATTAATATTGTAAATTAAATATCACCAAGACAAACGAACCCACAACAGCTGTTGAAGTGTGTGTCTAGCGTAATCGGGGCCTTTATATGGTCTTCTTGAGTCACATTGGCTGTTGGGGGGGGGGTCCCTCCGCAGGGGATCGTGTCTCTCCTTGTGGAGGAGGGGAAGGGAGGGGAGGTGGGGAGGGATGTCCTATTCCGGAGGTGGTAGTTGCCTGTGCCACGTGCCACAACGGTGTGTCACTTGTGCCAAGTTTTGAGTGGCGTGCCTAAGTAGATATATTGGTTTGTGATGGCAGTGTCTTGATAGGAGTGTTCATAACGGGGCTGGATGGAGGAAGGCAGTATAAATAGGTAAAAAAATAAAATGTTAAATAGATGAATAAAGTTGAAGCATTCGAAAAGCTCAAACCCCAGCCACGGTAGAAATATATATTATATATATATATATATATATATATATATATATATATATATATATATATATATATATATATATATATATATATATATATATATATATATCCCACTCGTGGCCCAGATCACATACCACTCAAAATAAATAAATAAATAAATAAATGTGTAATTGCTAGCAAACCTACTAAATTACCAACACGACCGAAAGCATAACCACCTTGACAGAATCGGACCGCATATTGAGAGTACACCCACCCTGAGCGTGTTTATGATAAGGGCAGACCTCGTTAACGGAGACCAGCGTTGAAAATTACCCCATAGATGGAGATTGACGCCCCTGAAGTAGAGTTCATTAGGATATATTTGCTGATAATCCTCTTTAATGGCAACAGATGGTAGTTCTGTAACAGATGGTTTCGAAGAAATTATGACGTAATAGTGACATCGTAAAGTGAAAAAAAAAGAATAATCAAATAAAATTAAAATGAAAAGGTCATGTATGTATAGCAGGTAGGGTTAGGATATTGTAAGTTAACTTAATACGGTTGTGGATAAAAAGATAAAAAGAAATAATAAAATGTCGTTCATAACATGTTTGCTACATCGTAAAGAAAAATCTTAGTCGGAGGATATTGAACCCTCCCCTCAAAAAAAAGAAAAAGAAAATTTGTATGAATTTAGAAATAGAGAAGACTCACAATCTTAACCCCCCGTCATCTCTGTGACTCACTTTATACAATTTATTCAGCTGAAACCAGAAACACACACACCCCACCACCACCACGGCCTCAAC
>NC_134784.1:54486932-54489432 GCF_046742065.1 Oratosquilla oratoria | reverse complement strand
GAGTAGAATACTTGGTTTTTACAACATATGTACAATATACAATAATAAATATATAATGCATCAAGTACACCATTACGACTGTTACCTGCCCCAACAGCCCAAGTGTGTATGGCGTGACGGCTTCGGCCGCAGGTAGGCTACGCGCCTCCTGGCGTATGCCTCTCACCGTTACACATTGCTGTACACATGTCGAAGGCTACCCAGTCAACACCAGAAGTAGCTGGCATGTTTAGAGTAGTCTGTCTCTTCTTGCACCATCTGCCTCAAACGTAGGCGGTTCGGTGCGCAGGAGCCATCTGGACTTTGATCTGGAAGACCTTTCACGCAAGAAACTCCCTTGTGGCCTCCCGCGCGAAGGGTCTTTTTCCTCTGCCCCCGGGGTGTGGATTGTCAATGTATGTATTCCGTATGTGGATCTCGAAATAACGCAACCACCGGGATTAAATGCATAACCGGGACGCAGACGCTCCCGGGAATAGGGATCTTCATCTTGGTGAACAACTCCACCATCACCACCACCTCCCAGCCCCCTCCACTTTCCCACCCACCTCCACATCCACCTCCACTTCGTGAAAAGTGTACTGGGAAAATAACCAAAATGATACATGGGCTTAGAAATTTACCAAGGAGTCTGACCAGAATATCGAAAAAAATCTTCAAGATAATATGTGTCTTGTCTTATGAGAGAAAAAAAATATTAGTTTGTATATTCTATGATTGTATTTGTGGACTAGCTACGGTGATGGCCAAGTGGTCGCCATTAGATATGCCGGCTTAAGCCATCAAGTTGAGGCTGTACCGTCTCCGAAAGATTAGACCGATGGTTCTGCAGGGGACCCAATTTCCACATGACGTGGTCGTCCGGCTTTGTTAGCGTTGTAGGATATCTTGTAGATTCAGCAGGATTTGAACCTTTTCATCTCCTCTTCATATCATCCGTTCGCGGTAGTCTGGCACCTAGGCTCCGCCTACTAGGATAATACAGCATCCTGATTCTTCTTCTTCTTCTTCTTCTTCTTCTTCTTCTTCTTCTTCTTCTTCTTCTTCTTCTTCTTCTTCTTCTTCTTCTTCTTCTTCTTCTTCTTCTTCTTCTTCTTCCCTTTGTCTGAACAGGAAATGGACCTTCTCCCTACAGCTAAACAGATTTTTTTTTTCGCAACAAAAGAATCTGCACATTCTGTCTGCGTACTGAAAGGGCAAACAGTAATTACTCGATAAACCAGCATGCGCAGATTGAGTGAAAGGAGGGAGTAGGAGGGGGAGGGAGTAGGAGGGGGAGGATTTAATTGGCGCTCTACTGGTGGAGAACCGATGAGCTGGTCCACGCGGCAGACATCGTTTTTATTAGGTCAGGCGAGGTTACGCTGGCTGGACCTTCTACACAAAGGCACCAGTGCGTTCCAGGCATCTTAGTGTGTAGCAGTGTCAGTTTGGGGGAGGGGTACGCTCGATAAGAAATATAAGGACTGGATAAGCACTCAAAGAGAATTGACATCTTGTCCTTTTTTTATGAATAAAATCGTATGACACTCTATTGAACAAAAACATGTAATGTGTCTCGTCAGAATGACCCAGGAATCGGGGGCGGGGGGGAGGGGTGAGCAGGTGGAGGGAGGGTTAACAGAGATATGCCTCTGTCACATGATTAGATTCTTCTTCTTCTTCTTCTTCTTCTTCTTCTTCTTCTTCTTCTTCTTCTTCGTCTTCTTCTTCTTCTTCTTCTTCTTCTTCTTCCTTTCTCTCTCTTTTTCCCCTTTTTTCCGTCGGCGTTGCCTAAGCACTTTCTTAATGAAAATTACACGTTCTTGCTAATCTCCGAAAATTGTGAATTCCCTTGACTGGAAATCAAAGGAAGGATAGAGAGTGATGATGATAATAGAGGTGGTGGCGTTTGTAGTGGTGGTGGTGGTGGTAGTACTGGTAGTAGTCGTGGTGGTCAAACTACTAATGGTGGTGGTGGTAATAGTGGTAGTAGTCGTGGTGGTCAAACTAGTAATAGTGGTGGTGGAAATGGTAGTAGTAGTAGTGCTGGTGGTAGTAGTGGTAGTAGTTGTGGTGGTCAAACTAGTAATGGTGGTGGTGGTAGTACTGGTAGTAGTCGTGGTGGTAAAACTTGTAATAGTGGTCGTTGGATTCGTAACTTAACTAAGACTTGTAACCTTTCAACGTCGTGTTACTTGCCCCTCAGCCGATTAGAATCGTGTGTTGATGGGAAGGTTAACCTCGAAAGTTAACCTCGAAAAGGTTTTAACCCTCAAACGACGGGTTTCATTCGACCGAGTTAGGTTAATATCTCTGTCTCTCGCTTTCTCTCTCTCTCTCTCTCTCTCTCTCTCTCTATAGCGTTCTCTCTCTCTCTCTCTCTCTCTCTCTATAGCGTTCTCTCTCTCTCGCTTTCTGTCTCTATAGCGTTCTCTCTCTCTCTTTCTCAACCTCTGTCTCTCACTCTCAATAATATTGGATGTTTTACAGCTGATTGTATTCTCGCCAAGTGTTCGAC
>NC_134784.1:54454432-54476932 GCF_046742065.1 Oratosquilla oratoria | reverse complement strand
CTCTCTCTCTCTCTCTCTCTCTCTCTCTCTCTCTCTCTCTCTCTCTCTCTCTCTCTCTCTCTCTCTCTCTCTCTCTCTCTCTCTCTCTCTCTCTCTCTCTCTCTCTCTCTCTCTCTTAATTGACAGCTTTAAAGAAATGAAGAAGGTGAAAGAAGAAGACAGGGGTCTAGTTCCGAGTTTATTCCCGACTGATTTCGATCTGAGTTTCTTCTTCAGAATTCCTCTGAAGAAGATTAGAGCGAAGCCGGTCAGGAATAAAATCGGAACTAGACCAGTGTCTTCTACCTTTCTCAACTTGTAAGAACGTAGAAATATGACTGACTGGGAAATTATGTGTATATATGTGTATATATATATATATATTATATATATATATATATGTATATATATATATATATGTATATATATATATATGTATATATATATATATGTATATATATATATTAATATTATTTTATATGATATAAATTATCGAGTCTTTTAGAATCTATTGAACCCAGATTATATTTGGATAATTTGCTTTATGAACCCCTTCACTCCGGTGATATCCCCTGAACTGAATGAAAAGGTCAGACATTACCAAGATTAACATAGAGTACACGTCACTGTATTGAAGCGGTCAAGTTCACAAAGGACACTTGGTGGCGATTGTCAGACTTTGTGAGGCTTTGTGAGACTTTGAGTTTGATATCCGGAACTCACAGAATCCGGGAAGCCCGGAATGGCCGGAAGGGGGAGGGGGGAGGGGGTTCCTTGCCCGGAAGTATTATCCGGTTGACGTCACGGGTGGTGACTGTGATCAGAATTTTTCCGTCATCAAGCGGCGACGATGAGAAGTGGTGCATGTGGACTCGGGGTGGAGTTCTTGATCATTTTATTTCATTTATCTATTTATTTTTATTTATTTATGTATCCATTTTACTTTATTGCAATTCCTTTTTATCAGTATTGTTATTATTATTATTATTATTATTATTATTATATATATATATATGTATATATATATATATATATATATGTGTGTGTGTGTGTGTATAATATATATATATATATATATATATATATATATATATATAAAAGAGGGCGTGAAATATGAAATATTGTGACAACGAATGGAACTAAAATGCAAGAGCTTTGGACATCAGGAATTGAGCGAATTATTATGGAAGAAATTAGGTTCCCTGCGTGCAATACTTACTAAATCATTTGTTTATTTATTTATTTTTTCTTTTATTATTTTTCCTAGCAGGAAGCGAAAATCTCTCATATTTTCGTACCTTTCACACCTTTCACTTTTTTTTTCATTTTTATTTAATATTTTCTCTTTGTTTCGTTCAGCGTCTCTGCTGTGAAACAAATTCCATTTAGAAAAAAAAACGAAGAAGCTTTTGTAATGCACCAAAGGGACCTTGGGAGTAATATGTGTTTGAGTCGAAAGATTATTGGAAAAGAAAAAAAAATCCACCTTAGGGGCTTCTCGTGTATGAAGCCATGCAATTACTTTGTCTAGACAAATGCTTGCAAAAAAAAAAAGAAAATAAATAATACTTATTAAATAAAATAAAGAAATAAATAGATAAATGAAGTAGGTATAATAGATAAGCAAATGAAAACAAAAATATAATAGATAAAGGGATAAATGAATGAAATAGATAAATAAAGAATATATAATATATAATGAACAAATAAATAAACAGAAGTAATTGCTTAGTCGTATTTATTCAGAATATAACTTTTTAAAAAATAAAATAAATTGTATTACTTCACAAAGAAATTAATGAATATATGAGTAATATATAAACACACACACACACACACACACACACACACACACACACACACACACACACATATATATATATATAGTATATATATATATATATATATATGTATATATATATATATATATATATATTTATATATGTGTGTGCGTGTGTGTGTGTGTGTGTGTGTGTGTGGTTACAACCCAATTCCAGACAAACTAGTGTTGCTTTTTCTTGTTTAACCTTGGCCAGGTTAAGGACATTAACCTCTTTTGTACCGTGAAACTTTATATTTTTATTAATTTATTGTTACACTTATTTTGATTATGTTTTTATTTATTTAATTTGTTTATTATTTATCTATTGGTGATTTTGTTAAATTGATGGGACGTTTCCATAGTTACGGGATTAACGCGCACAATCTTAATCTTGTTCACACGCGAGCGCGGTCCCAAACTCAAGGAAACTCCACTAAATCTCCTTCGATTTTTTTTTAATCCTTAACCACGAAAAAAAGGATTACATGAACTTCGTACAACCATCAGAAGACATCCTAGAAAGACAATATAAAGCCATGCGCGTGATCAAAGTCATAAAATGGATAAAGTCCTTGCGCTCCAATGAGTCCGTTCTGGGTGGGTCAGAAGCGGGAATTCCCCCGAATGTGACGGTGCCAATTTGACCAGCAATGATCGGATTGTTACTGTCACCTGTCACCCGGTGACACCTCGGTCTAGCAGCATGGGAGAAAGGCGCTGTTGCCAAATGTCATAGAATTTATTCAAATTGTTGATATAACTATAAAAGGTGATACTCATTGTACTGAACAGCCACCTTTAGTATATGAAGAATAAAGAAAAAAATAGCACATAGATGGGAAATATGAGAGAGAGAGAGAGAGTTGTGCTAAGGTTGATTTGTCAGAGGGACTCACAACATACTCGTATGCCACACCCAGAACGGACTCTTGGAGCGCAAGGACACTAGGGAAATCTAGAAGAAGTCTTAAACCACCGTACATGGTGGTCAGACCATAAAGTGGTGCTATGATGGTGATCATCCTGTCTTGAGGAACTCTGCCTCGAGAGTGATGCAACCACTTAAGTGGATGCAACGAAGACGAGGCTGGTTGTATGTAGTTCCTCAATGAGTAGTTCCTCTACACACGCAACCCCAACACTCCATCTCCTACCTCCTGTCTCCCACTCCCCGTCTCCTACTCCATGCCTCCCACCCCCTACCTCCTACACCCTAACACCCTCAGGGTACTGTTGCCAACTGTGAATAGACCTATGGAGTTGTCTTCAAACCCCCCCCCTGGTCTCCTCCCCATCTCCACCCTCCCAGTCTCGTCCCCCCCCCCCCCCGTCTTCTCTTTCCCCCATGGGGATTAGGTTTAGATGTGCTGTCTGTGCTGAAGGCTGTACAAGGGAACATAGCTGATGTTGATGATAATGATGATGATGATGGTGGTGGTGGTGATGATAGTGTTACGTGATGTTATGAAGGGGGGTTAATTGTATTGTTCAATCTCGCCCAAAGTTTAATGTACTTAGATCTTGAGTTGATTAATCGGCTCAAGAGTACTACAGGGTGAAAGAGGGGATGGGAATTAGGGAGGATCCTGGGGAAATAGGTTCATAACTTGGCTAGCTAACTCCCTTAGTATGTATAAAAGTAACTTTAAAAAAAAAACTCATTTTGTCAATAGAGCGGTAAAAGTTATTTTGACTTCTCCTCATTGGTTATTTCTAGTTTTTCTAAAGAAGAGAAGATGAAAAAAGAAGAGATTTTTTCTTATTTGCTTCTCATTTTGTAGATATTGGGTAAGGGTCGTAGGCCTTGAAAATGAAGCTCTACTGAATGGAATAGTTTGGTATTACCTGGAATAAATGTATGACAACATTCTTGTGCAAATATCTACCAAATATATATATATATATATATAATTTTTTTTTCTTTCTTTCTTTCTTTCTTTCTTTTCCTTGCTAGGAAAGTGTTGAGTATGTCAGGGAGAGGGCCACAGCCTGATGGTCATGCCTAAAATTAGAAAGGAAGGACTGTATGTACAGTAATGAAAATAAGGGGGATAATGGCCCCGAACGTTGTTCACCTCAGAACCTGAGATGACTTGGGCATCACTGTGTATGTGTGTGTGTGATACATCAACTTCCTCTGGGTATCATCACTGATGTGGACACCGTCTCCCGACAAGCTTGAGGTCCGAGCGGGTATCAGTATAAAAAAAAATATATATATATATATATATATATATATATAAGTCTAAATAAAGATATTCTTCTAAAAACGCTGTGGAAGTCGGGGACAGGTGGTATTACGGTGACACTTTGTCCTAAAAATATTCTTGAAAAAGCGCTTGGGTAAGTCGGGGTCAGGTGGTATTCTTCTTCTTCTTCTTCGCGTTCCTCTTCTTCTTCTTCTTCTTCGCGTTCTTCTTCTTCTTCGCGTTCTTCTTCTTCGCGTTCTTCTTCTTCTTCTTCTTCGCGTTCTTCTTTTTCTTCTTCTTCCTCGCGTTCTTCTTCGCGTTTTTCTTCGCGTTCTTCTTCGCGTTCTTCTTCCTCGCGTTCTTCTTCCTCGCGTTCTTCTTCGCATTCTACTTCGTGTTCTTTTTCGCGTTCTTCTTCGCGTTCTTCTTCCTCGCGTTCTTCTTCGTGTTCTTCTTCGCGTTCTTCTTCGCGTTCTTCTTCGTGAATACACCCCTTGTGTATTCATAGGGAATATAATATCTGTCTTATATGCTTTATTGAATTTTTCGCATACTTCCTGTCCATGTTCATGTTTGTATCAAAAACGTTATTCAAAAAGCCCGATTTTCCCCCCTAATCTAACTGGTTAACACAGACTATGCTTAATCGGAACCGTGTTGGTCTCACACTCGCTTAGTTGTGGTTCGAGTCCCGCACTCCTCTCCGATTCCCATAAGTGACTGTCTATTATTTGGCCCCCCCCCCCTCAACAGACCCCCAAAGCTACTCAGCACTTCCTGGCGTAGGCTCCTCACCTTACATAGTTACACTAGTGTCCGACGCAAAGGGTCAAACTGCATGCCGATGTCACACTATGCGGCGGCGTCGGATGCGGTCAGACGATGGGCAAGTTCAGTTAGCTTTTAATAAAATCACCTGGGGACAGCAGCCACAACATGATATAACGACGACCACCATCTCCCCTTGGTTGAAACACTTTCATAACTTTTCGAGTCTAATGCAGCGTCCACACGGTCGAGCTGTGCCTGGCAGACTTTGCCCTTACCGGGCAAAGTCCGCAGACTCTGCCCGCGAAGTGTCCACACGGCTGACGATGGTGGTTAGAGGTTAGTTGGCCGCAAGCAGAGGTTGGGAGGGAGTGGTTCAGTGCGGTACGATAACCATGATTCCCGCCATACTTGGAAAGAAGGTAGCACTGTACAGCATTATAATTGCTGCCTGCATTGAAAAGAAAAACAAGAAATCACGGAGACATGTCTGATGCCGGGAGTGGTTACAAAGACGTGATTTAATGGGAAGCTCAGTGACAATCCCACTTGAATTGCAGGATGAAAATGAACAATTGTTTTGCAATTACATGAGAATGAACATAAGCAGCTTTTCTGTTCTCCTTTTGAAAGTGGAGCCATATATAGAAAGGCAAGAGACAAATATGAGAAAAAACATAGCACCAATAGCACGTCTTGTCGAGACCAGTACACACTAGTACTAGGTGCGGGCATGGTGGTAAGGTAACTTCGGTCTGTACTGAGCGGGTTTGCTAACTTTGCTCGCACCTCACCTCATGCGTTTGGTAGCGATGTCAGCCCTCCATCCATTGTCCGTAAATGGCGCCGGGAACGGACAGTTTGATGGTTTGCACCCCTGATATTGCCCGTTGTCGAGCAAAGCCCTCGTGCCCGGCGGACAGTGCTCGACCGTGTGGACGTGGGATAATGACTAATAACTCCTAATAAGGGAGACTTTGCTGTCGCCAACAACAAGCCGCAACGGCGCCGCCGGACAGTGTGACACCGGTCGTAGACTCCATGGGAATCCTTGTAAGGTTCGTTTCACACGTATCGACTTTTCGCCGTGCGCCGTCTATGACACGACGTCTTGGTCTCACATAACCATGGGTGTCCACGGACGCTTTCACACGTGGACATGGTCGTGACGTGTGAAAACGCCCATAGAAACCTATGGTTGTGTGAGAGCACGACATCGTGTCGTGGACGGCGCACGGCGAAAAGTCGATACGTGTGAAACAAGTCTTACTCTCGATCGATACTCCTTCCACCACACGAAGTAGGAGGTGGGTGTGGCCAAGCGTGGCCCTAGTGGCCACGCTTACACGAAAAAATGTGGCCACAGACACGGCCCCGATAAGATAAGACCATGTTGAATAGGTAGTGCTGCTGGTGGTCGTCGTATTCGAGGACAGGTGTAGCAAGAGCGAGATAAGAGGTGTAGGGTCATTAAAGGCAGGTGGCACAGGTGTAGTCAGGTGCAGTGTCGTAGTAATGAGCTCACTGGTACCTGTGATTCATCACGGTCTTGGATCGCGTGTTCAGCTCGTGATCGACAGATGTTACCCTCCCGGATGAGAGCACACACACACACACACACACACACACACACACACACACACACACACACACACACACACACACACACACACACACACACACACACACACACACACACACACACACACACACACACACACACACACACACATGCTCACACACACACACACACACACACACACACACACACACACACACACACACACACACACACACACACACACAAATAAACACATACACCCACACAGCCTTGCCCACCAGAGCTGAGGTGTCGGCTTGAAGTGTCGTGATACTTTTCGCTCCTGGGCTTGGACTCGAACTCAGATACAAGAATTACCAGTCGAGCACGGTACCGCAAACCAGCAAGTCACCAAAGATGTTGCATTGTTATATGGTCGTTGAAGGATCTGAAAAAAATAATAATAATCAAGGCTGCATGGCTGAATGTATCAACCAGAGTGCCTTTCTTATAGAATGGTGCATTTGAACGATTGTAAAGGTCAGTTTTGTAAGAGAGATCAAGTCTTAAACAAAATTATAAGAATTACAGCAAAAGCCGTCTGTAACGAAGGTTGTTCGTTGTGTACTGGGCAACTCCAAACCATTTTTTTTTTTTTCGAGGCCCAGTCAGTGACTCACTTAGATTTTTTTTGACAATTGTTATGAGAATTTATTCACCAGAAGGAAATACGAAATTATGATTTGATGCACGTGACAGAGGCTCTTAACCTGAGGTCCACGGATCAGGTGAAAAATATTCTGTCTATCTATTTATATACCAAGAGCTTTTACCCCCTTATGTGGGAGGTGATGATGTCATATGGTTTAACGTTACAAACTCCCCTCCATCGGAAGGCAAGGACGATGCCCCTCACAGAGGACTTTGTAGTGTGGAATTTAAGGAACCATACCCTTGGTTCAACTTCGCCAAGTCAGAAGCACGTACCTACTCCCACCCATTCCACTCCCATCCACCACACTTCCTTACCTTCATCTTAGCTCCTCGTGGATGACGGGTCATCCCTGTATCCCGCCCACTGCCCTGGAGTTTTTCTTTTCTTTCTTTTTTAAGATGGTTTACTTTAAAGCTTAATAATACTTTATGTACCTCATATATGTATGAGACAATAAAATTTCAGTAAATAAAGTACGTTATACACATTGCATGCAAAGTTGTGTTTATGTGAATAATCCTGGGGGAGTTTGTATTTTTCATCATATTCTTAAAGGAGTCTGCGACCCAAAAAAAGGTTAAGATACATTGCTTTAGTTAGCCGTGACCCCCTTGAAGACCAAAGCCCGCTTCTTTAAGCCACTCCTATACCATCTTTATTATTTATAAAAACATGAGAATGAAGAAGACTGCAAGAGACCCTAGGGCTTACACAAGGCAGTTCCATGTCCATTACCACCTATCATTCCTATCTATAAGTTTATCTAATCTTCTCTTTATACAATATATTGATTCGGTACTTGTTTTTTTTTACATGGCTGTGTAGTAATATCCATGTGGTATCCTTTATCTAATCTGATCTCTATACAATATATTGACTCTGTATTTGCATCTCTCTTTACATGGCTGAGTAGTAATATCCCTAAAATATCCTTACACTCGATTATAAGATGTGAGAGAATCATTAAGTAAAGTTACGTTTTGCTCGCTGCGATGATTGGGCAACTACCAGAGCCAATGGCGGGTGACGCGTATCCTACTAACTGGCATCCTATATGGGTAAGCGCGTTGGTTGTATGTTCGGTTAAATTGATTATCAGCCTCGTACTTTACATCTCGACGCAAACCAGCCCCCACCATTCAGAAACAAAGAATTAGTGCTCTAGATAATCGTTTGACGATCATCGTTGAGCCATGAACGATCATCGTTGAGCGATGATCGCACCGAGGAAAACGTACCTTGACGTTGGTGAACGTGTCAGGGCGGCTTTAGCTTCAGAGGCCCTGGCTTCTTTAACCGGAACGAGATCCGGAGCGCCCGTGGCCGGATTGAAAGGGTTAAGGTCACGTATTACTTAACGGGGTTAGACAGAGAAAAGGTTTAGCTACTGGACGGTAACCGGGATAAGGTGTTGCCTCACTGAACGACAGAAGGAAATTGGTATTGTCAACCCAATTGTGTGATGACGCTGCATCGTCGTGATATATGTAAACAAACTCACTCAGTACCCTTGGATATCGTAGTTGATGGGAGAAGAGTGAAGGGAGAGGAGACGAGGCGGTGGAAAGGGAGGAGGAGGAGGAGGGGGAAGAGGAAGAGAGGGAAATGGGTGTTTGCTCTGAGGCGGGTCAAAGGTCATTGCCGTGAGTTTTATGTTATTTCACAAACTGAATGGCGAAAGCACTTTTTTTCTTTTTTCTTTTTTCCTTGTTCAAGGTTTTTCGCGTTTTATTGCTATCGGGCGTCGGATCGGGTCACGGCTTCGGGTTGGTTCATCTCTGTTCCATTTGCTCCACATAGCATGACATAACACAAAAGAACAGAATATGAACAGCGATGTTCCAGTTTCACGATGAACGGGAGGTGTTCTTCTTTAGTGAGTAGTTCTTCCTCTTCTACCTCCTTGTTCTTGTTCTTGTTCTTTCTTTTTCTGCTATGAATTTATTCTCTGTTTTCTTTCGCCTCTTCTTCTTCTTCGTATTCTTCTTCTTCCTCGTCCCCTTTCGTTTCCTCATCTTTCTTGTTTTCTTTTTATTTTTTTTCTCTTAGAAGCAAAATATAAGTAATACTTTGGCAAGTTTTATTTTTGGCAATATTAGTTCAAATGAGGATTAACCCCCCTCCTCCTCCACCAGGAATTAAGAATAAGACAAACTCTATGTAATAAAAGTATATTTTTTTTATTTTTTATAAGTCAAAGGGTGAGGGGCGTGGTCGCTGAATTAGTTTTGAGGTCATCCCCCCCACCTCTCTCTCTCTCTCTCTCTCTCTCTCTCTCTCTCTCTCTCTCTCTCTCTCTCTCTCTCTCTCTCTCTCTCTCTCTCTCTCTCTCTCTCTCTCTCTCTCTCTCTCTCTCTCTCTCTCTCTCTCTCTCTCTCTCTCTCTCTCTCTCTCTCTCTCTCTCTCTCTCTCTCTCTCTCTCTCTCTCTCTCTCTCTCTCTCTCTCTCTCTCTCTCTCTCTCTCTCTCTCTCTCTCTCTCTCTCTCTCTCTCTCTCGCTCTCTCTCTCTCTCTCTCTCTCTCTCTCTCTCTCTCTCTCTCTCTCTCTCTCTCGCTCTCTCTCTCTCTCTCTCTCTCTCTCTCTCTCTCTCTCTCTCTCTCTCACACACACACACATATGGAGAAGGATGACGGTGGAGATGATTCTACTTGATGTCCGCCCAAGGAACCTTCATCTTTGGTTTCTCCCTCCTTTGATAAGCTTTTTATTTCGTTGCCGATCATTTATCATCTCTTCTATCTTTGAATGGAGGAGACTGCAAGAGACCTTAAGGCCTACACTAGGCAGTTCTCTTGTCTCATTTTGTCTTTAAAACAAACAATTGTCTCAGCGCTCACTACATGGTTACTACATCTATTCCATTCGTTAACTACTCTGTAGCTAAACCAGTCCTTTCCTATTTCATTCTTAAATTCGAAATTGTCCAATTCAAATCCATTACTACGTGTCCTGCCCTGCTGTCTTAATATGATGACCTTGCCTGCGTCATCCTTGTTAAAGCCCTTGACAGCTGATAGAAGGGGTGACGTCACAAACGATGTTTATGAGTAACTTACCCCAGGAGGCCCTTTATGCGCTTTGGGGACTGTTGGAGCAGGTAACAGTCAATGCTGGGAATCGGAGATGAGTGCGGGATTCGAACTACTGTCTCCTGGTAATTTTATTCGGTTGGTGGAGTCACTTTCGGGCTTCGGTTGATGAAGTCTATCTTGGCCGCTTTTGTCAAGGAGGACGTCTTTCATTGGCTCCATTACCCGCCTGCCGAAGTAAATTTAATTTTTTTGTCTGTTTATTTATTTATTCAATTATTTATATATTTATTTACTTATTTTTGTCTATTTACTTGTTTATTATCTATTCGTTTATTTATTGTTTGTTTATTTGTTTGCATATTGATCGGCTATATTTATTTTATGCTTATTTTTAATAAAGTATAATTTCATTTGATTATCTTGATAAGTCATAGGTGGTGGTGGTGGTAGTGATGGTGGTGGTGGTGGTGGTGGTGGTGGTGGGGGCTCTGGTGGTGGGGGCTCTGGTGGTGGCGGTGTTTGAGGTGGCAATGTTGGAGGTGGCAGTGATGGTGGTGTTGCAGGTGACAGTGATAGTGGTGTTGGAGGTAGCAATGATGGTCGTGGTGGCGTTGGTATTGGTGGTGGTGTTGGAGGTGGAAATGATGGTCGTGGTGGCGTTGGTATTGGTGGTGGTGTTGGAGGTGGCAATGATGGTCGTGGTGGTGTTGGTATTGGTGGTGGTGTTGGAGGTGGCAGTGACGGTGGTGGTGTTGGAGGTGGCAGTGATGGTGGTGTTGGAAGTGGCAGTGATGGTGTTGGAGGTGGCAGTAGTGGTGGTGGTGTTGCAGGTGGCAGTGATGGTGGTGGTGGAAGTGGCAGTGATGGTGGTGTTGCAGGTGACAGTGATAGTGGTGTTGGAGGTAGCAATGATGGTCGTGGTGGCGTTGGTATTGGTGGTGGTGTTGGAGGTGGCAATGATGGTCGTGGTGGCGTTAGTATTGGTGTTGGTGTTGGAGGTGGTAATGATGGTCGTGGTGGCGTTGGTATTGGTGGTGTTGGAGGTGGCAGTGATGGTGTTGGAGGTGGCGGTGGTGGTGGTGGTGTTGGAGGTGGCAGTGATGGTCGTGGTGGCGTTGGTATTGGTGGTGGTGTTGGAGGTGGCAGTGATGGTGTTGGAGGTAGCGGTGGTGGTGGTGTTGGAGGTGGCAGTGATGGTGGTGGTGGAAGTGGCAGTGATGGTGGTGTTGAAGGTGGCAGTGATGGCGATGGTGGCGCTGGTGGTGTTAAAGGTGGCGTTGGTTTTGGTGGTATTGGTAGTGGTGGTGGTGGTGGTGGCCGGTGTTGGAGATGCGCTGGGGGCGCTGCGCTGACCGATCGTGGTGGAGTTAAAGCCGAAGTGAGTAGATGAAGGCCTCATAACCCGGAAGAAGGCACTGGGGCAGAGGAAGGGAAGTGAAGGGGTAGGAGGTGGCCCTTGACCTCGTGAAGGGACTCTGTATGTTAGAGGAAGGGAAGGGAAGGGGCAGGGGCTTTGTGAAGGAACGGGACTCTTGTGTGTTGGGGGAAGGGTAAGGAAAGAGCAGGGGCTTTGTTAAGTGACGGGGCACTGTGTGTTGGGAGGAAGGAAAGGGAAAGGAAGGGAATGGGCTTTGTGAAGGGACGGGGCACTGTGTGTTGGGGGAAGGGAAAGGAAGGGAAGGGGCAGGGGATTTGTAAAGGGACGGGGCACTGTGTGTTCGGGGAAGGGAAGTGGCAGGGGCTTTGTGAAGTGACGGGACACTGTGTATTAGAGGAAGGGAAGGGGCAGGGGCTTTGTGAAAGGACGGGACTCTTGTGTGTTAGAAGAAGGGAAGTGAAGAGAACTTGCCCTTGACTTCATGAAAGGAAGAGAATCTTATGTGTTGGAGGAAAGGAAGGCGTGGTTTTAACACATGAAGCCTGAAGGGAGTCTTAACTGAAGGGGATGGAACTTGGTACTTGACCTCATGAAGGGACTATGTGTGCTGGGGCGAAGGGAAAGAAAAATATAAGTTTCAGTGAAGTCTTGATAACACCACCGTCGCTGTTGACTTCCTAAAACCATATACTTGCTTACTAGTTTATGGCGGTCCGTCGATGATCGACGACGACGGTGCTTCGGTGAAGTGTGATGTGATGAGTGAGGCTGCACACACACACTTGCACACACACACACACACACACACACACACACACACACACACACACACACACACACACACACACACACACACACACACACACACACACACACACACACACACACACACACGTAGAGTACATTGTGTACGTGCAAGCGTGCTCACCTGCACTCGAACGTGTACATAAGTACAGTCTAGTACATCTCGCTTCTACCACAAAGCTGCGCCCCATAACCTAAAGCACAGCCAATTCCCTCTTCCATCTCCTCCATAGTGGGAGGTGGGGGGGGGTGCCTACCACATTCTGAAAACTGCTGGATTAGAGAGACGAGGGAAGAACCGGGGGTAGTAGGGGGGGGGGACTGGGGGTAGCGGGGGAGACCGGGAAGTTGTTTTCACGGGCGGAAGAGTCTGTGTGGATGAATTGGCAGAGCCTCTGGAGGGGCCGGGTGGGGGGGGGAGGAAGGTGGGGGAGGAGGGGAGGACGTGAACTTGAGCACAGGTGTCAGGGCATGTGTGCAAAGGTGTTGGGGGCATCGGGGAAGAAGTATAGTGACTTAGCGTGTGTGTGTGTGTGTGCGTGTGCGTGCGCGGTTGCATGATTGGTAGGGTCTTGGAGAAGGAAGAGGGAAGGGGAAGAGGAGGAGGTCATGTGTTCACTTCCCGTTGAGGCAGTTGTGAGTTCGTGTGACCAGATTGCTGATATGAGATTTAGTTATCTCTCTCTCTCTTTCCCTCTCTCTCTTTCTCTCTCTCTCTTTCTCTCTCTCCCTCCCTTCTCTATCTCTCTCTCTGACTCTCACTTTGTCTCTCTCTTTCTCTGTCTCTGTCTCTTGCTCTCTCCCCTTCTCTCTCTCTCCCTCTCTCCCTCTCTCTCTCCCTCCCTCTCTCTCTCTCTCTCTTTCACTCTCACTTTGTCTCTCGCTCTCTCCCCTTCTCTCTCTCTCCCTCCCCCCCTCTCTGTCTCTCTCTCTCTCTCTTTCCCTCTCTCTCTTCCTCTCTCCCTCTTCCTCCCTCTCTCTTTCTCCCTTTCTCTTTCTCTCTCTCTCTCGCTCTCTTTCTCTTTCCTCGCAACCGTCCTTAGGAAAGGCGCGCTGGCCCCAAGTGTCCGTGTTTGTTCCTCAATATCAATTGACTCAATTGCTTTTCTGTCCCTGTTGGTCAGCAGTCTCATTCTTGCGTCTTATTGCGACTGCGACTGCAAGGCAGTGGACCACACCGACCCCCTTTGCAATGTGAAGAGAGTAGAGGGTGAGGTAATTGCGCTAATAGGCAGATAATTCTGTTTTTCAACGGAAGAATTGTCATAATGAGTCCCTTCGTGGATGACTTTATTCTGGCTAACGACAGACGATTTTACTCATCTGAAAGGTCGTCCTTGGGGGAGTGGCACCGAAGGGGAAGGTTGTAGTATGTGGCACTTGAGTGAAAGTGCCACTTGTGGCACTGCATGGGGAGAACAGGTCAGCTGTCAGAAAGTCCCCCCCCCTTTTTTTTTTTTTTTTTTTTTTTTCTAGCACCCGACCGGAACAAGGGCCTATTCTAACCGTTACCATGTCACTCCTGCAAACTTTCCCTGGCTCGTTTCTCCACCTATCTGGTCTCCCCCTTCCATACACGCCATCTCTTGGGGTAGTTTATACTTGTAGTAGATTTTTCGTAGGGAGAATAAAAGAGATATTGGAGGAGAAAGGAAAAGACGAAGAAGAGAAATAAATGCATTATATTGTTGTTGCAAATATCTTGTTAACAGGAACTGAGGAAGAAAGAGGGAAACGAAAACAACGAATAAGAGAAGAAGAAGAAATAGAATAATAAAAATAGGAATCGAGGAAATAAAACAAAGAAAAGACGAGGAAAACGAGGTGATGATCATGGTCTTGGATCACGTGTTTGCCTCGTGATCGACGGCTATTACTCTTCCGTATAAGAACTCAAAATTGATACACACACACACACACACACACACACACACACACACACACACACACACACACACACACACACACACACACACACACACACACACACACACAACTCCTTGTCCACCAGAGTTAGAGTGGGGTGCATGTGTGTGTGTGTGTGTGTGTGTGTGTGTGTGTGTGTGTGTGTGTGTGTAACAGGAACCGTACTTCCATCCAAACGGGAGACCTGGATTCACACAGTGTGTGGAAAGGGCAAAAGCCGCCAGCCGTCTAAAGGGGAGCGGAGAGGACAAGCAGCCGCCAAGGGGGCTGGGGCTGGGGCTGGGGCTGGGGCTGGGACGGCGTTGGCGTTGACGAGGATCACTCAGCCCGCCAAGAAAAGCCCCGTAGAGCCCCCCTCCCCCCTCTACCCTTCTCCTTCCCTCCCCGTCGACATGTCTGTGGCTATTGAGGGATTTTGGATCTGGGTTGGGTTGGGAGGAGGAGACTGAGGATGGGGAGGGTTTGGAGGTGGGGGGGGGTTATGGAGTTGAGGGAAAAAGAGAAAAGGTTATTCCTTTGTCTTGCGTTAGCCAGAATAGAATATGTAAATACGTTACAAGAGCGAAAATAATTTTCTTACCCCCTCTGTCCGTTCCTTCCACATCGTACCTCCAACTTCCATTTGAATAACTAGACTATGACTTCGCTTACACAAATCTAGACTTCTCTAAGAACATTTGAACAGTATGTCTAACATTCGTCTAGATTTGCAATCTCCTAGTTCCTCATTCAGCTTTGCTATATACGAGGGAAAGATAATTTGATATTTGGAGATTTCAAAATTCAAATTTTGTAACCGAAGTCGTTTTTACTTAAACGAACTCTCAACGGTCGACGCTGGCGAAGCAGTCCGTGGAAGCCCAGAGTGATAACCCCGTGACGGCAACTCAAAGGCTTGGGTCCACAACTAGCCTTGGACTACGGGATGTCGAAAAGGGAGGCAACCCCTCCAATAGGGTGGAGAAAAGGAGAGGTTGACACCAGTCACAAGTCAAAGAAAGGGTTACAGAGCGATGATAGTCACCGGGTTAAAGGTTAACCCAACACCCTTGAGGGGGTTTATTTATTTATTTGTTTATTTATTTTTTTATTATTATTTTTATGGTTTAACGTCACACACTCCCCCTATCGGGAGGCTAGGACGGTGCGCCTCACAGAGGGCTTTGTAGCGGGGGTTTATCTAAGGTGAATAAAATCGCCTGGCACCAAAGCCAGTGTGTAACCATTTTTGGTACCAGAGGGTTAGAACATAAGCAAAGATGATTGTGGTTAATCAATCCTCTACTAACCAATTCAGTTCCATTTGTTATGGACCAAAAGGTCGCCTGTCGGTATGCTCTTCCTTTGTAATCCTTTAAATGAAATCCCCCAAGTCTTAGCCAGAATATAATATTGAAAGGTATCCAATTCCTTCAATGAGGATTCGGGAATATCCCAAACGTATGTATGAATTGGTATGTAAGAATGAAGGAGACTGAAAGGGACCATAAGGCCTTCACTCCCCAGTTCCATGTCCCTTACCACCTATCACCCCTATCCATAAGGTTATCTAATATTATCTTATCACAGTCATTTGTTTCAGTGTTCACTACATTGTCACTAAGTCTATTCCATTCATTAACTACTCTGATGGTAAACTTGTTCTTGTTCATTTCCTTCTTAAACCTAGAATTGTCTAATTATTCTTGCCCTTTCCTTCTTTGTATTCTATTGTATTCTAGAAGATCAAGCCGGGTATATAGGTTAACAAGTATGTTCTGATGTATATTCAATGAGACGAATATATACTAGAATACTAGTTAACCTAGCTAGGATACTAGTTAACCTATCCTAAGCCGATTTAATCTACTTGTAATAGATATCATGCCCCGTATTGTAACTTTATTCTGGTTACCTACAGGCGATTTTATTCAGCTGAGGGAAGACCCTTTGTACAGTGAAAAACTTTTAACTTTTGCCTTGGTCGCGAGATTGTCCACAAGGATAGAAACGCTGGTGGACTACAGCCCAGAACGTAACCTTTGCCTTAGGTGTCTGCCTGGGTCCATCTGGCGGGTTGTCTCACTCGCTCGGCATCCCCAGGAAAGGCGACAGGATGTAAATTGCTCCGCGACCACAAGGAACAGTAAATGTCACTCGTGGTATACGGCTTATTTATACAATGAGACTTCGTGGGCTGCGCGAGGCTGTCCCTCAACTGAATGGAATAGTCTGGTGGAAGTACGAATAGAGATTGATGAACATTTAAACCCCCCCCCCCCTTTTTTTTTTTTTTTTTTTTTTTTTTTTTTTCTAGTGGGGGCTCAGTCCTATCCCAGATTTGGCCTTCTACTGCATAACATCGCTTATTGGGTCAATTGTAGAATTCTCTCACACACATAGATCAACTGTAGCATCTCTACCCCAACTACACTCAATTGTAGAATTCCCCACACACACTGATCAACTGTAATATGCCCACCCTAACTACACTCAGTTGTAGAATTCCTCCACTACTGATCAACGATAGACTCTCCACCCTAACTAACATAAGCTATTTTAGGTTTGGTTTGGTTTGGATAGGTTAGATGAGGTTATGTATCACGAGCCATAATCAATTGTAGAATGTTAGGTCAGGTCAGGTTAGGTTAGGTTAGGTCAGGTCAGGTCAGGCATAATCAACTGTAGAATGTCTACTCCAGCAACATTCAATTCTACAATCTCCACCCCAAGCGCGTGTGGGAGTGGGGAATACTGCAATTGCTCCCCCTTGTTTTTGGTCGCACATTATTATGTTGAAGAAGGGGAAGAGAAGGAGGGTGGGAAGGGGGAGGGGAAGGGAAGAAGGGCCGCCATCATAATTCATCCCTTCAATACACTGATTCACTTCGCATTTTTTTTTACTGTGTCAAGCCCTTGCGTGAATGAAATATATGTTTAGTCATTTTATGATGATTCATTTCATTCATTGTAGATGATATGTAAACCTACTTAGTAGTGACGAATATTTACGTTGTGTAAATTATATATAGTAAAAAAAATGACAAAAATTAAACTAGTAAAAGAAAACAAATACAAAAAATGAGAATATCCCTCAAAATGACAAATGAAAATGTACATTCGGAACGACGATGTCGAGGATGACGTAAGTCGAGGACGGCGTAAGTCGAGGGCTCCTTGTATGTGTGTATGTATATATATATATATATATATATATATATATATATATATATATATATATATATATATATATATATATATATATATATATATATATATATATATATAACATAATTAATATGGTGCCATTTTGTTGTGAGCTTCACATTGTGTGGACCCGGGTTCGAGTCCAGTGTCCACCGGTGACCACCACTTGCTCTCACTGTTCAGGGTAAGGTGATTGTTTTAAGCGCAGCTAACCGCCTCCTTGCGCAGACATCCATCTCGATCCCTGGGTGTTGCTTATTTCTATTCTGGTTAGTGCAACATGATTTAATTCAGTTTAGTGTTAACCTTAACGAAGGGGTTTAAGTTTTAAGGCACTTAAACAGATTTCATTTGCAGTTAAAGCCATTTGGACAGGGTGAAAGCGGCGTTGGTTATAAGAGGAATGTCAGTCGAGCAAGGAAGAGAGAGTACAAAGGATAAGAGTAAATGGGGAGTGGTTGTAAATGGATGAGGAAATGACGCAGCCTGACATCCATCGTGGTGGACATCCACCATGTGTGTTTGCACGGGTAGGTGGGTGTATGTGTTCATGAGTGTGCATGTGTGTGTGTGTGTGTGTGTGTGTGTGTGTGTGTGTGTGTGTGTGTGCGCGTGTGTGTATGTGAATAATTGATATCTCAATTTTATCAACGAAACTTGACCACAAAGACAACATAAATTTTCTCACGAGCGGAAATATCTGAAATACCAGAGTCAGACTGTCATAGAGAACAGCCTTCCTCGGGTCATAGACGAGAGCGAGGAAGGAGACGCGGAGGGAAAGAGTGAGAGAGAGAGAGAGGGAGGGGGGAGTGAGAGAGAGAGAGAGAGTGGGGGGAGAGAGAGAGAGGAAACTCATTAGTGGAGCCAGGGCCGGTGGCGACGACTGTTCTCGGGCGTGGCACCGTGGCACCGGCAGCAGACGACAGGTCGAGTGAGGTGAGAGGGGAACTGTGCCGCTTCCCTCCTCGCCGCGCCAGTCACGGAAGTCGTCGCCTGTTATCGTCTTACAAAAGGAGTCCACGTCGATGCTCACGCGCCGACGTCGACCGCTGGGCACTGTGGGTGTAGATTTTTTCTTTATCTTCATTCTGTTCGTTTGTTTGTCCGTCTCTTTACCTTTAATTTTCTATCGCTCTATCTCTCTCTCTCTATCTCTCTCTCTCTCTCTCTCTCTCTCTCTCTCTCTCTCTCTCTCTCTCTCTCTCTCCCCTCTCTCTCTCTCTCTCTCTCTCTCTCTCTCTCTCTCTCTCTCTCTCTCTCTCTCTCTCTCTCTCTCTCTCTCTCTCTCTCTCTCTCTCTCTCTCACACACACACACACACACAAAGACACACATCATTAGTCTGTGCTCATACCACAATTGCACAAGTCCTCAGTGTATGCACTGAAGAGTCATTTAGTTACTTTATGATTATTATTTTTATTTAATTTGTTTTTATTTATGTTTTATTTATTCATTTTTTTATTCATTTATTTATTTATTGTATTATTAGCTTAATTTTTTTCACTCCTAGTGCGTATCATCCAGACATCTAGTCTCGCTTTCCCCGCTGTCTGTTGGTTGGATAGATCACACGTGTCAATGTACAGTCTGTGAACGTTTTTCTTGGGATCTCTTCTTTGTGACCGCCACGTTTTTTTCTGCCCCCACGCTTTGATGCAATTAATAAGTAACTGCCAACGTTTGAAAGCTGACATCTTCAGGTTGCCAGCTGTTTTAATTAAGCCAGGGTTTATTTATTTTACACGCATGTACACACACACACACACACACACACACACACACACATGTACACTTATACAAACACACACACACACATGTACACTTATACACACACGCACACACACACAAACACACACGCATGTACACTTTCACACACACACATACATGTACGCTCACACACACACACACACACACACACACACACACACACACACACACACACACACACACTTTTACAGACTTTGTCCCTTCACACTCTCGGTGGCGGATTGGTAAAGCACTGGCCTCACAAGCCAGAGAACCGGGGTTCGATTCCCCGGTCGGGCGGAGATAAGTTGGGTTTGTCTCCTTTCACGTGTAGCCCCTGTTCACCTAGCAGCGAGTAGGTACGGGACGTTAGTCAAGGAGTTGTGACCTTGCTGTCCCGGTGTGTGGTGTGTGAGTGGTCTCAGACCTACCCAGAGATCGGCTAATAAGGAGCTCTGAGCTCACTGCCGTAGGGTGGTGTCTGGCTGTCTCGACAGAAACTGCAGCAGATCCGAGGTGAATACACACACACACACACACACACACACACACACACACACACACACACACACACACACACACACACACACACACACACACACACTTTTACAGACTTTGTCCCTTCACATCTCTGATGTAATTATCATCCTCTCCATCTCTACTTTTTCTTATTCCTCTCTTTCTACTTGTACTATTCCCAACCCTCTTTTCCGTTTTCTCTTTAATCCTGTTATCTCTTTTAATTCTATTTTCTCTCCTTCGCTTCTCTCTCTTCTTGAACTCACGTCTGTGTGTCCCCGTTCTCTACCCAATTCCTTTATCAATGGAACATATTTGTTTATTTTATTCTAGCTAAAATTCAGACGATTTTATTTGGTTGAGGGGCGCTGCTTGGTCAGCTCGGGGTCTCGATCCATTACCATCCCGTTCTCCCCTGGGCCCACCACTCCAACTGACATGAATCGTCTGGGTCGAGACTGTAAGCGTTATCACACTGGGCTATTTTTCCTCCGACTGTTGGAGCAAATTTGCAGCCCGCAGCTTTTGGGAAGGAATCTGACATGCTGGAGGAAAAAATCCTGCAGCGCATATCAAATGACATTCTATGTCGATTGTTGAAAAAACAAATATTGCCATGGTGATTTTACGGCGGAAAATAGTTCTGGAGGTAGATGGTACGGCCGACTAATTGGAGGTTGGAGTAAAAACAGCCCAGTGTAATACCGCCTTTAGGCTCCTTAGCTCGTTAAGGATCAAAGGACCTTTGCGATCTAGATTTGTCCTTTGTAAACATCAGGAACTCTTTTCATCATTTCTCCCCATTCTTTCAATATTTCCCCTTTTCTCTCTCTCTCTCTCTCTCTCTCATTCAGGATCCCACATTTTCTTTCCCAAACTCTTCCTCCCAACTCCCTTTCTTTTCACTCCCTCTCCCCTTGTTCTCCTTCCATTTGACATTCCTTCAATTCTGTTCTCCCACCATCTTCCTCACTTTCATCTCATTTCCCAAGAATCCCCTCCATCCTCATTACCTTCTCTTCTCCCCTCGTCCCTTTTGTATCGCCCTCCCTTTCCATTCCCCCTCCCCCTTCCCCTTCCCCCCTTCCCCCTTATCCCCCACATCTCAACCCTCTTCTCTTATCCCCATCCTTTCCCTTGTCTTCTTCGTCCATCCACTTCCTCTCCCTTTCCTATCTTTCTTATTCCTCTTCTTTGTCCCCTTTTCTCTTCACTTTCCCTTCGCCCTTACGAATTTTCCTCTTCCCTTCCTCTCCCCTTCCCTTTACCCTTATTCACAGGTTCTTCCCTTCCTCTCCCCTTCACCTCTCTCTCTCCTTTCCTCCTCTCCCTTCCACTACCTTCCCAACCCATTGCCTTCCCTTGCCCTTCCCTCCTTTCAGTGCCACAGTCGTCTTCCATAACTTCATCTCCCCACCCATTCCCTCCCCATCCTCCTTCCTCCCCTCTCCCCCTTTCCCTCATTTCCCCTCGTTTCAGCCCTCCCATACTCTGACCTTTCCTCCTCTTCCTTGTCCTCTCGTACCCTCCGTTGCCCTCACTTTCCCACATTTCCCCTCGTTTCTCCTCCCTCTCCCCTCCTCCTTAATACCTTTCCACCTCCTCTCTTATCCTCTCCTCTCTACTCTCTTCCTCTCAACTTCCGTCCTCTTCCCCCTCTTCTCTCTCTTCTCGTCGTCCTCTTCTCCCTCTTCTCTCTTTTCTCTCTTCTTCTCGTTCTCTTCTCCCTCTTCTCCCCTCTCTTCCTGCATATCCCATGCTTCTCTTCTTCCTCTCTTTGCAAAATACTCTTTCACTTTCCTGCTGCATCCTCTTCATTCTCTTCTTCCCTCTCCCTTTCCTCTGCTTTCTGGTCTTTGTACCTGCCTCCTTGGTGCGTTGTTCTTCATCTGTCATCATTTTTATTCATTTATTAATCTTTATTAATCAATTTACTTATTATTTGGTTGTTTATTTTTGTGCCGGTTTGATCGTTCCAGACGAATGTGGGACACAAATGTCGCGCCGCCTCTGTCACCAGAGTAAAATTATTTTATTTACTTGTTTATATTTTTACGTGTTGTGCCATTGTCACATTTCGAGAATACAAGTTTTTTTGTCAGCGTTGCTTGCATCATATTTTTTCTTTTCTTTTTTCTTTTTTTTTCATATTATTTTCTTAAGCTCGCAAAGTGTTTGTCATTCCGTCAAGAGGGTGCGTACGCGATACGCATTAAGCAGCATTGTTGGCGCTCCGTGTACTGTCCTACTCCTTACGTGAATAAATTTCTTAACTCAGTCTCAGACTCTCCTTCCGCCAGTCCCTTCACTGTCCGGCGCCGCCGTTGCGGCTTGTTCTTGGCAACAGCAAAGACTCCTCCCTTATTAGGAGTCATTAGACTCCAAAGGTTATGAGAGTGTTTAAACCCGGAGGGGAGGGGTCCTTATATCAAGTTGTGGCTACTGTCGCCAGGTGATTTTATTAAGCTAATTAATCTTGAAAACATCATCTGGCCGCATCCGGCAGCGCCGCAGTGTGACACCACCATTAGAAATTGACGCTCACCTTCTCCCAGCTGTCCGAGCACTTAGGGCAAAGGTGGTTCGAAATATCTTTCCCCTCGTGTTACCCCTGTCTTTACTTCCTATCTCCATTTTATTGTATTCTCCTCTTTCCACTCTCTCCTTCCTCTTGTCCTCTTTTTTTGCTAAGATCTCTCTTTTTCTCTTCCTTTCCTCTATCACCCATTTCGCCCTTTTCTCTTTTTTAGTTCTTTTCTTCGTCTCCCCTTTCCTTTCTTCCCTTCTGTCCTTTCTCCTCTCTCTCTCTCTCTCTCTCTCTCTCTCTCTCTCTCTCTCTCTCTCTCTCTCTCTCTCTCTCTCTCTCTCTCTCTCTCTCTCTCTCTCTCTCT
>NC_134784.1:54441932-54449432 GCF_046742065.1 Oratosquilla oratoria | reverse complement strand
TATACCATTCTATCGCCCCCCCCCCCTACAACCCCCTTCTACCACACTGCCCCCCAGAGGCATTCTAACAAGTTATATGAACTCCATTGCTACATTGGCTCACTTTATATAAGTTATTATGGTAAACGACAGACAATTTTATTCATAAAAGGTTGGGATCGAGACCCCCACGTCAGTCAGGTCGGAGTGCGAACCTTCCCCCCCCCCCCGTCCGCCTACATTTGCATAAATAACGCTTCTTGTTAGCGGGCCTTACGCGATAAATATTATTGCACAATATTCTGTATTGTACAATGTTGTTGGCGGTGTAGGGATGGTATTGAAGAGGCACACGTACACGTTTGTACATTTGATGTCTTCAATATATTGTGTCATTCTTCAATACCATCCCTACACCGTCAATAATATTGTACAAAACAGAATATTGCGCAATAATATTGGTCGTGCAGGACCCATTTTAACCAGAATAAAGACACTGAAGAACGTCACTGTGTGGAAGAGGTCGAGGAGTCTCGAGCTTCAGAGGGGGAAAGGGGGGGAGGGGGGAAGGGAGCTGGGGGGGAAAGGGGGGAGGAGTCCTTGCTAATGGAAGGAATGTCACAGGGGAATGGCGTGAAAGAAAAAAGAAAAAAAGAAAAAGAAAGTCGACATCGCAAGTCGTGCATGAGGATAAGGTTTCTGGCTGGGCTCATCTCTCTCTCTCCAACTCTTTCACTCTCTTTCTCTCTCTAACTCTCTTACTCACTCTCGTTCACACTAGGGGTTTACAGTTCCTGTTAATTAAATCAGGTGGATATATATATACATATATATATATATATATGTATATATATATATATATATATATATATATATATATATATATATATTACATATACACATGTATCAGAAAGTGAGGAACATACGCCAGGAGGCGGTGAGCGGTACGTTTATCCTATGAACACGTTTTGAATCTTTAGATTGATCTTGTGACAAAATCTAACATTAACTATAAGAAATTAAAGATTATATTGAGGTGAAAGACTCATAGACATTCAGTCGAATTGGAGAAGAAAACGTTTAAATATTTAGGTTATATTTTGGCTGCCTTCCGTGCTGTGGATGTACTGTGTCTTACTACATTGCTTCTGACCCAGGGCAGTGAGCGGGATACAGGGATGACCCGTCATCCACGAGGAGCTAAGATGACAGTGAGAAAAGGGTGGTGGATGGGAGTAGGTACGTGCCTGTGACTTGGCTACCTCCCTAATAAGGTGGAAAAAGTCCTTAGTGTGTGTGTGTGTGTATATATATATATATATATATATATATATATATATATATATATATATATATATATATATATATATATTCTAGGGCACAGGTTCTCTCGGAGACAATTTTGGTTAAAATCAACTGCGCTAATAGATTTAACTATTTTGAATTGTAATTTCTTAAACTCAAGAAATCACAACTTAGAATAGTTAAATCTAGCGCTGTTGATTTTAACCAAGGTGTATATAAATATATATATATATATATATATATATATATATATATATATATATATATATATATATATATATATATATATATATATATCCCTTATAAGGCGGAAGAAGTCTTTGGTATATAGTTAGGTAAATGATAAGGTTATGGTGCTGATTGATATAGAAATGGTCTTGCTTTCATTACAGTAGGTACTCCTATTAATTGGGATTCGTTTATTACGGGTTAAGATTCGGCAGTCTGGTCACGTACTTGGCAACCCATTTAGGGGAGTTGCCAAGCACCACTCTTTGCCGACTCTTAATGACCGCAACATTCTGATCACGGCCGTGTCGTTTGTGTGGCCGACCGTCCTTCCGTTAAATGAGAAAAAAAAAAGTTGTTTTGTTTCAGAGAGATTGCCAAAGTTGTTCTTTTCTTTTTTTCTTTTTTTCTTTAATATTTCGTTTTTCTTCTTGTTTTATTTCATCGATCGTATTTTCCTTTGTTTTATTTTTCTTTCGTTTTTTTTTCGTTTTTTTTTTTTTTGCTACAAAGGTTTATGAAAACGGAGGGGGAGCATCCCTATCCCACCCCCCACCAGACGACTTTATTCAACCGAAGGTTCAGGTTAAACCAAAGACGGGTCTGGACCGACCAAATCCCCGTTCTGCCTCAGGTCCGCATAAATCAAAATAGAACCATTAGAAAAAAAAAAGTAAATTTCTTCTCATCACATGGAAGATGTCGAGAAAACAACACAAATTCAAGTTTAAGAAAGAAATAGGCAAGGACTTAGTAACACTGTAATGAGCGCTGAAACAATTGGTTGACAGGTGGTAAGGGGCATGGAACTGCTTAGAGTAGGCCTAATGGTCTCTTGCAGTCTCCTCCACTCTTATGTTCTTATGTAACGCTACATTAGCGTGTCTGAACGTGAGAGCGCGCGCGCGCTCGAGTTAAATCTCCGTGACACTCTCGGAGTCCCCCTCAGTCGGGAGACGTGCTTAGGTTTGGGCCTCGGTGAGCTCTTCTCGAGGGTCCTCGACAGAAGCGGAGACGACGACGATGAGGAGGAGTTGGAAGAGCCTCTCCTCTTCTCGCCTCTTTCCCTCTCCTCCCTGACCTCTCGTCCGTTTCGTCTACTCCTGGCTGACCTGCCTTCACTCTCTCTCTTTCTCTCCCTTCTCTCTCTCTCTCTCATACACTCTCACTCAGCCTCTCTGTCTCTCTCTCTCTCTCTCTCTCTCTCTCTATATATATATATATATATATATTATACATATATATATATACATATATTATATATATATATATATATGTCACTGTCGCACTTGCCATCAGGGTGCCGGGTTCGAGTCCTGGGCAGTACCACATTTCAATTTCAGCATGCTGGACTTTGATGGCTTAGAATTAAAGTGTATTGTGGTTGTTAAAATGTATCTCTGATCACTGGGACCCATTCAGTGTTGTACATATATACTGGGTATACATATATATATATATATATATACATACATATTTATATATATATGTATATATATATATATATATATATCTGTCACACACCTTCGGAATGAAACGGCATATCGATCAATAGTTTTATCACAGACATGCCTCTCGGTTTAACAAAATCGACTGGAATTAACCCACTTCATGGGAATGGGATGGTGAGTAGGTGAGCTCGTGTGTAACAAAATTATTATGTAGAATCTGTATTCAGGTTTGAATCCGTAACGATGCGGGTTCGATTCCCATCTGCTCTTCCCTGTCCCTCGGCGCAAAAGTCGAACTGGTCAACTTTCCGTTCTGTATATTGTTGTCGCGTCTAAAATTTGTATCGAATTAGACCAATATATGAACAGATATGTGACATGGACGCTTGACTACCCACCCGTTTTCCAGTAAAATGAGCATAATTTTATTTATTAACTTTATGTAGAGTATGTATATATATATATATATATATATATATATATATATATATATATACATATATATATATATATATATATACATTTATATATGTATAATTGAAAGTGATGGTTAATTGTGCATTTATTATTTTCTTAAGTGTTTTATCCATATGTCTTACTATGGACTTATATTCCTTTGAAAGGAACAGTCCTTAGTAAGACATATGAAAAATACATTTAAGAAAATGATAAATGCACAATTAACCATCACTTTCAATGAAGTATGTATAAGAGAAAATCTCCTGCCCGTATATACTATATATATATATATATATATATATATATATATATATATGTATATATATATAAAAAAAAATTCTCTTATCAACCCAGTTTACAGAGTTTGATCTAACATTAGGTAGTAATATTCAGTTAAGAAGCCGATTCGGTCCAACTCTTTGTTAGTTAAATAAGATAAATGATAGATAACTTTATGGGTGGGAATGACAAATGGTAAGGGACATGGAACTACCTAGTGTAGGCCTTACGGTCTCTTGCAGTCTCCTGCATTCACATATTCTTCTGTTCCTATGAAAGAAATTTATTGTAGATTAGTTCAAGTAGATGATGATGATGATGATGATAATGATGATTTGGTTAAAATTTGCGAAACCCCACCCTATCAGGAGGCTAGGACGGTGCCCCTCACAGAGGACTTTGTAGTGTGGAATTTAATTAATCATGTCCTTAATTCAAATCGCCGGTGGCAGGGTTCGAACCGCCATCACCTCGACCACCTTCGCAAGTAGTGACGCCCCATTCTCCTCGACCAGCGAGGATTCAAAGATAAAGTATATACTCAGTGTTTACGAAAGGAAAGTGATTGTATTTCACAAGATAGGAGACTATAAAGACGTTGAGTAAATATCGACAAATGCCTTTGCTCTCAAATGGTATACAAAATGTTCTCGAAGATTCTTACAAATAAAAAGAGATGTGTTTTAGATTATAAGGAACCAAAAGAACAGATCGACTTTAAGACAGTGGTTTCCAAACTAGGGGGCGCCCCCCCCCTATGGAGGCGTGAGGAGGTTACAAGGGGGGCGTGAAGTCCTTTGCTCAAAGTAATTATTTAATAAGAATAATGAAATAATTCCAAGAGCAAGTATCTGCCATCACCTACGTGAAAAAGTATAATTCTATCAATAACCCCAACTCGTTTTATATTAAGATATAAATAGAAAACATAGAAATAGAGAAGAATAGATAATTTCATATAAATTCATAAAAATGTGAGGTGGAGGGCGTGCGGGGATATTGAAATGGGGCGTCATATGTGTGTTTATCATGGACCAATAGGACAACCAACTTCCATTCTTATAACCTATCATTTTCCTGATACATCACAGAAATTAAGTTTCTACTCGTAAATCCAGTTATTTGTTCAATTCTCAGTTATGTTTTCCTGTTTAATTTTGGGGTCTTTTGGGAATCTGACGTGATTCCCAAGAGGACCGAAATACCTGAGTTTGTCTTTGTCTATGCTGATGATATGACCAACACATCAAATCCATTCGAAAGCATCAACTGGGTAGAATTGTGTCCTAACATTTCCGTCGCTGTCTGGGTCCCAATGAAAACGCATCGGACAACATAACACAATATATTTGCACCTTTTAGTCTCTAATAGGAAAGATTTGGGATGTCAAAGGAGGACATGGGTAAACGTAGACAGTCCTGCGCGTGATTCACAAAGATTTGTTGAGTGAATTACAGTCTGTTGTCGGTAATATCCATGCCGGCCATCTCGTCTTTTCTCAAGTTTTATATATAATCAATATTCCTGAGAAATTCAGATTTCAGAAGGAAATAGGCAAAAATTGGTTTACCAACAGAGTGGTTAATGAATGGAATAGGCTCGGTAACCATATAGAGAGTGCTGAATCTATTTTTTCTTTTCTTTTCAATAAAAGGTTAGATAACGTTATGGATGGAGCTGATAGATGGTGATGGGCTTGGAACTGCCTAGTGTAGGTCTTATGGTCTCTTGTAGTCTCACCCATCCTTATTTTCTTATGATGGTCCAATCTGTGAACGTTTTGACCAGTGAACGTTTCGACCAGTGAACATTTCAACCAAGCGTAAGTTTCGAACAAGCGAACGTTTCGGCTAAAATAATTTTTCGACCAGCGAGCGTTTCGACTAAATGGACGTTTCGACCAGCGAACGTTTTAACCAAGAGTACGTTTCGAACCAATGACTAGATTTTTTTTCGACTAGCGAACGTTTCGAACAAGCGAACGTTTCGACTATTTTTTTCGACCAGCGAACGTTTCGAACAAACGTTTCGACCAGCGAACGTTTCGAACAAACGAACGTTTCGAACAAGCGAACAGTTCCATTAAGCCAACGGAGAGAACAGAAGCAAGAACAAAGAAGTCGCCGGAGTCCGTAATTTCTAATCCTGTCAATTATGTTATGACTGGGGAAGACAATTACATTCATTATCTTCGTCCGGAAATACAAACACAGATTTGCTCTCTCCTTGAAGTTTGCACCTCGCTTGTTCTGTTTCATCTCTCACTCAGTCTGTCCTAGGTTTATGTTCATCAGTAATATTCGAATTATCTATGTTTTGAGGTCATCAACCCTCCCCCCTCCCCCAAATCAAGATGTCCTCATTAAGTTGTGGTCGCCATATCCGCTGTCGAGAACTGAAAGTATGTTTTGTTCGGTACGATTATCGCTCAACGATGATCGTCAAACGATTATCTAGAGCACTATTTTTTTTATGATGGGGCTGTTCTGGTACGAGCTGTTAAGAACGAGGCTGATAATCAATTTTAACCGAACCTACAACCAACGTTTGCCCAAATAGGATGCCAGTTAGTAGGAGGCGCGTCACCCAGCATTGGCTCCGGTAGTTGCCCAATTATGGCACCGAGCAAAACTTACCTTTTGCATTACTAATCGATGTTAACTTACCTCCTTATTCTGTTTTTGTTTTTCTCTTTTCATTTTCCTTATTTTCATTATTTCACACGACGACGACATACATTATATATTGTGTTCTGGTGACATGCAATCTCTATGTAGTTAATAGAGCGAAGGCTGAAGGAGCCATGATTGTTGCAATGCAATGTTATAATATATATACGCTATATATATATATATATATATATATATATATATATATATATATATATATCAAATCAGCCATCCTGAGTCCACTACTGAACAAAGGCCTCCTTCATAGCATTCCATGGTTCACACGACCACGCCAACCTCTGCCACATCACTCCCGCAAACCTCTCAATCTCATCTCTCCACCTTCTGTCTGGCCTCCCTCTTCCACGCTTCCCATCTCGCGGCGTCCACTCAGTAACACACTTGCTCCATCGCTCAACAGTCGTTCGCACTAACTTACCTGCCCAATTCCACTTCCTCTCTTTTACCGCCTCTACAATATCTCACTCTAGTCTGCTCTCTCACCCAACTTGCTCTCTTTCAGTCTCTCAGCGTTATTCCCATCATTGATCTCTCCATTCTCTTCTGTGCAGTCCTTAGCTTTGTTTCCATCGCCATCGTTAGTTTCCAAGTCTCACACTCGTAGATTATGGCTGGCAGAATGCACTGATTGTAAACTTTACGTTTCTAATATAATGGTAGAGAGCCTCTCAGGATTTTATTATCTTTACCAAACCCTTTCCAACCAATTGTAATACGTCTTTTTATTTCATTATCATGATCTTTCGTCACTTTCACCATCTGGCGTAAATAATCATACTCTTCGACTTCTTCAAGACTCACCATCGATTCTAATCTCTTTACTTTGAACTTTCGTTTTGAACATTACTTTGGTTTTACTTTTATTCATTTTTAAACCTACTTTGAGACTTTCTTTGTTCAGATCACTCAGCATATCTTGCAAGTCTTCTGCTCTTTCTGAAATAAGAATAATGTTATCTGCAAATCTTAGGTGGTTCAAATATTCGCCATTAATCTTCAAACCTTTCTCTTCCCAACTCAACCTTCTGAAGATCTCTTCCAAACAAGCTCTGAATAATTTGGGTGAAATGGTATCGCCTTGCCGTACTCCTTTCTCGATCTTGACATT
>NC_134784.1:54416932-54429432 GCF_046742065.1 Oratosquilla oratoria | reverse complement strand
TCAGCAGGAGACCAAGGGGGAGCCAACTTTCCAGCAAAGAAAAATCAAAATGACCGCACAAAAACAAGTGCACCTTTCACAAGAACGGTTGCGACGGTGGCTTCGTCATGGGAGAATTCAATTGTGTGAATGTTTGTGTGTGTGATTGTGAGTTTATATATATATATATATATATGTATATGTATATATATATATATATTGTGTGTGTGTGTGTGTTTCATCATGGGCTTGGATCACGTGTTGGACTCGTGATCGACAGCTATTTCCCTTTCGGAAGAGAGCTCAGAGCTCATACATGACCGATCTATGGGTAACGCTGGGGCCTTACACGCACACACACACCCAACTCCCCGCCCACTAGAGCTGGAGAAACGACTCGCAGCGCAACAATACTTAAATCATTTCGACCCTGGGCGGGATTCGAACACGGACCGCCGTAGTGGCGCCCAGGAACTCTACCACTGCGCCATTAAGTCGTGTGTGTGTGTGTGTGTGTAATCAAATCATGCCATTCACCCCTTTCCAGTTTTCCCTCGCTCATTCCACTCATCCCATATGTCCCAGTCTCGCCTATTATATCACACCCTATCCCATTCCACACTGTTCCATCCACCTCACCTCACCCCCATCCCATCCCATCTCCTTTTGATCTACCTCCTCCCATTCCACTCCCATTCCATTACATCACACCCACGGACGCCCTGGTCCCATCGCACGCTAACATGGTCGGTGAAATGGCAAATGAACTTCAATATCTCAAGTGTAGCGTGTTAAACGTAGGGCTACTCAACCCCGAAAATAGATACAGCTTAGATAACACGCTTTTAGAGAAAACTGAGTGCGAGAGAGACTTGGGAGTTCTAGTGAGTCCGGACCTTAAAACCAGGAAACAGTGCATTAGCGCCAGGAATAAAGCTAACAGAGCATTAGGTTTCATTGCAAGGACGGTAACGAATAGAAGTGCAGAGGTAATTATCAAACTCTAGCGATAGTTAGACCCATCCTTGACTATGCGGTACAGTTTTGGTCTCCGTCCTACAGAATGTACATCAATTCACTAGAATCAGTACAGAGAAGAATGACCAAAATGATACATGGACTCAGAAATTTGCCTTACGAAGAGAGGCGTAGGCACCTTAACTTACACTCTCTGGAAAGACGCAGAGTGCGGGGTGATCTAATAGAGGTGTTCAAGTGGATCAAAGGCTTTAACAAGGGTGATGCAAACAAGGTCATCATATTAAAACAACAGGGCAGGACTCGCAGTAATGGATTTAAATTGGACAAATTTGGATTTAAGAAGGAAATAGGCAAGAATTGGTTTACTAATAGGGTGGTCAACGAATGGAATAGACTTAGTAACCATGTAGTGAGCGCTGAAACTATCAGTTGTTTTAAGAATCGGTTAGACAACTTTATGGATGGGGATGACAGGTGGTGATGGATATGGAGCTGCCAAGTGTAGGCCTTATGGTCTTTTGCAGTCTCCTTCATTCTTATGTTCTTATGTTGTTCTTATGGTCTTGAAGCACGTGCTAGACCCGTGATCAACTGCTATTACTCTCCCGGAGGAGAGCTTCAGAGTTTGTATATGTAGCACGATCTATGAGTAATACTTTGACCTTACACACACACTCAACACATCCTTCTCCTTGCTCAAGGGGAGCATTAGCTGTTTACTGTAATGTAGTGGAAGTTGTCAAGCCGGGAGCGAGACTCGAACTTGTTCCACAGCGCCGGGAGCCCGATTTCACACCGTGAGGCGCGAACACGGTATTTCAGAGCTGTCGGTTACTGACGCTATCCACCAAACCAACATGTGTATTCCCGTTATATTGTTCCTACTGCGATGAGCTCAACGCTCAAAGTGTATGAGGTCATCGTGTTTTCGCAGCTTTTGTGAGTTAGTGCATAAACTAGTTTATCCTATATTCACACCATACCAGTGGACCCAAATTTGTGAATTTGTGTGTATACACACGCACACACACACACACGCACACACACACACACACAAATATATACACATATATATATATATATATATTTGTGTGTGTGTGTGTGTGTGTGTGTGGTTGTGGGTGTGTGGGTATACTGTGTGTATGAACTGTTGATCCCATTATCGGAGAAAAGAGAGGATGTTCGAAGATACGCATATTGCGATTACTGTCTTTGATCCTCTTCGACGTGAAGAGGATCACAGACAGGAATTGTAATATTCTTCGTACAACTCTTTTCTTTTCCCCGACAATGGGGTATGCATGGATACATACATACATACATATATATATATATATATATATATATATATATATATATATATATATATATGTATATATATATATATAATATATAATATATATATATATATATATATAATATATATATATATATATATATATATATATATATATATATATGTATATATATATATATCGAATCAGCCATCCTGAGCCCACTGCTTAACAAAAGCCTCCTTCATAGCATTCCATGAATCACACTACCGCGCCATCCTCTGCCACGTCACTCTTGCAAACTTCTCGATCTCGTCTCTCCACCTTCTGTCTGGTCTCCCTCTTCCAGGTTTCCTATCTCGCGGCGTCCACTCAGTAACACACTTGCTCCATTGCTCATCAGTCGTTCGCACCAACTTACCTGCCCAATTCCACTTCCTCTCTTTTACTGCCTCCACAATATCTTTCACTCTAGTCTGCTCTCTCACCCAACTTGCTCTCTTTCGGTCTCTCAGCGTTATTCCCATCATTGATCTCTCTATTTTCCTCTGTGCAGTTCTTAGCTTTATTCCCATCGCCCTCGTCAGCTTCCAAGTCTCACACCCGTAGATTATTGCTGGTAGAATGCATTGATTGTAAACTTTACGTTTCAAACATAAAGGTAGAGAGCCTCTCATGATTTTATTATACTTACCACTTTCCAACCAATTGTAATGCGTCTTTTTATTTCATTATCATGATCTTTCGTCACTTTCACCATTTGGCCCAAATAATTATACTCTTCAACTTCCTCAAGGCTCTCACCATCAATAACAATCTCTTCGTTTTGAACTTTCGTGTTGAACATTACTTTTGTTTTACTCTTATTCATTTTTAAACCTACTTTGAGACTTTGTTTAGATCGCTCAGCATATCTTACAAGTCTTCTGCTCTTTCTGAAATAAGAATAATGTCATCCGCAAATCTTAGGTGGTTCAAATATTCGCTATTAATCTTCAAACCTTTCTTTTCCCAACTCAACCTTCTGAAAATATCTTCCAAACAAGCTGTAAATAATTTGGGTGAAATTGTATCGCCTTGTCATACTCCTTTCTCGATCTTGATATTTTCTGTATCTTTATGTAGTCGAATTATAGCGGTACCTTTCGCATAAATCTTTTCTAAAACTCTTACGATCTGTTCGTTTGTACCCTGATTGCGTAGCGAGTTTAGTACTGCTATTTGTTCTACCGAGTCAAAGGCCTTCTCGTAATCTACAAAAGCTAAACAGAGAGGTATATTGTATTCTGTCGTTTTCTCGATTAGTTGGTTTATCGCCTGCAAATGGTCTAGAGTCGAATATCCGCTCCTAAAACCTGCCTGTTCTTTCGGTTTATTTCCATCTAAAACTTGACTTAGTCTATTTGTAAGGATCTTGGAGAATACTTTATATACATTTGATAGCAAGCTAATTGGTCGATAGTTACTAAGGTCCTTCTGGTCTCCTTTTTTATGAGCCAAAATCACTATAGCATTGCACCACAATTCAGGAACGCTTTCTTGACGTAAGCACTGGGTGTAAAACCGAGCAAATTTAATATGAACTAATTTCCCTGCGTCTTTCAATAGATCTATTGATATACCACCTTCCTCAGGTGCTTTTCCTCGTTTCATAGTTTTTAGAGCAAATTCTACTTCTTCCTTTGTAATCTCTGGTACACTGCTAACGTCTACAGATGAATTTACTGACTCAACTAAGGTCTTCGACGAGTAAAGCTCTTGGTAAAAATTCTTCTACTCATTTTACCATTTTGTCTCTACATTTAATGATTTCTCCGTTTTTATCTTTCAAACATATCATTTGCTGTCTTCTTAAGGGGACCTCATTTGAGACCAAATTTTTTTGTTTTTGCTGCTACCTCTATTAATTTTTGACCAGTTATAGAAGACCATTAGAAACGATTACACACCAATTTTCATAATATTTGGTCAATTGTTTTATTTTTATAAGTCTCTATATTTTCTGATTGCCGGAAAATTGGCCGATTTTGAAAATCTAAGGCTCTCATATTTTTCAATCAAATTTAAAAAACCAGACATGAATTTATTTCTCAAGTTATGCTCTTTTGAATTGTCTGTGCCAAATTTCCAAAAAATGTAAATAACTTTACATTTAGACCAAGTAAAAACAGAGGTGAAAAATCGGAAAAAAAAAAATTCACTATACCCTGAATAAAATATTTGGTAAAATTAAAATTTCAACTTTATCAAAAAAGTGTACAGATAGATTTACGCAGAATTTATCTAAGATTCACTTCCTCTTTGTTTTTTTTAAATATCTTAAAAATTGTGGAAGCCTTAGCATTTTGAGTGCAAACTTTTTGCATAAAACAAAGTTTTGAGAAAACGGGAGTTAAAGATTGCAAAGACATTTTCTTTAAAATAGCAACTTGAAAGTCATTTTCAGTTATTACTTTTGTGATTTCCTGATAGATTCTTTTATGTCTCCTAGTCCCCTTGCATTTTTGAGCAATATTTGCCCCTCAAAGGGGGGGGGGTATCATGAGTGACCAATTCATTCTTTGTCGCCAGGTTCTAAACTGAATCTTTAGAAAGCCCCAGCTTCGTATCCAGGATCTTTTGTTACTTCATATCTTTTTCTCTTCTTTTTTGAGCTTCTATGGCTTGATCTAAGCCTTTGTTTTTCCTTCAGATGAACTGGTTTACCTAAAAATATTATATATATTGTAAGTCGGCTACGTAAAAATAATTGTATTCATTGTACTTTCTACTTTTGTTTTCTGAGGATTTTTTTCAAATACCAAGTGTCCACAAACTGTACATATTACTGTCATTCTTTAGGCAAATTTACAGATCACCACCACATATATTGCATTTGCCAATAGCAGCTACCCTTTGGTGTAATGTAGTGTCTGGTATGGTATGTATCACTTCAATTTTCTCAGGCTCCATCTCCCCCTCCTCATCCTCCTTCTCTTCGTCCTCTGTTTTATTTTTTTCATAAATTTCTTCTAACAAATGTCTTCTGACTAGTGCTGCAGGCATTTTAGTTACCATGCTTTCACTTGAATCATTTATAGTTTCAACAAACATATTTTCTTCCCTACTCTCCTCCTCCATTTCCTCATCAGAGGAAAGGCAGAGATGAAGATCACATTCATTGTAGTTTTCTCCTTAACTATTTCCAGCAAATAATTCTGAGATATCATAATCACTGCCTGGAGGAACTGAATCTTTATCATAAAAATTCCATGTAGGAAAAAAAAAATACATTATTTGTAGAAAAAAAAAACTGTCATCCACGTGTAGGAGATTTTTTACCCATACCTACATGTGAAAAAGGGTGTTTTTTCACCATTTATAATGCTTGTAGAGGTGAAATCTTTTAAGTCTGGCAACATAGTAAGATTATTGACTCGTTTTCATAAAAATCCCAAAATCGAGTTCTGGACCCAAAATCACTCCCCACCGATGAGAAGGTCCCCTTAAAGCATGTCTGTGCTCGGTCACTTTAATAATTTTACCTTTCCGAATAGTTTCCTCTATTTCATCCATGTTTCTCTTTCTTTTCTCTGATCTCTGTCCTTTGTTGATAAGCTTGTTTAGTTTTACTCTTTCTATTTCGTTTTTGCTGTTTGTAATCTGCATGGTCCTTCTTCTTTTAATTAGGTCATTTGTAGCTTTGAAGTATTTCTTTTCTCTAGTGTTTTTTGTACTACATACTTTCTCTGCCGATTCCCTAATGATATTCACTAAATTCAAATTAATATCTTCCACCCTTCATAACAACCATGAGCAGTATATATATATATATATATATATATATATATATATATATATATATATTTTTTTTTTCACCGCTGTGACATGCTTTGTAGATTTTAGTCTGGTTTGTGTATTGAGCCTCAACCGGAGCAAATGTCTCAGATTTTTGGTTTAGCTGCCGCTAGGCGATTTTATTCAATCGTACGTGTCATTTTGGTCCTGAAAGAGGTGACCTTATCGGACGGTAATAGACTTGTAATGACTTATCAGTGTTGTGCTCATTCTAAGATAATTAATTAGGAGAGAATCTTCAAGTGTTTAGCTAGAAACAAACCTAGAACTTTCACTTCCCCGTCAGCTGAATAAATACATCTGGTGGCATGTTGGTTCGAATCCCGCACTCCTCTCCGATTCCCAGCAGTGACTGCCCATTACCTATACCAGTAGTCCCTAAAGCGCATAAAAGGGCAAAGGTGACGGCTTCCGCCGAAGCTACTCAGCGCCTCTTGGCGTAGGCTCTTCACCTTCCTGTGAGACGGAAGAAGACGAAGAAGCAGATATGCAAATGGTGTCTCTGAAGAAGCTGATGGTCTCGTAGGTTCTCTTCGTGGCTCTTGAAGGAACTAGAGTCGCGTCTTCAGAAGTCTTCAGGAGTCGAGTGAGATTATGTCCAAGTTCAAAGAAGCAGGACCTGTGGACGCAAATAATCGCTGAATGTGTATATATGTGTACGCGCGCGCGCGCGCGTGTGTGAGTGTGTGTGTGTGTGTGTGTGTATGATTCACCTCGGTCTTGGGTCACGTGTTGGACTCGTGATTGATAGCTATTACCCTCCCGGTGAGAACTCTGAGCTCATAAATGCCCGATACATGGGTAATGCTGTGACCTTAGACATACACACACAGACACGCGCACACACACACACACACACGCACGCACGCACGCACACACACACACACACACACACACACACACACACACACACACACACACACACACACACACACACACACAACTCCTTGCCCATGAGAGTTGGAATGTCGGCTCGCAGTGCAACGATGCTGAATTTATTTCAGCCCTGGCCGGGAATCGAACTCAGGCCGCTGGATTAAAGGATGCGAAATGTACCACTGCGTCGTCGAGCCGTGTATGGGTGTGCGTGTGTGTGTGTGTATGTGTGTGTATATAGATGAAGGACTTAATATTCTTCCCAGAAATCTTCCTCTGAATAGTCTTTTCAATCTTTATTTTACCTTTATTGTCATTATTTGTTTAATTTAATGGGGAGAAGATCGTGGCAAGAATCCAGTTGAAGAAAAAGTCTGATAACAAGACATTCTCGTGTGATTCGTGCTTTGGAATATGTATATATATATATATATATATATATATATATATATATATATATATATATATATATTATATACACACACTCGTATATACATATCTATTATTATAATCGCTCGACAGTTTTTAAGGACATGTGTCTTTAAGTAGTGGACTTCATTCCTGAGACTTAGTTTATATATTAGATTCTGTTTAACTCCAGTTTGTTGACCAAACCATCTACGACCCTTCCAGCAACGCGACCTTGGCCCAGATTCTCTCAACTTTTGTGACCCCTGGAGTGGGATTACAACTGTAGACTCTCTATTCTACTGCCTCCCACCCCCCTCCATGCTCCTCCTCTGACAAGCTACACCATCCCATTTCATCTCTGCACAGTGTGTCTCTTCCATAAACACCCACCATACGGGCTCAAACTCCATGGGGGTGACATTTCACTAAAATAAATAGATAAATGAATAAAAAAAAATAAAAAAAATAAAAAATAAAATAAAAATGGGGGTGATTACGTAACAACAATCCCTACTCCCCCTACCCCCACCCTACTCTCCTTCTACACTCCCTTACTGAAGGAATGGAATGCCATGAGGATGAACGAAGTAGTCCTAGCGATAACCAGGATAAACGAGTAGATAAAGATCAGTACGAAAGGGAATAAAATGGCTTCAAATACTTCCTTGGAATTCCAGTTCCTTTGACAAAATAGAAACGAATTCTAGAACTCCCGCGGTATAGAATTGGAGCCAAATTGGAAAGAACATTTGACACAACCACTGCACTAATTTACTGAAAGGTCATTACTCGAAAAAACAGGTCACCCGCACTTATGGGCAAATTTTACGATGGTAAAAATTTGGCGAATTACGATCGTAAAGCTTTGGTGCATCGAGCGCACTTGGTGGACCCGATCGGCGGACTTGCGTGATTCCGCTTCAAAGCGGAAGACCCGAAGTGGAAGATGAGTCAGCTGATGGGTCATCCTTGAAGAGATGTGGGTTGCCAGCTGTACTCAAACCTACTCAAACGGACACCTAAACCTGACCCAGTGGGCTGCATAAGAACTATATTCTCGTGACCTCTTAACCCATTAAACTCCGATGACAAGATTCTTGTCATTTGGTCAAATAAAACAAAAAATCATAAAACACCAAAATGTTTGATCAAACACCAGAAAAATATGACGTCAGTCCTCGCTTCGCTCGCTCGCGGATTGGATTCTAGAAATGGGATTTGATCTTTCTTAATGGGGTTGGATCCATTGAAATGGGGATTGATCCCTCTTAATGGGGTTGGATCCCTTAATGGATTCGGATTCCTCCTAAAGGATCAGAATCCTTTAAAAATGATCCAACACCTTTAAGAAGGATCTAACCTCATTGGAAAGAAGCCAAACCTCTTAAAGTTACACGTACACTTGTGCCCGTGTACATATGTATGTTTGTGTTTATAATTGCACGAAGGTCGACATGTAATCCACATCTGTGAGATGTGCCGGGGCCTTCGGGGTGATCTAATATAGAGGTGTTCAAATGGGTCAAGGGCTTTAACAAGGGTGACGTAAACAAGGTCATCATATTAAGACAGCAAGGCAAGATTCTCGCAGTAATGGGTTTAAATTGGACAATTCTAGATTTAAGAAGGAAATGGGCAAGAACTGGTTTATCAATAGTGTGGTTAACGAATGGAATAGACTTGGTAACCATGTAGTGAACGCTGAGACTATTAGTTATTTTAAGAGAAGATTAGATAACTTTATGAATAGGGGTGATAGGTGCTAATGGACATTGAACTGCATAGTGTAGGCTTTATGGTCTCTTGCAGACTCCTCCATTCTTATGCTCTTCCCTTGTCCATAATCCCGTCAACACGTTGTCCTAATTCATACAATTCCTTCTTTAATCGTATTGATGTCAGAATAAAGTCTAGAAAATAGGTCACCCTATTTATGGAATATAGGTACTTAATTCTACAACGTTGTCATGTTGATGGAATCAAGAAATCTAGGTCTAGATCTGTAAAGGAAAATTTCTGTCATAGACACACACACACACACACACACACACACACACACACACAGGTGTGATAAATAGGTGAATAAGGACAGGACCCCATGAGCATTATTCCTTTCCCGTAAACTATAAATAAGAATGAATTATGGTAACAATATAGGAAAGTGATATTGATGATAGTAGGTAAGTATATATATATATATATATATATATATATATATATATATATATATATATATATATATATATATATAAGTTGAATAAATGAATGAATAAAATTCTTGTCAAAGGACACGAAGTATAAGCATTCAGTCACTGAAATATCAGAACACTTGTTGTCATGAGGTCACCGCTGAACACCTGTTCATATCCATATGAATACATACAAGGGCGCCCGAACATATACATATACATGTGTGACCTCCGTTGGACGTACTAAAGCAGTGGTTCTCAAACGTACGCTTACCCCCCCTCCCCCCTTGGGGGATGTCGGGGGCGGGACACGTAAACTACTTTCGGAGAAGGGGGGTACTCCATCAGCTTTTTTTTGTGTGTGTGTGTGTGTGTGTGTGTGTATTCATCTTGGTCTTTGGATCACGTGTTGGACTCGTAATCGACAGCTATTTCCCTCCCGGAAGAGAGCTCAGAGCTCGTATGACCGATCTATGGGTAATGCTATGACCTTTCACACACACACACCCAACTCCCCGCCCACGAGAGTCAGAGTAACGACCCGAAGCGCAGCGATACCGAAATAATTTCGGCCCTGTGTGTGTGTGTGTTGTGTGTGTGTGTGTGTGTGTGTGTGTGTGTGTGTGTGTGTGTGTGTGTCTCCCCGAACGGCGGTCAATTAAAAACTGACTCATCGATTAAGCAGATAGTAATGACGTATTAAAAAAATTCTTTTTGTATTTTTTTTTATTATAGAATATATATAGGACTGTTAGTAATGCCCAGCGCACGGACCCACAAACACACATACACACACACACACACACACACGCACACACACACACACGCACGCACGCACGCACGCACGCACAGAAACAAACAAACAGCTAAACACAAGGCAATGTGCTGTTGAACGATATTCTGTGAAATCCGCGTGTTACTGAAATTGGGGAGGTGAAACGGTTAGAATAAGCCCAGGTTTGTTTTAACTGGATTACTGTCAAACTTGATTAGAGGAGAGAGTGGGTGTGGGTGTATCCGTGTTAGGAAGGTTAACCAGGGTCAAAACCCTGATGTAGTACGTATGTACTTGTAGTACAAATGGATTACATTTAAAGGTCTTCTTGGAGTGAAGTCTTTTTGGCGTGAGGTCTTCTTGACGTGAGGTCTTTTTGGCGTGAGGTCTTCTTGGCGCGAGGTCTTCTTGGAGTAAGGTATTTTTGGCGTGAGGTCTTTTTAGCGTGGAGTCGTCTTTGGCGTAAGGTCTTCTTGCCGTGAGGTCTTTTTGTGGTGAATTCTTTTTGTCGTAAGGTCTTTTTGGCGTGAGGTCTTTTTTAGCGTGATGTCTTCTTGGTGTGAGGTCTTCTTGGGGTGAGTTCTTCTTGGCGTGAGGTCTTTTTGTGGTTAGTTCTTTTTGGCCTGAGGTCTTCTTCCCGTGAGGTCTTCTTGTCGTGAGTTTTTGGCGTGAAGCCTTTTTGGCGTGAGGTCTTCTTGCCGTGAGGCATTTTTAACGTGAGGTCTTCTTATTATGAGGTCTTTTTGGCGTAAGGTCTTCTTGCTGCGAGGTCTTTTTTGGCGTGAGATCTTCTTGGCGTTAGGTCTTGGCGTGATTAATCCTATGAAGGATTTCGATGGTTACATCAGATAGATAACAACGCCCAAATCTATCCATCCTCGACACATAGTATTCCATCAGTTTATTCTTAGCAAAGCGCTTGGTCGGGTGATGTAAATAAGAACATAACAATGGAAGACTCTGCAAAAGACCGTAAGGCCTACACTAGGTAGTTCCATGTCTTCCCTATCCATAAAGTTATCTTCTTTTAAAACAACCGATAGTTTCAGCGCTCACGAAAAGGTCACTAAGTCTGTTACATGCGTTAACCACTGTTGGTAAACCAGTTCTTGCCTGTTTCCTTCTCGAATTTAAATTTGTCCACTTTTAGGAAAGTGAGGGTTTTCTCGACATTGGAATGTCCTGCCTGAGTTTGGGAAAATACAGTCATGAATCTCATTCTATCTATATACCAAAATATCTTTCCCTCTTATAAAGGAGGTAGCCAAATCAAAGGAACGTACCTGTTCCCACCCACTCCACTCCCATCCACCACCTTTCCCTCCGTCTCTTCTTAGCTCCTCGTGGATGACGGGTCATCCTTGTATCCCGCCCACTGCCCTAGGTCAGAAGCAATGCAGCAAGACACAGTACATCCACAGCAAGGCCGTTTCACTTCATCGGAGACCCTCCCATCCCCACTCTCCGTTCCTTCATGAGAATCTCATAATGTGAATAGAATGTAAGACACAAGGGTAAAGGGACGGGGGAAGCTGTTGAATATATCATTAGCTCCGAAAAGGTGGTCATGTTTTTTTTATATTTTTCGAGCCGAGGTCTTGCAATGAAGCAAAGCCGACGCTCTACCAACTGAGTTTCATAGCTGTCAGTTGGTAGAGCGTCGGATTTGATTTCATTGCAAGACCTCGGTTCGAGTCCGGGGACGACTGTCGGAATTATTTGATTGACATCGCCGTCATTGGCGATTCTATTCAGGTATTACAACGACGAAAGTCCATCAAGGATACGTACCAGCTTAACCACGAGCTATGAGTGGGCTTAGTTCTCCGTAAAATTAAGTTAGGACGGCAGTTAGCAGTCGACTTAGTTCTTCGGGAGTTAGATTAACTCCCAAGTTGAGAATTTTAGTCTCGATATATATATATTTTGTGTGTGTGCGCGCGTGTTTGTGCAAGTGTATGTGTATATGTGTGTGTATCAGAAATTTTATTTACAAGCGTATGAAATATGTTCACAAAGACTGACATAATATGTATGTGTGTGTGTGTGTATGAGAAACTTTATTTACATACATGCGTATGAAATGTGTTCACAAAGATTGACATAATATGTGTGTGTGTGTGTGTGTGTGTGTGTGTGTGTGTGTGCGTGTGCTTGCGTGCGTTCTGAAGCGTTGAC
>NC_134784.1:54401932-54411932 GCF_046742065.1 Oratosquilla oratoria | reverse complement strand
TTGTTTCCGCCGCCGCTTGCCGATGTCGGCATTCCTGGAAGAGAGAGAGAGTGAGAGAGAGAGAGAGAGAGAGATGGTCGATAGTCGGCCCCCGCACATCACCTGACATTGGCACAAGGCTACTCTTGGATTTCCTCCTCTCTCTCTCTACTCTTTCTCTCTGTCTCTCTCTCTCTCTCTCTCTCTCTCTCTCTCTCTCTCTCTCTATATATATATATATATATATATATATATATATATATATATGTATATATATATATATATATATGTATATATATATATATATATGTATATATATATATATATATATATATATATTTATATATATATATATATATATATATATTTCCCTCCCTCCCCACCTATCTTTCTCTCTCTCTCTCTCTCTCTCTCTCTCTCTCTTTCTTTCTTTCTTACTGAATTTCCTTTTATTCCTGTATTCACTTAAATCTCATATTCCTTCTTTCTCCCCTCCCCCTTTTCCCTCTTCCTCCTCCTCTACTCCCCCAGCTCCTCTTCCCTGTGGTCTTCCCCCCCACCCCCACCCCGTCCCTTCCCCCTCGACGGTGCCTTGCTTGAGAGCGGGAAGCAATCTCTCCCGAGTTAGCTCTTGTTGTGCGCTTAAGATGAGAAGGACGGTTTGCCTCGAGCGGGAGCTGAGTTAATTTAGCAGATACCTTCAAGGTAGTAGTCGTCCACGAGACTACGTGATTGGTTAGGTGGTTAGGGTTAGGGTAGATAGGGTAGTTGGTCCTGGAAACTGGTAAGAGAATGGTGGAGTAAATGCTCGGTCAAAGATACTTCGTAGTTGAGAAGTTAGAGTCGGAGAGTTGAGGGATTGATAATTGAAGGATTCAAAGTGGTTGAAGAGTCTGAGAGTTGAGTTTTAGGACTGAGAGTGAGCATTTCCGAAATGAGAATTCATATAATTTTAATAATGTGCAAAAAGATGGGGAATCTCAGGTCTTTGTCCATGGGGTCACATACAGACCCATAAACGCGTCCTGAAAAAGCGTGACCCAACATGACCTCCCTGCCCATTAACCTCTTCAACATGGCCAGGAATAAAGCAAACAGAGCATTAGGTTTCATTGCTAGGACGGTAACGAATAGAAGTGCAGAGGTAATTACCAAACTCTCACCTAGCGATAGTTAGACCCATCCTTGACTATGCGGTATAGTTTTGGTCTCCGTCCTACAGAATGGACATCAATTCACTAGAATCAGTTCAGAGAAGAATGACCAAGATGATACATGGACTCAGAAATTTGCCTTACGAAGAGAGGCTTAGGCACCTTAACTTACACTCTCTGGAAAGACGCAGAGTGCGGGGTGATCTAATAGAGGTGTTCAAGTGATGCAAACAAGGTCATCATATTAAAACAACAGGGCAGGACTCGCAGTAATGGATTTAAACTGGACAAATTTAGATTTAAGAAGGAAATAGGCAAGAATTGGTTTACTAATAGGGTGGTCAACGAATGGAATAGACTTAGTAACCATGTAGTGAGCGCTGAAACTATCAGTTGTTTTAAGAAACGAATAGACAACTTTATGGATGGGGATGACAGATGGTGATGGATACGGAGCTGCCTAGTGTAGGCCTTATGGTCTTTTGAAGTCTCCTTCATTCCTATGTTCTTATGGTGACGTGTGATTTATTTCTCGAATTTTTTTTTATTCCGGCAAACATCAGGTTCGAAATGACTCACAAGACGAATAAAATTGTCTGGATTGGGCCAGAAACAGAAATATATAAAACGTTTCACCGTGTTAAAAGGGTTAACAGACTTTAACAACCCAGCACTTGTGACCGACCTCACTAATTGCCAATTTTGACAACTAATTTTGACAACGAAATTATAGTAATTTGTGAACGTAGAGTCTGCAGGTTAAGAACAGAATGGTTAAGCTTAAATCTGAGATACGAGTCTAAGAAGGTTAACCCGTCACTCCGGCGGTTTTATTCAATAGAGGTTAATCCCGTGCTAAAGGAGGTTAAGGCATCTTACCTAACCCTCTTCGCTGTGGTGTAGAGAGTTTATTTTGGCTAACGGTGAGCGGTTAGGAACGAGTGGTTGAAAGAGGATCAAGTCTGAAACTTTGTTTAGTGAACCGCCCCCCCCTTTGACACTTCATAAAGAATTCGACTCGACTAGACGCTCATTAACTAGAATCCTAGTTTATATGTGTGTTTACGTGTGTGTGTGCGTGTGTGTCTGTGTATGTGTATGTGTGTCCGTATGTGTGTGTGTTCATATACAGCCATAGGTAGAACAATCTCTCGATCTTTTTCATTCCATCTCTCTCCTCTTCATGGATTCTCAACATTCGTGTGGCTCCCCTTTATTTTCTCCCAAATTCTACCTCGCCAAAAAAGGCAAAAAAAAATTAAAATAACAATAATAATAATAATAAAATATTGATGAAGAGAAACCCTTTACTTTATTACAAAGTTACGAATCATAATTATCATATATTCGATATATTTTTCATATGCTTAACTTCCATCACGAGACTACAATATACAGAAATGTATAATTTATAACAGCAGACCATGGCCCCCGAAAATCTTGTCTCGACTCCCTTGGAAACCCACCAAGTTCCCTCTAATCTTTGGCTGAGTGTGCGTAGAAATTTGTTTGTGTGCAAAATTTGCCGTCCACGAAAAGTATCTGCGCACCCGTGCGGGTTATCATTTAAGCTAGTGGTTCCCAAACTTTTTTTTTCAGTTTTACAACTATACGTAGTAAGTTAACAGTAATCATAATACGGGGTACCGCAGTGTTTTCTCGATTTTTTTTTTTTTTTTTTTTTTTTTTTTGTCATCCCTTCATTACTCCCGATAATTTGTTACCTCCCCCCAGGGGGTAAATTACCCCCAGTTTGGGAACCACTGATTTAAGCAAATAAACAATGGAAGCGCTAGAGTTGGAAGAAGGGGAAAATATTGGTTTGACGGTTGGCAAGTTATCATATTTTTAAAGAATTGATAAGTTGATGTTTGGGTGGAACTTCTTTTTTTAATGTATTTTAATATAATTTGAAAATCTGTGCACATTTTTTTCTTTATGTGCGATATTTTTTATGGGATGACCCGTCATCCAGGAGGTGCCAAGATAAGAGGGAGGGAGGAGGGTGGAGGGGAGTGGAATGTATAGGAAATGGAATGGGTGGGAGTGTTTTCTATGCCTTTTTATTTTTGGCTACCCCCCCGTGTAAGGGGGAAAAAGCCTTTGGTATATGTATGTATGTATGCGATATTTGTAAAACATATGTGCGCGCGCACATGCGCACAGCTTAGAGGGAAGGTTGCCCCCTATGACCCCCTAGAATTAGAACTAGGCGTCCTAACTTTGTGTGTTTAGAAATAGTCCTAACGTGGCGTTGTAAACAAACACAAACATAACTCATGTAACTAGAGCAAAGCAAAGCAAACAAACAAACAACGGAAGCCTACGTGATTAGAATGTTGGTGTAACCGGAAATGAAGTGGTTAACGAATGGAATAGACTCCGTAATTATGTATTGGACGCTGAAACATTTGGTTGTTTTAAAGGAAGGTGAGATAACTTTATGGATGGGGAGGACAGGCGGTAAGGGACATGGCACTCCCTAGTGTAGGCCTTAGGGTCTCTTGCAGTCTCCTTCGTTCTTATGATCCTCCAAAAACCGGAAGTAGCAGCCGGTTGGATGAATTAATGTTAATGAATGCGAAGATGATTAATTTTGATTAAACTTGAAACTACCGTTAAGGCTACACCCGGCCTCCACCCGGCCTGAATAGTAATCACAGGTGTGCGTGTTATTCTCCATGGTCTTGGATCACGTGTTGGACTCGTGATCGACAGCTATTTCCCTCCCGGAAGAGAGCTCAGAGCTCGTATATGACCGGTCTATAGGTAATGCTGTGACCTTACACGCACACACACACACAGTTTCCCGCCCACGAGAGTCGGAGTAACAACCTGCAGCACAGCGATCCTGAAATTATTTCAGCCCTGGACGGGATTAGAACCCGGACCTCCGTAGTGGCGGCCGGGAACTCTACCAACTACGCCACAAGTTGTGTGTGTGTGTGTGTGTGTGTGTGTGTGTGTGTGTGTGTGATTCACCATGGTCTTGGATCATGTGCTGGACTCGTGATTGGTAACTGTAACCCTCTTGGATAAGAACTCAGAACTCGTATATAGATGGTTCTGTGGGTAGTGCTGACACCTTACATACACACACACACACACACACACACACACACACACACACACACACACACACACACACACACACACACACACACACACACACACACACACACACACACACAACTCGTGGCGCGGTTGGTAGAGTTCCAGGCTGCCACTATGGAGGTCCGGGTTCGAATCCCGCCCAGGCCTGAAATAATTTCAGTATCACTGCGATGAGCTGCGGGTCGTTACTCCAAATCTCGTGGGCGGGGAGTTGGGTGTGTATGTGTGTGTAAGGTCACAGCATTACCCATAGATCGGTCATATATGAGCTCTGAGCTCTCTTTCGGGGGGGAAATAGCTGTCGATCACGAGTCCAACATGTGATCCAAAAGACTATGGTGAATCACACACACTGATAGGAACTCAGTCACGAATACTGGACTGTGGTACCATTGGTTTAAGCTGGCTACGAGTATATATGTTAATTAAAGGATAGATATATGATAATTTGATAAGATTAGCACCGTGGTGGTTGATTACTCTTCAGGACACCCAAATCCGACCCACCTCTCGTTGCTTAATTTTGAAATTAATTTCTGTATACAGTAGTTCTCTTGCAAAAAAAAAAAAAAGTTATTTTGTACGATTACATCAGAAAGAAATAAGTTTAGTTGTTATCCATCCTGTGTTCATGATTGCCTTCGCATTTGTATTTACGCATTGATACAAACCCATTGGTATACGACTGAACGAACAGAAATGAAAATGGATCGTAATCTCCATTCCCTTCAAATTAAATTGACTCAGATTCCCAGATATAATTCGCATTCAAACCTATCTTTCGCGAAGCGGTGACGTCACTGATGAACAGCCAATGTCGATTCCAGGAATTCCCGAAAGAACTCGGCAAGTGACATTCCAGTCCTGCAGTCCTGTGATTGGGTCGTTGGGTCCACAGCTGGTGTTTTCTTCAAGAATCTGAGGAGCGTACGCCAGGAGGCGCTGAGTAGCTACGGCCGAAGCCGTCACCTTTGCCTCATCATGCGCTTTGAGGTCTTGGGGATGGGGGGGGGCAGGTAACAGTTACTACAGGGAATGGGAGAGGAGTACGGGATTCGAACCGACCGATACAACAAAGTAAAAGTGTAGCAAAGGAAGTGTTCAGCCACTGTTGTTCTTTTCGTGGGATTCTGGTGACGTCATTGACAGTGTCATAGTATATATATATATATATATATATATATATATATATATATATATATATATATATATATATATTGCAGTTAGTAATTTTCTACCTTGTGTTTTCCGATTTCCGAATCATATTTCTTGCTTATGGGAGATGAGTAAACACCAGATCATTTAATACAGCCACATATTATTGACAACGTTATATACATATATATATATATATATATATATATATATATATATATATACATATATATATATATATATATATATATATATATATATATATCAGCGTTGTAACCAGGGCTGTGGAGTCGGAACACAAAACCTCCGACTCCGACTCCGACTCCTCTATTTTTGGCACCTCCGCTCCGATTCCGGCTCCGACTCCTCTTCATGTAATTAAGTGATTATGGCCTACATAGTTTATAAAGCCTATACAACACACATACGCTCCAATCTTGAGTAGACTTATATCATTATAATTGGTTTATATCAAAGAATAAAGATATATGTTATAGTGTGGCTTTCCTATGTTTGACCTCTTCAACTAGCTGGAACCACCTGGGGAGCAAAACAAACAGTGCTTAAAACCGCAGCACTTGCCCTGTGCTACAGTGTAGCAGAATATGGGGCCCCAGTGTGGGCTCAGAGTGCACACACAAATAAAATTGACAATAAACTCCACGCAACCATGCGGATAATATCAGGGGCCATTAAACCAACACCACTCATTTGGCTGCCAACGATGAGTGGCATAGCACCACCAAATATACGACGTGAGGATGCCATACAAAAACAACATCAACACATAGACAACCTTCCAGCAGATATACCCCTCAAACAAATAATGGAGGAGGCCCCACTAACAACGAGGCTAAAATCAAGAAAACCTTTCTTTAAAACAAAAAACGAAAATTTCAACCTAAAAGAAGCCTGGCAAGAAGAATGGACAAGGAAACTACCCACTGGGGGAAACTTAGTAACAGACCCTACCGAAATACTACCTGGATTTTCCAACCTAACCAGAAGAGAATGGACACAAGCCAACAGGCTCATATCACAACAAGGCAAAACAGCCGTTAACCTGCATCGCTGGGGCTACAAAGACTCCCCAATGTGCCCATCTTGTCATAATTCGCCCCAAGATACAGACCATCTCGTACTGCACTGCCCAATCACAGCAGTGCCAGGGGGTTACCAGACTATCTATGAAGCAAATCAAACATTCATAGACTGGCTAGCAAATACAAAGTTGGAGGTGTAAGAAAGCCATACGATACTACTACTGAAGTAGAGAATTTTTGAAAGGATATTGAAGAAAATTCAGTAAAATAAAAATTCTATAATGTACCTCTGGATTTAACTACATACTGGTACTTCTATGCGATTATTGCGATGGACATTACTCTGGTTCCTGAATCGATCTTATCGATACGAGTACAATACAAGATACAGCTGAACATGTTTGAAACGCGAAACTTTTTTTTTTTCAATTTTAAATATCCTTATTTCAATAATTCAATGTTAAAAAGTATAGAGGGGACAAAGAAGGGGAAAGGAGAGAAGAGATAGTATTATTGCGTTAGTCTACAGTTGAAATCATAGTTATCCTACTGTTTGGCAACACAGCAGTGGGAGAAACCACCAAACTGTTTGAGAGATGGAAACGACGCATATGGAACTTAACAGGAATATTACAGCTCCCGTAACTGTGTCAACAGAAGGTGTAAAATGGAGGTGTTTATCTAATTTATTCAAGTAATACTTTGGATGTTTATCGGTCTATGTATAAATTTGAAAGCCAGCGTTGCACAAGGACGTTTTGGGGGTTTAGTGGAATGACCACGAAGATAAGACGATGAGATTTATTACATATTATAAAATTATGTTTTTTTTATATAATCTACTTATAAGGAGTGTGCACTGCATAACTCTACTGACTAAACGAAGGCATTAGAAAGTGTAAATTTAACTGGAGTCGGAGTCACTATATTTTTACCAACTCCGACTCCAGTGACACCGTAATTGCTTCCGACTCCGACTCCAGTAACCGTAATTGCTTCCGACTCCGACTCCGACTCCACGACTCCGACTCCGACTCCACAGTTCTGGTTGTAACCACTATGACAAATCACAGGACACGTGACTGGGATGGCAACTCACATCACGGGAAGATGAATTATGTATGCAAATATATATACCCAGTACATATACATGTGTCTGTATGTATTTATACGTGTATCCTTCTTTTCAGGTACGCCATATGTCCTCATAGATGAGGGTCGCTGACCTACCCATCAGTAGAGGTAGGATGGATCCATACCATTTCTCAGCATAAGATGAAGTTCTACATACAATTACTCTCCTAACTCTATATCCATCCTCATATACAGCATGTTTGTGAACTCGATCGAGAAACAAACCCACTTTGTTCCATAGTGAAATATAGATTACATTATGTTTTGCAAAAAGTTTGATAACCCAAGTCAGTACACTTTGCAGCCAACCGAACACCGATACCGCGTCCCTTCCCCGTCTTTCGAGAATGGACGGGGGGAACCGGTGTTCGGTAGTCTGTATAGAGTACTGACTTGGGCTACCTCACTGTTTGCAAAACACAAGAATTTTGCACTTCATTAAAGAATGTTGAGTTTTTTTTATCCGATGAAGAATGTGTTCCTAAAGTTTGTGAGAATTGACGAACATGTTGTATACATCAAAAGAAACGCCAAAATATGAGGACGTCTCGCTTGGTACATTTTGATCAACTGCATAGTCGCGGTGCACGTATCTGACTGTGTACTCGATGAAACTGTAAACAAGAGAATTGTTGCACTATTAATAAAGGCTCCTCTGTCCTCACATGGTCTTTCGATAGAGTTGACGGCAGCTGCCAGTTACATACGAATACATATGTTGTATTATTCATGTTCATGTTGAGGAGAATGGAGAGATCAGTGATGGGAATAACGCTGAGAGACCGAAAGAGAGCCAGTTGGGTACGAGAGCAGACTAGAATGAAAGATATTGCGGAGGCGGTAAAATAGTGGAAGTGGAATTGGGCAGGTAAGTCGGTGCGAACACCTGGTGAGCGATGGAGTAAGTGTGTTACTGAGTGGACGCCGCGAGATAGGAAGCGTGGAAGAGGGAAACCAGACAGGAGGTGGAGAAACGAGATCGAGAAGTTTGCAGGAGTGATGTGGCAGAGGTTGGCGCGGTCGTGTGAATCATGGAATGCTATAAAGGAGGCCTTTGTTCAGCAGTGGACTCAGGATGGCTGAATTGATTGATTAATTGATTGACATATGTTGTCAATCGTCTGGATTGGAATGAAAGAATTCCTCTGAGATGAATTAAATCGCCTGACGCCAGCTAGCACAAAATGTACATATACACAAGTACATACGTCAATCTGAACATGGGTAGTATGTGTTTGCATAGCGCACATTTGCATATGTCTGCGTTTAATCATTTTAAAACACGATAACATATCCAAATATAGTTTATTTGGTTTATACGTTGCATGCCTTCCTTTCATACATATGTACTTAGCATGTGTGTGCGTGTGATTCACCCTGGTTTTGGATCACGGGTTGAGAACTCCAAGGACATCCCATTTATGAAACGATGGTGTGTATGTGTGTGTGTGTATGTGTGTGTGTGTGTGTGTGTGTGTGTGTGTGTGTGTGTGTGGTTCACGTGTTGTATACGTGGTCGACAGCTATTACTTTCCCGGAAGAGAGCGTATATTTTTTGGCCCGATGGTGGGTGTGTTTGTGTGTGTGTGTGTGTATGTGTGTGTGTGTGTGCATGGTCTTGGATCACGTGTTGAACTCATGATCGACAGCTATTTCCCTCCCGGAAGAGAGAACTCAGAGCTTGTATATGACCGATATATGGGTAATAATGTGACCTTACACGCACACACACATACCCAACTCCCCGCCCACGAGAGTTGGAGTAACAACCCGCAACGCAGCGATACTGAGACTTAAGCTCCTCAATCTAAACCAAGCATTTACCTCAAACGTGCGAGGAATCTGTTCAACACGAACTGTCTGTGCTGAAGCACCTTTGCCCAGTGAGCTAAGGATGCATTAAATATGAGTTACCAGTCATCACGGTTACTGTTGTATGCTACTTATACATGAGCACGTTCCTGCAAGAATACAACGATCTTCCCTTATGTGGATGTGTGTGTGTGTGTGTGTGTGTGTGTGTGTGTTTTATTCAGCCTGGAGACAGACCCCCAAATCACAGTGTTAAAGCTGGCCACTTGTGTTTACAAGGTCCGTTGAGGAACCTGCGGCTACCTGCAGAAGAACCTGTCGATGTTGTGGATCTTTTGCGGATGGTTCCGGAACCGCATGACAGATTCTGCGCCAGATGACGCACGCGCGGGCGGGTGGGTTGGTTCACCAGCAGACAGGCGAGGAGGAGGAGGAGGAAGAGGAAGAGGAGGAGGAAAGAGTTCTTCCTCGCCCCAACTCACGGAGCGCAACCACCTGTGCAGGACGCACGCGAGCGAATAGTCTTACATGTAATCTTACATGTACACACACACACACACACACACACACACACACACACACACACACACACACACACACACACACACA
>NC_134784.1:54389432-54396932 GCF_046742065.1 Oratosquilla oratoria | reverse complement strand
CATGTCCTCAGTCAGTCGTATAAACGTGCTGAAGTTTCATGACATTTCGTACACAGTTCCTTTGTGATCGGTCAGCGTGAAACGAAATCAATATCCATTGGTTATGAATGACATGACCCCTTTCAACGCGGTGATCTAGTTCATGGGAAAGGGGCATTTAGGGGGGTTTAGCTTTAAAGGGGGCCTGGGTCGGTCAGTCAGGACTCCCTCTATACCGGAGTTTGACCCCCTACTCCCATACTCCCACTCTCTACCCCCTCTCCCCCTCTCCCCCTAGGTCACTTGTACAGAAGACGACACCAGGTGACAGGCCTAGCAAAGCTAATGCAAGCGTCACCATATTGAAGGTATTGATGAGCTCACGCGAGCTGTGCATTGTCCTGATGAAGTGACCGTGTTTAGAACGACGCGCCAGACACGGAAACGTTTAAGCCTTCGGATAAACGCTTTGAAAAAGAATGATGAGCAAATGTCGGCAGCCGTCCCTTGCACAGAGTCGGACAAAGGTCTGTTTGATCAAAGGAATGCGTTTGCGTGGCATTGTACCTATAATGAGTCTCTCTTTTCGCAAGTGGTGGTGTATTTACAAGAACTAGTACACACGAGCATGTGAAAACGCTCGTACACATGTACAGACACACACATACACGTGTAGTACGTATTTGCGAATACACGTATGGTCGGACACACACACACACACACACACACACACACACACACACACACACACACACACACACACACACACACACACACACACACACACACACACACGCGCGCGCGCGCGCACACACAACACACACATAAACAAACATGCACGATTTAAATGGAGAAAAAATGTCATATTTCAAATGGGACTTAATCCTGGAGCACTTAATTAAATTAATGATAACTAGATGCTCGCACACACACACACACGCACGCACGCACACACACACACACGCACACACACACACACACACGCATATACACACGCACACACACACACACACACACACACACACACGCACGCACGCACACACACACACACGCACACACACACACACGCATATACACACGCACACACACACACACACACAAGCATAAGAATGAGGGAGATTGCAAGAGATCATAAGGCCTGCACTAGGCAGTTCCATGTCCATTACTACCTATTGTCCCCATACATAAAGTTGTCTTACTTTCTGTTAAAACAACCAATAGTTTCTCCGCTTACTACATTGTTGCTAAGTCTATTCCATTAGTTAACCACTCTATTGGTAAGCCAAACATTTCCTATTTCCTTTTTAAATATGAATCTATTGCTGCGAATTCTGCTCTGTTGTCTTAATATGATGACCTTGTCTGAATCATCCTTGTTAAAACCCAGACACTGCGAAATGTGTGTGTAGCGTACGCTTAGCTTCAGCCGAGGCCCTATGTGTTAGGACAGCCAGGGCAGGTGGCAGTCTCCTTGGCCTAGAAATACAACTTAAGTACTCTTTTACAGGAATGGTCCTTATCAGGTCATACTCAGGTACTCTACATCAAGGTAATAATGTTGACGTAATACTCTGGGATCGAGAGTATATTTGAGAACATAAGGATGGGGGGAGATTACAAGAGGCTATAAGGCCTACACTAGTCAGTTCCATGAATGTGGAGTAACGTATCATGTAATCCATTCCCTATTAGATTCCTTCCCTCCGCTGAATGAAATTGTCTCGTGCACTCCAATCCTCTCGAACAGTTATCGACCTCCGGTGATTTATAGACTCAAACTTATTGGCAGAGCGTAATGAACTCTGAAATGAGGTGGTTGTGGACTCACTCCCCTTTATATAAAAAAAAAAAAAAAAAAAAAAGAAGAAGAGGGAACTCGGATACCTGACGTACGACCTGCTGGAGGTCGCCGTCAGCATTAAGTCGGTCCTGGTGACATGGCGTGACCACTTGACCAACACCAAAATGGCGGCCTCGAGACACAAGAACGTCTTCCTTGTCAACTGGGCAGACAAATATGCATGCCTGCATTAGTAGACAAAAGTTTTGTCCACAGAGTTACATATACATATATTTGGACGTATATATATATATATATATATATATATATATATATATATATATATGTGTGTGTGTGTGTGTGTGTGTGTGTGTGTGCGTGCGTGCGTGTTTGTATATATGTATATATATATATATATATGTATATATAATATATAAATATATATAATATATATATATATATATATATATATATATATATATATAAATTATTTGTTTTCCAATTAAATAGAGCCCCTGTAAATTAAATTACATCAATCTAAATCTCTCTGGAGGCTGCATTTGCATAATTAAATACAAGGGATCCTGGTAAACATTTGTCTGTCACACAGATTCCACCAATGATAGACAAGGTAGATAACCCGGGTTGAGTATAATCTCAATGCACTAGTAAAGGTTGAGGGTTAAGAGGGGGCTTGGGGGGGAGAGGTGGGAGAAGGGGGAGGTGGGAGGGGGAGAGAGTATTGGATCACGGGTGTTGTCGTCACGCTAAGCTGACAGTCGTCATGTCGTCTGGGTCTTTGAGGCGAAGTTGGTGGACGAAATCAAGGTGAGGAGAGCGAGTCAGCGAGGATGACGTAGAATGAAAAGAAGAAGAGGGAGGAAGGGAGGGAGAAGGAGGGGACAGGAATGGGTCGGAGGAAGGGAAGGAAAATGCAAGGGGAGGTGAAGGAAATGAAGGAAGGTAGCGGGCAGAGGGTAAAGGGAGAAGGAGAAAGTGAATGAAAGCGATAGAAAGGATGAGGGAATGGAGATCAAAGGGAGGGTGAAGGAGATGGAAGAAGGGTAGAAGAGAGAGAGAGAGAGAGAGAGTGAAATAGACAGAGAAAGAGAGAAACATACTGACAGAGAGAAACAAAGAGACACAAAGAGAGAAAAAAAAGAGGGATCATTCACGGGACACGAATTCGCCACCCACCGAGGTGGCAGAAGAAGAAAGGAAGAACGGGAATATGGACGTAAGGAGGAAGTGAAAGTGATGAAGAGAAAATGTGAAAGAAAAGGAGAAGGAAGGAATAGGAAAGTGACAGATTTAGGAAGAAAATAGAGGAAGATGGAAGAAAGGTTAAGGAAAAATATGTAAATGATGAAATGATTGAGGCAAGAACTGGTTTACCAACAGAGTGGTTAATGAATGCAATAGACTTATAACCATGTAGTAGCGAGCTCTGAAACAATTCGTTGTTTTAAGAGACGATGAGATAACTTTATAGACAGTGATGACAGGTGGAAAGGGACATGAAACTGCCTAGTGTAGGCCTTATGGTCGCTTGCATTCTCCTCCATTCTTATGTTGTTATAGAAGAGGTGGTGCTAAATGGTGAGGGGAAGGAAGGATTAACAGACGATAGACGAGGTGAAAGAGATACATGGACAACCGAACAGCAACAGACCTATTGGTCCATACATGGCTGTGTCGGTACCTAATCTATCATTAATGTTATTATTATTATCTTTTTAAGAACGGTGTGGAGGGAGAGGTTGATAAAGGGGAATAAGGAGAGAATAAGGCGTCAAGAGAGAGAAATGGAAAGGAGGAAGGATCACAGGAAGAAGAGGAATAAAAATGGGAGGCCAAGGAGGGAGGGAGGAGGCAAGGAGGGAGGGAGGGAGGGAGGGTCGAGTATGAACGTAAGAAACGCAGTACAGTGATGGGTTGTAGTGGTCGTAAGGATAGGATGAAAAAAGAATCCCCCTCCCCACTCCTACACCCTTCCACCCTCCTCTCCCACCCCTCCTCCTCCCTGACTCCCGCACTCCCTTCCTCCTCTCCCCTCCTCTTTCCTCTCTCCCTACCTCCCTCTCTTCCATCTTCCTTTTCCCTTCCTTCCTCCCTCCTATCTGCCTCCCCTCTCCTTACCTCCCTCCCATCCTTCTTCCTACTACCTCTCCTCTCCTCCTTCCTCCCTCTTCTCCTTCCCTCCTTCGTTATTATCCCTCCTCCCCCCTTCCTCTTCCTCCTCCCTCCCTTCCTCTTTCTCACCCTCCTCCCTCCACCCTCCACCTCTCCCTCCCTCCCTTCCTTCCTCTTTCTCACCCTCCTCCCTCCACCCTCCACCTCTCCCTCCCTTCCATCCTCTTCCTCCTCCTCCTCCTCCCTCCACCCTCCTCCCATTCGTCCCCATCCATGGCGGCAGAATGGGGCGGAAACACGTGCGGACAACGCCCAGTGTGCCAAGGCGGACAGTCTTTGTGCATCATGCAACGTTGGGACGACGACAACACTCAAGGGAGCTTTGCTCTTGAAAGGGATGGACTGAAGGAGAGAGAGGAGAGGCGGGGAGGGTGGGTGGGGGAGCGGAAGGAGAAGAACACTGTGGGAGTCGGGAGGGCAAGGAGGCGTCCATAGATACTCGTGTCTCTCCTCGGGGCAACCTTGCAAGAAACTGGATGCACAGGTGGTTGGTTGGTGATAAGGGGGCGGGGGGTCTAGTGTGGTTGGTTGGTGGTAGGGGGATCTAGTGTGGTTGGTTGGTGATAGGGGGTCTAGTGTGGTTGGTTGGTGATAGGGGGTCTAGTGTGGTTGGTTGGTGGTAGGGGGGTGGTCTAGTGTGGTTGGTTGGTGATGGGGGGAGAGGATCTAGTGTGGTTGGTTCGTGGTAGGGGGGATCTAGTGTGGTTGGTCAGTGGTAGGGGGGGATCTAGTGTGGTTGGTTGGTAAGGGGAATCTAGTGTGGGACGAGCTCGTTTGAGCACACGCTTTGGGTGGAGTGCTTGTGAAATGACCTAGAGCGACTGCTCTAATTTGTACGTACTGTGTGTGTGTGTGTGTGTGTGTGTGCACGTGTCTGTCTGTGTACGTACTTTGATATACATTTCACATATGTGTCATCGACTTATTCATCACGATTCGAACATGTCACAAAAAACGTGACCACTGATTGGTCAAGAAAGATCCCGACCGCCCCCTTCCCCCTCCCTTTTTTTTTTTTTTTTTTTTTTTTTTTTTTTTTTTAAGGTTAACTTCGTTCGGGACTAGGGTGGACGGGGGTGGGGAACTTGTTTCCTGTGTATGTTTTTTTTTTTTTTTTGTCTCGTTCTCTTTGTTTTTCTTTGGCTTTCTCTTTCTATCTCTTTTCTCTCTCTCTATTTCTGTCCCTATCTCTGTCTGTCTCTCTCCCTCTCTCAGACCGTCTGCCGAACCCGCGTTCCATTGACTAACCATAACAGAAACACACTTCCTTGCTTATGGCGGTTCGCCCGTGATCGACAACACCAGTGCTCCGATGAGGTGAAATGGCGTGATTGAGGTTGGGTGGTGAAGCTAAGGTTTTTGTCGCTGATGCCAACGCAGGTGACTGTAGAGCCCAATATTTGATCCACATAATCTACCACACTCCGGGGAAATCACACACACATACACGCACACGCTCACACACACACATGCACACACACACACACACACGCACACACACACACACACACACACACACACACACACACACACACACATACACACACACATACACACACAGGGTCATATAAGCTCTGAGCTTTCTTCCGGGAGGGAAATAGCTGTCGAACACGAGTCCAACATGTGATCCAAGAATGTGGTGAATCACACACACACACACACACACACACACACACGCTCACGCGCACACACGTCTGAAGCATGTCATAAACACAGTTTTCTTCGATATGCATCAATCCCTGGAATAGCGTAAATGGTATCCTCCCAGCCTAAAACCATGAACGAATTAAAACTAGACATGATGATTTGAAATAAAAGAGAGGTAAGGTTCCTGCGAGTGTAGATTCTTTCCACTGTGTTAAGGGGACCCGATACGATCAGTATTATTGCACAATATTCTGTATTGCACAATATTCCGTATTGCACCATATTATTGACGGTGTAGGGTTGGTAATGAAGAGGCACACGTATTTGGCCTGTACATTTGATGTCTTCAATATATTGTGTCATTCTTCAATACCATACATCCCTACACAGTCAATAATATTGTATAATACGAAATATTGCGTAATGATATTGATCGTGTAGGACCCACTTTACAATTGGTTCACGCCTTCTGGTTTGCACCACCTAGGATTTGGTGTTCTGTGCCACACCAGACCTTCCCAGAGGTGGAGGGAATGGGAAAGACCCTTAAGTGCATGTTGGGGCAGAAGTAATTTTTTTTGCCCCCTCGTAAGCTGGGGTTAAGGATGATTTGGCGCGGGGGTGGGGGAGCGCTGCCTGTCTGCATGTAAGTCTTTGCTGGGTTTGCACTTTAAGGTCGTGCTGGAATATGTACATGCACACACACACACACACACACACACACACACACACACACACACACACACACACACACACACACATATATATATATATATATATATATAGATTGACAGAATTATTTATGAGCAATTGCTCATAAATAATTCTGTCAATAATGATAAAGGGTGTGTGTACAAAATACCTTGTAAATCATGTAATCAGTTTTATGTTGGTCAGACTGCTAAAACACTCAAAACATGAATCAATCAACACAAGAAATACCTTAGAGAGGGAAACCAATCTAGCGGTATATTCAACCACATGAACAATTTTAACCACCCAGTTGACTGGGATAACGCTAAAGTCATCACATACAACAACAACATAACAGAAAGAAATTTAATTGAATGCAGTTTGATCAAATCTAGTAAGGGAATAAATGTTAATCTCCATCAAGGTTTGTACAAATTAGATAGTTATAATTCTCATGAAAGTTCAAAGTTATTTAAATTATAATATAAATTATGAGCAGTTGTCCCATACTTGTTGGTTACCAGGACGTTTCAAACGTCCGTCACGTGTACTTCTTCCACTACCTCTCCGAGTGCCATCTTCACTATGTCTCATTCAGTCATATATTCTGTACCTTGTTTCTTCATTTTATGATTCCTTCTTTGTATCTGCACTGAAGATGTAATTATACGAAAGCGCTCTGCTTCGTTAGTTTACTTTTCCCAGTGGTTACTTACGCACCACTCGTGATTCTAAATATGCGGAAAAACCACCAGTTTTTCTTTTTCCTTGGTGGTTTTTCCGCATATATATATATATATATATGAAAGCGCAAACACACACACACACAAACATACACGCGTATACATTCACACACACACATACGCGCGCACGCGCTCACATCAACAGAGATTAATCGAAAAACAGTTTCATTTTTGGCCAAATTGAGTAGAAAATTGGTCCAAGGTTGCCAACATATTTTCTCTTTCAAAACAAGTCTCGACCAATTTGAATAGAAGTTGTTAACGGTGAACCAATTTTTTCTTAATGAATCGCATGCATTGAAGAGAAACATTTTATTTTTTTTATCGTATAGTCTTGGGTTTTTCACTTGGAATAATTATCTATATCATAGAAACCATGATTGAAGTGAATATCCCTCCTATGTAGTCATATGTGAGTCTGTTCAAGCTTAGAAAAATATATAATCATGTACATGCGCGCGCGCA
>NC_134784.1:54364432-54379432 GCF_046742065.1 Oratosquilla oratoria | reverse complement strand
AAGGCCTGTGGGTGATTTTAGTGATTTAAGAACATCTTAGAATATAAGAATGAAGAAGACTGCAAGAGACCATTAGGCCTACATTAGGCAGTTCCATGTCCTTTATCACAAGTCATCTCCATCTATAAAGTTATTTGACCGTTTTTTTTTAAACAATCGAAAAGGTTAGACAACTTTATGCTCTCTTTTCCCGACGATTTTATTGAACCGAATAGGACCACAGAGACTGAACGGGTTGTCGAGTTGTTGTAGTCCGAGAAGATGGAGGAGGAGGAGAGGAGGAGGGTGGCGCCGATGAGGAGGAAGAGGAGAGGGATGAGGATGAAGAGAGGGAGGAAGAAGATAAGTAAAGGAGGAGTAGAGTTAGGGTGAGTAGATGGAGGAAGAGAAGACAGATGAGGAAGAGGGAGGAAGAGGAGGAGGATCTGCCTTCCTGCCTTCCTTTCTTCCTTCCTTCCATCCTTCCTTCCTTCCTCTTCATGAATTACATATAATCATCTTCGAGGTTTATTCTTGGCCGTTTCTCTTCTCCCCCTTTCAATTTCAGCTATTATACATCTTTCCTTCCCCGAACCATCTTCCCCTCTCCCCCTCTCCCCCTCTCCCCCTCCTCCTCTCCCCTCGGCCCTTAGTCTCCCCCTCCCTCCTCTTTTGCTAAATCTTTTTTATCTCCATCATTCCTCCCTTCTTCCTCCCTTCTTCCTCCCTCCTTCCTCCCTCCTTCCTCCCTCATTCTCCCTCTTTGCAATTTTTTTTTATATGAAACTTACTCTTTCACTTTCTCTTCCTCCTCCTCTTCTTTCCTCGCTTCCTCATCCCAAGCCTCCCTCTCCTCCCTAACCTTCTCCTCCTCCCCCTTCTTGCCCTTCTCTTCCTCCTCCTCTTTCTTCTCTTCCTCTTCCCCCTCCCTCCTCACACCCATAATACCCATCTCCCTCCCCCTTCTCCACCCACTCACTCACCCATCACCCATCACCCATCACTCCCAATTGGTTCCTTCTCCTTCACGATTCTACAATTTTCTTCCTCACAGCCCCCCCCCCCTCTCTCTCTCTCTCTCTCTCTCTCTCTCTCTCTCTCTCTCTCTCTCTCTCTCTCTCTCTCTCTCTCTCTCTCTCTCTCTCTCTCCCCCTGTCTCCCCCTCCCCCCTCTCTCCCCCCTCTCTCTCTCTCTCTCTCTCTCTCTCTCTCTCTCTCTCTCTCTCTCTCTCTCTCTCTCCCTCTCTCACCCTCCCTCTCTCCCTCTCTCTATCTGTCTCTCTTTCGCTCTCTCTCTCTCCCCCTCTCTCTCTCTCTCCCCTCTCCTTCTCCCTCCCTCTCTCTCTCTCTCTCGCTCTCTCTCCTCTCTCTCTCTCTCTCTCTCTCTCTCTCTCTCTCTCTCTCTCTCTCTCTCTCTCTCTCCCTCTCCCCTTTCCCCCTCTCCCCCTCTCCCTCTCTCTCCCCTCCCCTCTCTCTCTCTCTCTCTCTCTCTCTCTCTCTCTCTCTCTCTCTCTCCCTCCCCTGTCTCCCTCTTCCTCCCTCCACCCTCCCCCTTCTCTCTTCCCCTCTCTCCCTCCCCTCTCTCTCTCTCTCTCTCTCTCTCTCTCTCTCTCTCTCTCTCTCTCTCTCTCTCTCTCTCTCTCCCGTCTGTCTTCCTCTCTCTCTCTCTCTCTCTCTCTCTCTCTCTCTCTCTCTCTCTCTCTCTCTCTCTCTCTCTCTCTCTCCCTCTCTCTCCCCCCTCCCTCTCTCTCTCTTTCTTTCTCTCTCTCTCACACTTTCCCACTCTTCCCTTCTTCTTATTTCCTTCCCTTCTCCCTTTCTCCCTCCCACTGGACAGTTGCGTATCGCATATCCATCTTCAAACAAACTGCCCATCCCTCTATCCCTCTCTCCTTTCCCTCTCTCCGGGTCTTCTTCTCTACCCCTCCCCTTACCCCCTCAAATCTCTGTCTCTCTTCCTGTCTCTATCTCTCCGTCTCTTAGTCTCTCTGTCTATCTCTCCGTCTGTCTTTCTGTCTCTATCTCTCCGTCTCTCTGTCTCTCTCCGTCTCTCTTTCTGTCTCTATCTCTGTCTCAGTCTTCCTCTCTCTCTCTCTCTCTCTCTGTCTCTCTCTCTCTCTCTCTCTCTCTCTCTCTCTCTCTCTCTCTCTCTCTCTCTCTCTCTAACATCATCCCCCCCCCTGCAAACCGGTATCTCCTCAGTATGGAATGTAAAACCTTTTGAGGTACTGAGATTCCTTTAACTCCTTGTAACTTTCTCTCTCTCATTCTGTCTCTCTATTTCTCTCTCTATCTCTTTCTCTCTGTCTCTCTCTCTCTCTTTGTCTTTCTCTCTCTCTCACCCCCTCCAAAGCCTCACATCTCCCCCAAAATCTCGTCTATCTTTCTTTGGTCAGAATTGAATTCTGCCTCGCCTTTATGCTTCGGATTTTCTCTCTCCTCTCGATCTACATCTCCCCCTCCCCTCCTCTCTCTTTCTCTCTCTCTCTCTCTCTCTCTCTCTCTCTCTCTCTCTCTCTCTCTCACTCACTCTTTCTGTGTGTGTGTGTGTGTGTGCGTGCGTTTGCGTACTTACCTAATTGCATTTGTGTAGTTTTAGTATATACATAACGCTCCTGGGGAACTTTCGCTTACTTTCCAATTATCATACCTACCTTCAAAATCACATGTTTTGTCTTTCTAGTTATGTATGCAACTGTGTGTGTGCACGCGCGCGGGCGTGTGTCTGTATGTGTGTCCCCACTTTACTGTGTACCTATTTTGACCAAAATTCAATCTTCCCTTACTTTTGGAAAAATCTCACCCTCCTCTTTCTTGCCTATGTGGCACACTCCATCTCCTCCTCCTCCTCCTCTTCCTCCTTCTCCTCCTCCTCCTCCTCTTCCTCCTTCTCCTCCTCCTCCTCCTCTTCATCCTTCTCCTCCTCCTCCTCCTCCTCCTCCTCCTCCTCTTCCTCCTCCTCTTCTCTTTCTGGTCCCTCCTCTTTTCCCACGGTTTTCTCTCTCTTCCTCACTTTCTTTCATTTTTTCCTTCTCTTCCTCCTTCTCAACCTTTCTCTCTCCCCCTCTCTCTCTCCCTCCTCCTCGCACTCCTCCTCTCACTCCACCTCTTCCTATCCTTACTCCTCCTCCTCCTCCTCCTCCTCCTCCTCCTTTCCTTCATGTTCCTCCTACTCCTACTCCTCCCCTCCTCCCCCTCTTTCTCCCCTTCCCTTCTTCTTCTTCTTCTTCTTCTTCTTCTTCTTCTTCTTCTTCCCCTCTCCTCCTTCTCCCTTCCCCCTTTCTCTTCATCTGCCTCCTTCTCCTCCACAATTTATCCTTTTTTCTCCTCCTCCACTCCTCGCACTGTTCCTCCTCCTCCTTCTTCCCCCTCCTCCTCTTCCTCCTCCTCGTCTTCCTCCTCTTCCTCCTCCTCCTCCTCTTCTTCCTCCTCTTCCTGGTGCCCCGTGTCCCACTTGGCAGCCCTGCCCCGCCTAGCCAGGGACCCTCCCAAACTTGCTTGATTTACTTCGTCGTCGGTATTTTCGTGAGTGGAACAAAGCGGTTGCTGGCCGGGGGAGGGGTGGGCGCGAACGACCTACGCCCACTTTGAGCCACGCGCGTGTGTGCGTGCTTGTGTGTGTGTATGTGTGTTTTGTGTTTATGCGTGTGCATTAGTGTCAGTGATTGTGTGTTAGTTTGTGTGTTTGTGTGCGTGTGTGTTTTCTCGTGTATGTTTGTGATTTTGCATTAGGTTATATTTTTGATTGTGTGTGTAGATTAGCATAACAGTAGGGGGGCTATGTGGTGATTGGTTTGACGACACCATCATCACTAGTTGATACTAGACAGTGATACTAGTCGATACTAGTTTTCGTCATCGCATCGCACGCTGGGCCATTCTCCAGACATATGCTGTCTTGCTGAAGTTGCATTTCTGTAATGGACACGTGATAAGATGTTTACGAAAAGGCTTGTGTTCCCATTGGTCATTTGTAGTATACAGAGAGAATCGTAGCCAATCGTAATTAGTTGTAGAAGGAGCCTATATCATTCAGAGGTTTCCTCCTGGCCTGCAACAGAGTAAATTTCAGTCTGCTCTGATATACAAAATTATTCAGTTCAAAGTGAGTACGTTCAACGATTAGCGGTCACAGTTGGAACTGCAACCAAGATGTCTATATAAGGTCCGTACCGATTAAGTCTTTTAATCCAACCTCTCACACCCGCACACCCACACAGACATTCAATATCTAATTTGAATATAGAATAATAATATAATAATAAAAGTCACATATTTAAGAAACATTAGTCTCATTCCACCATCAGTGTTGTGTTATTAGATACGTTTGTTCGTGTTCCTTGTTGATCTAGCCATCTTGGCCACAGCTGCCACTTATTTATATATATTCGAAATCAAGGAGCACGACAGGTATACTTATGTGAATGTGTTTGCATGTGTGTGTATATATATCTGTGTATGTATGTGTGTGTGTATCTATATTTATGAGTACGTGTCCTCTTCCCCTGCTTAGGGAACATTAGTCATATCAAGACAAACGTTGTATCTCATCCTCGACCAGGCGATCCTCCTCCTCTTGTGGGGTTGGGGCGTGGGGGAGGGGGGCGTGGTCTTGAAAGGTCTTAAAGAAGACCTTACCCTCATGGCGTTCCAGCACTCCTCCTCCATGATTTATGAAGAGTCCAGAACCCTCAGGTCGTCCTTCGAATGCCTCGAGTAGTACCTATCGCTTGAAGGAGGTTCCTGACCTCTGCATAAGGGGTAAGGTCCTCGCCCGGGGCGTGATATCGTCCTCCGGGTGGTGGGCGAAATGTCTCTTGGTTCCTTTGAGGATGAAATGTCCCTGACTGAGGGAGGCTTCTTCAACATATCTAATGGAGTATCCATTGTGCTTTGCTTTGCTTCGCTTCGCTTATTTATTTATTTATTTATTTGTTTGTTTATTAGATGGACTGCCAGGTGGCTGGCTGGTTGGCTAAAGCGACAGCCTCACTTGCAAGAGTTCTGTCTAATTCGTCTGTCTTTGTGTCTACCTTGTTATTATTATTGTTATTATCATTATTGTTATTGTTATTCATTATTATTATTATTATTAGTAGTAGTAGTATAATACTATAATTTTAATTATTATTACTTTTGTTATCATTACTATTATTATTATTACTATTATTATTATTATTATTATGATCATCATTGTCATGATCATTGTTTTGAAATTTCATAATCTTATGTTTATTATTATTTCCCAGTATGGAAAATTGACTGATATAATTATAATTATTATTGTTGTTAATATTATTATTAGTATTATTATTATCAATACTATTATTGTTATTATCATTACTATTATTGTTATTAATATTAATTTGATTGTTATAGTCTACCCTATATGCAATGTAAAGGACGAGAACATTAGAGAAAACGTTTGCTGAAGGGGAGACTATAAATGTTTATTTTCCTTGAGCATACCGACTGATATTAAATTAGATTTCCATTGTGTGTGTGTGTGGGTTGGGGGGGGGGATACCTTGAAATCATGACTGTGTTACGATGACGTCCTCCAAGTTCCCAGACACAGTGACGTCAAATTAACCAATTTGAATTGCGTTGTTTTTGCTAGAATAAAATATGTAGAAAGTAAAATTATCGCTGCCTCGATTTTCGCTAAATGTAAACCGCAGCCCCACAGTAACCAAGAACGGTCCTCATCTTCTTTAGATCGCTCTGTGAAGAGACGTTGTACTGGTACTTATGTTGATTTAATTTGGTTATTTTCCCGACATTTTTCGAGAATTGATATTTGTTTTTAATTGGGTTCAGGATGTTCCAGACTAACTAGTAACTTCTACTTTTGTGCCCTGAACGGGGATCGAACTCAGACCGCTGAGTTAGTAGGCGAGCGCGGTACCACTACACCAGCGAGCTAACGTTCGTTTGTGTTTAAGAGGGGGTTTAGACGGTCTAACGGTTCGACAGACACGTGTTTAAAGTGATGTGTGAACGTGTGAAACGGGGTATTTGGGGTTTAACCAACGTGTTCGACAACCAAATACCCCGTTCACACATCACTTTAAACACGTGTCTGTCGAACCGCGTTCGACGAACCGTTAGACCCCCTCTAAAAGAAACAAAAGACGTGGCCCCAGATAACGCTCGTCCCGACTCGCCCAGAGGGCGATGGACGGATCTCGCCCCAATGTGTTTAGAGGTACTTTGAATTACGTGTGACTGGTTAATGAGATAATTGACTAGTTTAGATAGTGTATTACGTGTGTAAAACGTGTTGGTAGTTATTTGCACGCTCTGTGTGTGTGTGTGTGTGTGTAATTCACCATTCTTAGATCACGTGTTGGATTCGTGATCGACAGGTACTATCCACCCGGATGAGAGCTCAGAGCTCATGTATGACCGATCTATAGGTAATGCTGTGACCTGACACACATACACACACAACTCCCCGCCCACGAGAGTTGGAGTAACGGCTCGCAGCGCAGTGATACTGAAATTATTTCAGCCCTGGCCGCTCATGCTCGTGTGTACGTGTGTATTGAACGATCTGCATTGACCTAATTGCGATATACAGAATTGGGGCTCTTACTCGCCAATTTATCATATCTAGCTGTTTGCATTTTATTTTTATATCTGTGGTTGTGTGTGTGAATAAGCATAATATTATCCACCTGTGTGTGTGTGTATTCACTTGGTCTTTGGATCACGTGTTGGACTCGTGATCAACAGCTATTTCCCTCCTGGAAGAGAGCTCAGAGCTCGTAGGTCCGATCTATGGGTAATGCTATGACCTTGCACACACACACACCCCCAACTCCCCGCCCACGAGAGTCAGAGTAACGACCCGAAGCGCAGCGGTACCGAAATAATTTCGGCCCTGGGCAGGATTCGAACCAGGAACTCCAGGCCACTATCGTGGCAGTTCAGTGCTCTACCAACTGCGCCACCGAGTGTGTGTGTGTGTGTGTGTGTGTGTGTGTGCGTGCGTGCTTCGACACGTGTCCCTGCTTGTACGTGTGTACACAAATGTATGTTACTAACCGTGTAACGGTTTCAGGGACTAAGAGAATCTCTCCCAAAGTCCCAATTCCCCTCTCTCTATATATATCTGTCCCACCTCTCTCTCTCTCTCTCTCTCTCTCTCTCTCTCTCTCTCTCTCTCTCTCTCTCTCTCTCTCTCTCTCTCTCTCTCTCTCTCTCTCAACCCGCAGTGTTCCCATGGGATCTCCAAATTTGTCCCATTGGCTTCTGCTTATGAAGGACGCCTCCCCCCCCCCCAATCTCCGAATGAGTCTCGGCGGGTTTCATTCCCCCACCATCTAGAGCCGGAGGTCTTCTGGTCCCAACTAGGGTGCTCGTCCACATGAATCACCCAAGCGTCTAATTATGTATGCACGGGTGCAAACGTTGCCATGTGGGTGCGTCCATTTACATATACATATATGTGCATATATGTATATGTATGTATGCATGTACAGTATGTATATATATATATACATTTACACTGAATGGTTCCCAGTGATCAATTAATATCTTTTTTCAACCACAAATCACTTTTAATTCCATGCCATCGCAGTCGAGACTGAAGAATCGCTCGATGGAGGCATTCGTTGGAAATTGAAACGTGGACGAGCCGAGGATTCGAACCCAGCTAACCCGTAATAAAGTTACAGTGACTTAAACCAATGCGCATTGGTTTAAGTCATTGTAACTTTGTTACGGGTTAGCTGGGTTCGAGTCCTCGGCTCGTCCACGTTTCAATTTCCAACGAATGCCTCCATCGAGCGATTCTTCAGTCTCGACTGCGATGGCATGGAATTAAAAGTGATTTGTGGTTGAAAAAAAAAAAAAAAAAATATATATATATATATATATATACATATATACTGCATATATATACATATATATATATATATATATATATATATATATATATATATATATATGTGTGTGTGTGTGTGTGTGTGTGTGTGTGTACGTGTACGTGTTAAAATGTCGAGACATACTGCCTAGACTGAACATTAATTATTAAGTTACCAACTAAACCATTTTGGTATCCTGTTCATAACACAAGAAGAACAGAGAAGCATAGGAGAATCTCGCTAACAAGACGTCATCAGGTCTCAGATGATTGACCCCACTCCGCTGACCTGGAATGACCTCGCCGAGTGACGCTTTCACTTCTGTTCGTATTGCCGTATGGCTATTTTATTCATCTTCTTGGTACCATATCGACAGTAAAGAGAGAGAGATCTTAAGGACACGCATCAACTCTATCTCTTCGCTCTCTCTGTCTCTGCCTCTCTCTTTCACTCTTGCTCTCTCTTTCTTTCCCTCTCTCTCTCTCTCTCTCTCTCTCTCTCTCTCTCTCTCTCTCTCTCCCCTCCCGCTCTCTCTCCCTCTCTTTTTCTTTTATTCCCCCTCTCTCTCGCTCTCTCTCCCTCTCTTTCTCTTTTATTGCCCCCTCTCTCTCTCTCTCTCTCTCTCTCTCTCTCTCTCTCTCTCTCTCTCTCTCTCTCTCTCTCTCTCTCTCTCTCTCTCTCTCCCCCTCCCTCTCTCTCTCTCTCTCCCCTCCCTCTCTCTCTCTCTCTCTCTCTCTCTCTCTCTCTCTCTCTCTCTCTCTCTCTCTCTCTCTCTCTCAACAAACAACCAGGCCTTTTTTCTGTTTGCTCTCCTTTATGTACCTTTGTTGGCAAACAAGAGTGTAATAAATAGACTTGTTATGTAGGTAGGACCATTGTAATTGACAGTGCCTTCCCCGTGAACACATTGACCTACGGCACTTCATTTATTTGTTATTTATTTGTTTATTTGTTTATTTATTAGTGTCATTTCCGTTGACACGATGGGTTAGTGTATTTCATGTATTTATTTGAATATTTATACATTTATTTATTTGTTTCTAGTATTTTATTCACCTTTTGCGACGGGCCCCATCTGGAAGGAGCTTCTCTCGACCGATACCCCTGTATCTCTGTTCAAGGGGTTCAGTTAAACGACGTGGGTGTGATCGAAAACATATTCGACTTTTCAGTTTTACTTCCATACTATGAGTCAGGTGGGGAGCGGAGAGGAGGAAGAAGAAGAAGAATAGGAAGAAAAGGAAAAAGAAGAGGAAGAAGAAGAAGAATAGGAAGAAAAGGAAAAAGAAGAGGAAGAAGAAGAAGAATAGGAAGAAAAGGAAAAAGAAGAGGAAGAAGAAGAAGAATAGGAAGAAAAGGAAAAAGAAGAGGAAGAAGAAGAAGAATAGGAAGAAAAGGAAAAAGATTAGGAAGGAAAGGGGGAAGAAGAGAAAGAAAAGGAAGAGGAGGAGGAAGAAGAAGAAGAATAGAACGATAAGGAAAAAGATGAGGAGGAAGAAGAAGAAGAAGAAGAAGCATAGGAACAAAAGGATAAAGAGGAGGAAGAAAAGGGGAAGTAGAAGAGGAGGAAGATGAAGAGAAAAAAGAAGACGAGGATGAGAAGGAAAAGGAAGAGGAGGAGGGGAGGAAAAAAGAAGAGGAGGAGGAAGAAGAGAAAGAAGAAGGGGAGGGGAGGAAAAAGAAGAGGAGGAGAAGGAAGAGAGAGAAGAGGAGGAAGAAAAAAAGAAGAGGAGGAGGGGAGGAAGAAGGAAAAGAGGAGAAGGAAGAAGAGGAGGGAGGTGGGGAGACACATCATAGAATGAACTTTGATGACAGTAGGCGTGTAACTTCTGCCTAATCCGTCACCTTTGCCCTGTGTGGTCAGATAGCTAGGGTATGTGCGCGTGAGGGCCCCCACGTGGGGAAGTGAACCTCGGTTCGTGTACAGTGGTTACAAGGAAAGTTGAACGTTTCGTGGTTCATGTGCGGTTGACAACAATTCGAATCTCATTTTGAGTCTTTGACGAAGAGGAATTGTTTATATTATTAAATAGGTACATTGACGTAGTAATTAAAAAATATATATTTTCATGTATTTGTTTATTATTAGATTATTTGTTTGTTTGTTTGTTCATTTAACATAAATTTATTTATTTTTTATTTTCTTCTATTTTTTAATTTATTTATTTATTCTATTGATTTTATTTACTTAGTTATTTTATACTTTCACTTTATTCATTTATTTAATTTTTATTTCTATTTATTTGTTTATTATTTTTTATTCGAGAGAGAGAGAGAGAGAGAGAGAGAGAGAGAGAGAGAGAGAGAGAGAGAAAGGACACAGCTGGTGTTAGTTTGTACAGGTGTCATCGCACGATCTTCCCTTTCTCCCCAAAGTTGAAGCATCAGGTTTCAGTGAGCAGCTTGAACCTCTTCCCTGGTTCTGGGTCGGATCCGGTGACTCATCCGGGGTCCTCAAGTGCCCCCGGTCCCACTCTCCTTTGTGACGTCACTCCTTGGTCCACCTGTGACGTCACAGTGCCTCGACGAAGGGTTGGGGAGGGGAGGGGGAAGGAGTGACGTTGGCTTCGGTAGGGTAATTTTATTTTATTTTTGAAAGCCGATGAAAACATCTGACGACAACCATGAAGACGATTTTCACCCATTAACAAATGAAAGTAAAGTCGGGTCATTTACACCCGTCACAGGAACGCCCGCTCCCCCCCCCAAAAAAAAAAAAAAAAATCTGCTTCCCGTCGGTTCCTGTAAACAGGAAGACATCATCAAAGGGCATTTATTGATGTGATGTTAACAGTAGTTTGCAGGGGAAGGTGTCTATTCCTGTCCCACTTGCGAACGATCTAGTCCTAGCACGCTTGGCCTAGATCCTATTCTGTGGTGGGTCACAAGATCATAGAAAAATAAATGAATAAAAAATAGATAAATAGTTTGGTCATTGTGTAGGCATACTAGCCGTGGTAGATTATTCACTATGAAAGACAAATTAATAAACATTCTCTTTTTCTTTTTCTTTGCAGGAGCTGGATTTGCTGTATGGGAGCCTCCGGAGCATGGAGGCTCTCTGCTGGCTCAGAGAGCCGGCGCTGCGCTCGCTCTGCAACACGGTGCGCTATGAGAGCCATGCCTCCAACGACATCCTCTACTGGTAAGTTTTGACCGTGCAGAGAACCCTGTAGATAAGGTTCGGGGTTTTAGATTTTTTTTTTGTGTGTGTGTGTGTGTGTGTGCGCGCGTGTATGTATATGGGACTGGTAGTGAGAAAAGTGCAGAGGAAAGAGAGGCTTTTTGGATATATTTGAATGAATCCATAGAGGGTTTAGGGAGAAATTTCAACGTAGTAGTATTGGGAGATCTCATTGCTAGGGTAGGAGACGAACCAATACACGGATTGGTTGGGAAGTGTGGAGTTCCAGGAATAAATCATAGTGGAGAGATGATGGTGGAGATGTGTCTAAAAAAAGAGTTGATAGCAAATACAGTGTTTGTGAAGAAAGTCAAACATAAGTACACATGGGAGAGGGTGATGGATGGATGTTAGATAGGGCTTCAATGGACTATATAATGGTAACCAGAAGAAGAGTAGGAAGAGTTTTGGATGTATATGTTCTAAGGGGAGAGAGTGAGGGAATATCAAATAAATTTGGTGGGAGGTAATTTAGACTGGAGGATAGATGGAGGAGATAAAGGACAAAAGCTAAGAAGGTGCTTAGAGTAAACTGCTTAAATGAGAAAGAAAAGGAGTACAAAAAGAAGCTGAGAGAAGAGTGGGAGTGAGTGAAGGATAGAGTAGAACTAGGAATGGAGGAGGAATGGGGATGTTTGAAGGAGGAAGTCACAATGTGTGCAAAGAAGATGTGTAGAACAAGGAGGACGGGAGGAAATAGAAGGAAGGGTAGTGAGTGGTGGGATGTTGAAGCAAAGAAGGTTTTAAGAGAGAAGAAATGAGCATTCACAGATTGGTTACAAAATAGGACGAGGGAATCATATGAGAGGTACAAAGAAAAAAGAAGAGAAGTAAGGCATAAGATAAAGGAGGGAAAGAGGAGAGCAGATGTGAAATGGAGTAAGAGTATGAGAGATTTTTTTTAAAGTAATAGAAATAAGTTTTGAAAGGAAATTAGAGAGGAAGGGGGGTCGAATCAAATAGAGAAGAAAAGGTAAAAGGTGTAGATGGAGAGATGACAATGGAAAAGACGGCAGTAAGAGGAAGATGGGCAGAGTATTTTAGGGAGTTGCTAAATGTGAAGGAAGATGGGGAGGGAAAGGTAGTTGCAGTGGGAAGCGCTGAGAAAATGACAGTGATGAATTTGGAAAATAGAGGAGAAATAAAGAAAGGTGACGTGAAAGCAGATATTAAAATGATGAGAGCAGGCAAGGCACTTGGGTTAGATGGGCGCCATGCGGAGTGTATAAAAAAGGGAGTTACAGTGATGGACTGGCTGGTGATGTTATTTAATGTTTGTCTAAAACTGGGTAAAGTGCCGGAGGACTGGAGGAGTGCATGTATAGTTCCGCTTTGTAAAGGAAAAGGGGACAAGTGTGAGTGTAGTAGTTTCAGAGGGATCAGTTTGTTGAGGGTAATTGGGAAGGCTTATGGAGGGTTTTGATGGAGATGACTAGGAGAGGAACAGAGGAAGTAATTGGTGAGGAATAGTGTGAGTTTAGGAATGGTAGGGGTTGCGTGGATCAGATTTTTGTGGTAAGGCAGATATGTGAGAATGCTTTAGGAAAAGGTAAGGACTTTTTGGCCTTTATGGATTTGGAAAAGGTTTATGACAGGGTAGATAAGAAGGCACTGTGGGAGGTATTCCAGATATATGGAATAGGAGGAAAAAATTTAAGAGCAGTCAAGAGGTTTCACGAGAGTAATAGAGCTTGTGTTAGAATTAGAAATGAAGAGTGAGTGGTTTGAGGTAAAGGTGGGACTTCGCCAGGAATATATTATGTCGCCTTGGCTGTTCAATTTATACATCGATGGAGTGGTGCGAGAGTTAAACGCAAGGATAATGGGTCGGGAATTGGAGATGGTTAAAGAAAATGGAGAAATTTGGAAAATAAGCCAGTTGTTGTTTGTAGCAGGATCAGAGGAGGGATTAAGGAATTAGTGATGGAGTTTGAGAAGGTGTGCGAAAGAAGGAAGTTGAAGATAAGTGTGAGTAAAAGTAAGGTGATGAGATGTACAAGGGGAGAGGATGGCAACAAATTGGAAATGAGTATTAAGGGAGAGAGACTGGAGGAAGTGGATAGCTATAAATACTTGGGTGCGAATGTGGCGGGAAAGGGAGGAATGGAGGTGGAGGTAGAAGGTAGATTGAGAGAAGCAAGTAAATGCCTTGGTGGATTAAAAAGTGTAATGAGAAATAGACATTTGAGAATGGTTGATAAGAGGAAATCGTATAAAGGGGTGATTATGCCGACAGCAGAAACATGGAACATAAAGGAAGAGTTTGTGTTTGAGATGAAATACCTGAGAAATATGGTAAGGGTTACTAGGCTGGATATAGCGAGAAACGCGGAGGTGAGGGGGAGAACGAGGGTGGAAAGGGAATTGGGACATACGGTTGATGAAAGAGTATTGGGATGGTTTGGACACATGTAAAGAATGAATGAAGAAAGATTAGTAAAAGAGGTGTGGAAGGCAGAGGTGGAAGGAGTGAACATGAGGAGGCGACCTAGGATGAGATGGATGGATTGGGTGAAAGGGGCATTGGGAAAGAGGTGAATACCTGTTGAGGAAGGGAGGGAGAAGACAGAAGATAGGGGTGAGTGGAGAATGGTTGTGTATGGATGATGCTGTGATGCATGGAAGGGAGTGGGTGGGATATGGGGCGGTGAGGTAGTATGTGTAAATGATATTTTGACGTAACCCGATGGGATTTCTCCCTGTCTTCTCCTTTTCTGAATGAGGGGACGGAGAGAGGGGTCGCCGATTAAATGTAACGGCCTTGTGGATGTGCTGTGTCTTGCTGCACTGATTTCTGACCCAGGGCAGTGGGTGAGATGCAGGGATGACCCGTCATCCGGGAGGAGCCAAGAGAAGAGGGAGGGAGGGAGGGGAGTGAGTGAGAGTGTATTATTATTATTATTATTATTATTATTATTATTATTATATATATATATATGTATTTTTTTTTTTTGTTTGCTACCTCCCTTGTAAGGGGGAAGAAGCCGTTGGTGTGTGTGTGTGTGTGTGTGTGTGTGTGTGTGTGTACAGCTTCTGATTCATGTACATGGTGCTGCCGCAAGCTGACTAGCTCAGAGTAGGAGACAGAGCAATATAGAATTTAGAATATCTTGTATACTTAGGTCGTGAATCAACAGAGGAAGTTTCTAAACCACCAGTGGATTATCGAACAAAACGACCAAGAAAAGATGGACCCCGCGACCTCTCGTGTGGGTCAAATTCAGATTCTCCATTTCAGTTTCAGCTTCAGAAGGAAGCAAATCTTCCTCGTACTTTTATCTTCACAAAATGCCAACAGTGTTCAAGACGCAAAAGCATTTGGTGTTTATTTCTATAAATGTTCGAGACGCCATCTTGATTCACTCCTTGAATATCTTGAGGTGTCCATTCAGTGCCCTTGAGGGTAGGCCAGTGGTTCTTAATTTTTTTTTTTTTTTTTTTTTACTCCATTCCCACTTTTCATGAATTCTTAATATTCATATGGCTCTCCTTAATTGTCTCCCAAATCCCAACTCGCCAAAAAAGGTTAATATATATATATATATATAATAATAATAATAATAATAATAATAATAATAATAATAATAAAAATATTGGTGAAGATAAAACGTTTTCTTCATTACTTAGTTGACAATCTTATAACTGATATCTTTTTGTGTTATGTATAATTTACATTCAGATTCCTTACATTATATAGAAATGTATAAATTTTAAGAGCAAGCCATGGCCCCCTATATTCTTGTCACGGCTCCCTTGGGGGCCCCCATGGCCCCCCTCATGGCCCCCATGCCCCCCCCCCCCTCATGGCTCCCAGTTTGAGAACCACTATGGTAGAACAAAGAACATCCTGAGTTTGTAAGAGGTCCTGGGTACTTCGATGGTTTCTGCAAGGAGAAAGACACGCACTAGAAGGTGCTATACTTGGATGAAGGAGAGGAGCCTACGCCAGGAAGCGCTGAATAGCTGC
>NC_134784.1:54354432-54359432 GCF_046742065.1 Oratosquilla oratoria | reverse complement strand
CACCAAAACATCAAGGAAAGGCATCTTATTGTTAACATTGAGCTCTGTTGAAAATTGTAACCCAGAAATGGCTTGGAGATTAGAGCTGAACTCTTCAAGCATATGCACGTCAGAAACACAAACAAAGATGTCATCAACATACCTAAGACATAAATGCGATTTCGTGGTTAGGGATTGTAAGGCTTCATTTTCTACCTAAGGCATGAAAGCTTGAGCATAAAGGACTCCCAAAGGAGAGCCCATGGCGACCCCATCTATCTGGACAAAAAGTTTACCTTGAGGGCATTTGAAAGGGGCTTCAGTAGTGCAAGCAAGAAGCATCTCCTTCATGATAGTTTTAGGCATTCTAGGTGGTGGTAGTACCGGGTGATGGTAAACGTAGTCCAGAATAATATCAGTAGTTCTTAAAACTGGAATGTTAGTGAATAGACTGTGGGCATCGAGGGAAGCCATAATGCCCACAGGGTTGTTACTCCTTAATACATCATTAAACTCATCTGTAGACCTGAGTGAATAAGTGGTAGGAATTAATGGGGTAATTATATTATTCACACGCTTAGCTAAGGAGTATGTGGGGATGGGGGTCTGAGAAATATTGTCAAATGTGTATTATGTAGCTGTGTAAAACTGTGACTTAATTCTTGTATACTATTCTGAAGATGACTCCCTGAAGTCGAAACGTCAATTAAATATGGAAGACTATATACATAAATGTGTGTAATATATATATATATATATATATATATATATATATATATATATATATATATATATATCCGTGCTTAACTCAAAACCATTAAAAGTGAAGGGGATGGCCTTTTGTTTATGAACGCCTCCTATGTCCTCTCGCTTACCCTTGGGATTGTTTCACTTGGTACCCTTTTTACTCTTTCCATTTTCCGTAAATATGTCTGTATGGTGTCCGTACAGATGTTGCATATTCCAGTCTAGGTTGGATCAGACCTTCAGTAATCTTCTCCATGATGGCCTAATTCATGTAATTAGACAGTACTCTTATATTCTTCAATAAATGTCTCCTCTTATTTTCTTTATGTTATTTTGAGTTGATAGATCGTGCAAGATTAAAATTCCAAGGTCCTTCTTTTCATCTTTGTTACAGCTGGTAATTAATTTTCTATTTTACAGTCAGTTTTATATGTCAGTTTTTCAAATTATTATTTTCATTATTATTATTATTGTTATTGTTTTATTAATATTATCATTATTGTTATTATTATTATTATTATTATTATTATTATTATATTCTGATAGAATAAGAATATATAAAAAATAACAAAAAGTAAAAACAAAATGTGTTGAATTTGTTCTAACTTCATATGTTGCCTTTTGAAAACGAAAACTAATGTCCTGCCTTTCAATGTGCACCGGAAAATGCGAGGGCAATCAGGGCATGCTGTGGCGGGGAATCCTGACAGGCTCTCCATAACCTCCCAGAGGCATATGCTGCATTTGCAGACCATCTGCCGACCTCAGCCATGCTGCAGGTGCTCAGCACGGTCATCTGATGAAGCCTAATTTCTCACCCTTGCCAGCTTTCCAGTTTGTTTTTCTACTCCCCCCCCCCCGAACTGCGTGACCTAGCTTCTGGATTATCACACTGGGCTGCTACCTGCTTCGCCATCGCCGACAATTGAGAGTTCGTTTGAGTAAAAACGACTTCGGTGACAATATTTTATTTCTCAAATCTCCAAATATCAAATTTAACCAAACCTAACCTAACCTAACCAAACTCTCTGTCATGTAGAGCGAAGTTGAATAATTAACTACAATAAGAGGTTGTAAACATCTACAAATATTCGTATAGAAGTCTAGATTTCTGTAATCGAAATCATGTTCTCGCTATTCAAATGGAGGTTGAAGGTAGGATGTGGGAGGAAAAATAAGCCAGTGTAATAACACCTTTAAAAATGAAACGGGGTGAACGCGCCTGCTTTCGAACGTTTTTTGTTTTTTCATTTATGATTTGTTGCATAATCTGGGCGAGCGACATGACGTCATGGATTTGAATCATGTAACCGACGCGAACGTCCTGGGGTTGACCCCCTAACGGCGTAGATGCATCCCTCGAAATTTAAAGAGAGAGAGAGAGAGAGATTCGTGTAACGGTTATCGATTCAAACCGTCCCTGGCGGTCAAGTTGCAGCTGTGACGCAAGTTATCACGCAACGGAGATGTATTATGAAAGGCTGTGAAGCAAAGCTTTGGTGTGAACTGGTGGCCAAATCCGCGGCCAATATCAGCCACAGATGGCTCCAGCTTCCCGCCGCCATCAGGGGCTAACGAGACGGCGGCGGCGGCGGCGGTTCGCGGTTCGCGGATGGAGCCGCTTGCTTATTGCCTTGACCCGACCTTGGCAGTGCTCGTGCTAAGGGCGAGAGTTGCGATAGCATTCCTGAATTGAAGGCAAGTGGCTTTGAGGCAAAACGAAATTAATGGATCCAACCTCCCTCCATTACTCTCTACCTCTTACCCTCTCCCTCCCTCTCTCACTTTATCTCCTCTCTCTCTCTCTCTCTCTCTCTCTCTCTCTCTCTCTCTCTCTCTCTCTCTCTCTCCTCTCTCTCCTCTCTCTCTCTGTCCCTCTCTCCTCTCTCTCTGTCCCTCTCTCCTTTCTCTCGCTTTTCATTCTCTCTGTCTTTCTCTCTCCCTCCCTCTCTCACCCTCTCTTTCTCTCTCTCCCTCTTTCTCTCTCTCCCCCTCTCTCTCTCTCTCTCTCTCTCTCTCTCTCTCTCTCTCTCTCTCTCTCTCTCTCTCTCTCTCTCTCTCTCTCTCTCTCTCTCTCTCCCTCCCTGTGTGTGTTTGTGTGTGTGTGTGTGTAAATTGTAATATATAAAAAAGTGAATAACGATCGTGGAGTCCTGTCTCATACTCTACAATTTTCATGCCTAGCTTCAAATTTATGTGTGTATATGTGTATGTGTGAATATATGCAAATGCACATGTACACATACAATATATGTGTTGTAGACCGCATGATATATACATATATATATATATATATATCTTGATGGCGCAATCGGTTAAGTCACTATCACTTGTCACGTGTTAGCGGAGGTTCGAGGCCTTAGGTGTAGCACGTCTCACTTTCTGCATGTATGCCTCGTGGAGTCTCTCGATGTTGATGGCTTAGAATTAAAGTGAATTGTGGTTGATAAAAGTGTATGTATATATATATATATATATATATATATATATATATATATGTGTGTGTGTGTGTGTGTGTGTGTGTGTGTGTGTGTGTGTGTGTATTTATATATATTTGTGTGTGTGTATGTATCTATATAATATAATTTCTTTGTGTTGTCTGTGTCTGTGTATATACATATCTGCGTGCTTATTAGCCCGTACAGCTATACATAGCCCGAGCCCCAATACGCTTTCTAAAGGGAGCCAATTATTATTCCAGCCGAGAGTTCGCGTAGGCAGATGATTATCAGTTATTAACGTAACTGCTCATTCGCTGTGTTTGTGTCAACAACCAATCGTCGAACTTCGTGACAGGATTTCCATAATGACACTGAAATGACATCTGTGAACTCTGAAGCGGACCCTACATGATCAGTATTACTGCGCAATATTTCGTATTGTGCAATATTATTGACGGTGTAGGGATGGTATTGAAGAGACGCACGTGTTTGTCTGTACATGTGTTGTCTTCAATGTATTGTGTTATTTTTCAATACCCTACCTACACCGTCAGTAACATTGTACAATACGGAATATTGCTCAATAATGTTAATCGTGTAGGATCTCCTTTAGAAACTCTAGAATGTTTCACGTGAAGCTAGAATTGAAAGACGTACCCCCGAAGGGAGGTTATTTGTTATTGAGTATTGAAATATATATATATATATTATATATATATATATATATATATATATATATATATATATATATATATATATATGTATATATATAGTGCAGATATTAAATTCCTATGCAGAGCATGTGACTCATTTTTATGCATGATGTCCCTCGCAACAACAGCGTTTCTTGATATTACATCAATTCTAAAGCTTCTAAAGGTCACATTTGCATTGTTCAGTCCAGAAAATGGACACAGTGTTCTACTGTGCACCAAAGTCGTGATTGGTTCTGTCCACTATTACACCCTCTTAAGACTTTATCACATTGGGATATTTTTCCTCCAATCTCCAGTTCTTCGGCGGTACCACCCACCTCCAGCACTTTTTCCGCCGTCATATCACTCTGGCAAACTAATTTGTTTTCTCAGCAATTGACATAGAATGCCATTTGATATGCTGGAGGAAAATCATTTTCCTCCAGCATATCAGAGTCGTTCCCGAAAGCTGCGGGCTGTAAATCTGCTTCAACAATCGAAGGAAAAAAAAGCCCAGTATGATAACGCCTTTACACCAACACACCTACACCGTGCACAGGGCAGCCGAGAATAATAGCCACCACACGTAGACCGCATACTAAAGTCTCCACCATAAAATCTCACATAAAGCCTTGATCCTAGACCAGGACCATATTCCTGTTCATTTTAGACATATAAACCTTCCTGGGAAGGACAATGCCTACATTTAAGCGCGTGACTAAGCCTCCATGAGACCAAAATGGCTTTTGTATTGGGTAACAGGGGTTTCTTGGACGGGCCCTAGTCAATAATGAAGTCACAAAACGGGTTTCTTGCGCATAATGCACCAAGGTCCTCACGCTCTGTATTGAGGCTTTCGAGGCCGCGTTATCAAGACTTATGACACAGAAACTCGGAGGCCTTCCGTGGCAGCACTGTGCCTCGCTGCATTGCCCCTGACCCAAGCAGTGTGGTAGAGGACAGGAACGACTTGGTATCTATGGGGTGCTGCAATGGGAGGAACGGTAAAAGGGTTTTAATGTGAACGAAGTGAGTGCGTGCTTGGATTGCCCCTCCCCCTTATATGTGTGTGAGTGTGTTTGTATTTGTAGTGCACATATGTGCATGTATAAATAAATATATATATATATATATATAT
>NC_134784.1:54334432-54349432 GCF_046742065.1 Oratosquilla oratoria | reverse complement strand
ATTTTCTTTTTTCAGCATACATCTGCATTGCATTTAGCTTTTTTCCTGTTGGGTTACCAAAAAGTAACACCACTAATATTATCATTTATTTATCAATTCTTCAAATACGCTTCAGCATTACATTTTTCTTTTCTTTTTTCTGTTGGAGTTACCAGAAAGTAACGCCACGATTTGACACGTGAATACAAATACTCGCTCCTTTCCCTTCATGTCAAAGAAACGAAAGTCGTGGTTTTGTGTTCCGGTAACACGAAACTACAAAACACGAAAAGGGCGGTCTACTCTGAATCTTCGAGATTCCAGAATTGACCAGAAATACTAAGCTCCCCCAATCCCCCAACCCCCTCAATTACCCCCATAAGCCCCCTACACTTTCTCCCCAAGCATTCCCTCTCCCCCTTAAGCCCCCAACTCACCACAAGCATTCCCTCTCCTGTAAACCCTTCATACTTCCCCATAAACCCCCAACTTCCCCCAAAAGCATTCTCCCCCCATAAACCTCCACTTCCCCCCGAGCGTTCCTTCCCCACGTAATCACCCCCCACTCCCCTCACCATTCCCGTTTCCCATAGCCCCCAACTTCCCCCCAGGCATTCTATTCCCCCATAAGCCCCCCTTTTCCTCCTAAGCATTCTCTCTCCCATAAACCCCCACAAACTATTTCACTCAAGCATCCCCCACAAGCCCCCACTTCCCTCAGTCATTTCCTCCCCTACAAGCCCCCACTTCCCCCATAAGCCCCCATTTCCCCCTTAGCTCCAACTTCCCTCTTGGCCCCCCACTTCCCCCTTAGCCCCCACTTCCCCCTTAGCCTCCACTTCTCCCCTTAACCCCCCACTTCCCTCTTTGCCCCCACCTCCCCCCCTTAGCCCCCACTTCCCCATTAACCCCCACTTCCCCATTAACCCCCACTTTCCCCCCAAGCATTCCTTCCCCCATAAGCCCCCCTCTTTCCCCCCCCTCTTTGGAACCGCGAACATGACATCACCGTGTTGGAGCCGTACCGCCCAGCCTTGTACTTGACCAGCCTCAGGAATGCGGTACGATGGGTGTGTGGTGAGGGAGGGTGAGGGGGGGGGGGGTTTGGGTGGGTGGGTGGGTGGGTAAGGTGGGGTGAGGGGGGTTAAGAGGACCGGGGGATATCTTTCTCGTCCTGGGAGGAATGTGCGATGAAGTTAGGAGGATAGATGTAAGGGGCAGTCCTATGGGATAACATCGCCCATTGCTTGTGGTCCATTGCCGACCCCCACTAACCTCCACCCCCCACTAACCTCCACCCCCCCACTAATCTCCCAATAACCCACCCACCCCCTCAGCTTCCCTTACTACACACACTGCAAGATCTGTATCGTGGTATACTTTATATATCTCTGGCAAAAGGCAGGCGATTTGATGCAGTTAAGGCATGACCTCCGGTCTGAAATGGGTCTCGATCGATTAAAACCTCTTTCAGGCAGGGGTCAGCCCCCCTGGTGAGGGGCCGTGCCAGGTTTAAGAAGGAAATAGGCAAGAAATGGTTTACCAACAGAGTGTTTGATGAACGGACTAGACTTAGTAACTGTGTAGTGAGCCCTGAAACAATTGATTATTTTAAGAGATGAGATACCTCTATGGATAGGGATGTCAGGTGGTAATGGACATGGAACTGCCTAGTGTAGGCCTTAGGGTCTCTTGCAGTCCCCTTCATCTTTATGTTCTGTTCACGGTTCTCCAGGGGATAGAGCGGGGGTCCAGCAGTGAGGAGTTTTAGAGGGAAGGTTGAGTCTTGAGGCGAAGAGTAGGTAGGAGCTCTTGTTATCTCAGCCATGCGGACGTAACCTCCAGATCTTATGTTGCTGGAATTTAAGTGATAAAAGTAAGCCTTATTATAAAATAGTTTATTTGACACGTACACATACATACGCCACACACACACATACACACACACACACACACACACACACACACACACACACACACACACACACACACACACACACACACACACACACACACACACACACACACACACACACACACACACACACACACACACACACACACACAAACATGTGTACACACATGCACAAACACACACATACATACATGTATACACACACACATGCGCAAAAACACACACACATACACACATGTACACACACACATGCACAAACACACATGCATACACAGACACACACATGCACAAACACACACACACACACACATGCATACACAGACACAAACACACACACACACACACAAATTTGTACACACATGTACAAGCACACACACAAACACACACACACAAATTTGTACACACATGCACAAGCACACACACACACACACACACACACACACACACACACACACACACACACACACACACACACACACACGCATACACATGCACACACACACACACACACACACATACACACACACACACACACACACACACACTGGATGTGCGTAGGATTATGCTTGAAGAAGGTTGGATTTGGTCAAGGAGGGAGAAGGACTGGGGGGGAGAGGAGGGAGGGACGGGGGGTTACCGTGTGGGTGGAGTGATATGTTTGTTGGGAGGACGGGAGGAGGGGGGGCAAAGATATGTTAAGATGAATGGGTGGAACGGGCCGGTGGGGAGAAAAGGGGGAGAGGAAGGGGGATAGATGTGTTCGCTTGCATGGGTGTGTGAGCTGGTGCGGGGTGGGGGGAGGCGGTGCGTTCCAGGGAGGGGGAGAGTATGACGAAAGCACGGGGATGAAGGTTGGGGGGGGAGGGGAGAGGGGGTAGTGGAAATGGCGTAACTAATTTGGGGACGGGGGAGAGGAGGAGGGGGAGGGGGGGAGATAACCGGAAGATGTAGATTATAATGCAAATGTGTGTATGTGTGGTTGTGAGCGTATTTGTGTGTATATGTGTGCTTGTGTGTGTGTGTGTGTGTTTCAAGGAAAGGGTGGAGGATTGTAATGCTCCATAATTTGTTGCTTTTTTTTTGTGTTTTCCTTTTTTTTCTTACCATTATCCTCTCATTCTTATTCTTTTTTTTTTCTTTGTTCTTTTCGCCATCTCTTCCATCTCTTCCTCCTGCTCCTATGCCATTCCCTTCTCTGCTCTACCTCCTTTTCCTCCATCTCCTCCATGTCCTTCTCTCCCCTCTTGTCCTCCTCCTCCTCCTCCGCTTCTTCTCATAGTGCTGCCGCTTCTGTTTCTCCTTCCCCATCTCCTTCACCTCCTCCTCCTCCTCCTCCTCCTCCTTCACCTCCTCCTCCACTACTTCTCATCCTGCTGCTGCTGTTTCTTCTCCTCCTCCTTTTTTATTTATCTTCCTATTTTCGTTTTCACCTTTCCCTCAGGTATCCTATTCGTCTTCCCTTTCTTTTATCAAGATCCTTTATGGTCCAACTGATCCTTATCTGAGGTCCTCCTCCGTGCTGAGGAGGACGTCGATTGGGGGGTGCTTGGGAAGGTCCTACTCCACTCCAAGTGGAGGAGGAGGAGGAGGAGGAGAACGCTGCGATGAGTAAGGAGGGATGTGTGTGTGTGTGTGTGTGTGTGTGTGTGTGTGTGTGTGTGTGCGCGCGGGTGTGTGTGTGTGTGTATGTTGAAGTAAGAACTAACAGGAAGAACTGCGAGGAGAGGAAGTAGAAAGTGCCTTGCATACATTGGTGGTGTTTGCTGTTTTGTGTGTGTGTATATGCGTGTGTGTGTGTGTGTTTAGTTGTGCTTATTTTTTATTTGCGCGCTCGCGTGTATTTGTGTGTGTGTGTGTGTGTGTGTGTGTGCATGTAAGTTTACATGTGTTATTTATTTAGTGCGTCTGTGTGTGTGTGTTTGTGCATGTTATTTTGTATGTTTTTTGTGCATCTGTATATGTATGTGCGTGTGTGAATGTTTGTGCGTGTGTGTGTGTGTGTGTGTGTGTGTGTGTGTGTGTGTGTGTGTGTGTGTGTGTGTGTGTGCTTATTTTTTTATTTGCGCGCGCGCGTGTATTTATATGTGTGCATGTAAGTTTGCTTGTGTTTTTTTATTTAGTGCGTCTGTGTGTGTGTGTTTGTGCATGTCATTTTGTATGTTTTTTGTGCATCTGTATATGTATGTGCGTCTGTGTATGTGCGTGTGTGTGTGTGTGTGTGTGTTTGTGCGTCTGTGTGTGTTTATATGTTTACGTTTGCATAGCGGATAAAGGGAGAGGTCACCGACATTTATCGTCGGGTAGCGAAAACTAAGAAGGAAGTGCGTTTGCGTGCGTGTGTGCGCGCGTGCGGCTCGCGTGCACAGGTAAGGAGAACCTACTTCGGTGGTCGCCACGAACTGAAGTAGGACCTCGAGAAAGCCGGAGGTAGGTTGACGAGGATTTCAGGAGAGCGATGTCTTGTGGCCGGAGGAGGAGGAGGAGGAGGAAGAGGGAGCGGGGGGGGGAAAGGGGGGAGGCCTTGTTTGTTGAAGGGGCGTTAGTGTCTATAGAGAATTTGTTAAACGAAAGAAAAGGAGTTGTGTGTATGAGGAAGGGTGGAGGAGAGGAAGGATGTTGTAGTGGTGAGGGACGAGGGGGGGGAGTGTGGAGGGGGGGGGGCTTAAGATGTTACCGCAAGGATGGGAGTTGGGGCTTGAGTGTCCCGGATGGAGAGATTAAGTGTCTGGAGGGTGGAGGGTTATGAGAGGAGGAGGAGAGTCCGGGATTGTAAGAGTTTGAGGCAGTGGAGGGGACGGGAGTTTTTTTTTTTTTTTTTTTTTTTTTAATGGCGACACACATTTGTGTTTTTCTTCTGTTTAACGTCAGGTAATTTTATTCAGCGTATTTGGGCCGAAATGGGGTCCCGATCGGTCAGGACCACGGTCAAGACTAGGGACGCCATTCAACTGAATGATATAGGAGGTTAATACCTTTGGATTGCCACTATTGTTATCTGGTACCAAGTGGCACTTAAATGTATCCACGTTGATAGCCAGGGCAAGTGGTGGTCACCCGGAGCCTTTGGGGAAGAAGGGTGATGAGGTGTCTGGGGTCGGTGTTGTTTCATATGTACGCTTACCATTTGGACGCTTAAATATATATATATATATATATATATATATATATATATATATATATACTGTATATATATATATATATCATCATCATCATCATCATGTTAGGTTTAGTAAGCTTCCATGTGAGGATTTCCAAAACGGAGAGTGCCAAAATGGCCATCTTCACGTCAGCGATTTGGACCGTGGCGATTCAATGACAATTTAAATCAATGGAAGCGTTCACACACAACCGCGCACTTTTTCCTTGACCATGCGATAGCATACCGTCGAGGTTTCCGCGCGGCGGTTCAAACCGCTAGTGTAAACGGGGCCCAAGGAGGAATTGGCCATGGGTGAGGGGTCATCAAGTTCAAAGGGGACGGAAGCTCCCCCCGGGTGCGTTTTGGAACTCTGGGTTTTCTTCTTCGAGTTGGCAACAGACGCTTTTGGCGAAGCTGGAGTCGTCGGAATGTAAACAGTGCGACATGGTGTGTGTGTGTGTGTGTGTGTGTGTGTGTGTGTGTGTGCGTGCGTGCGTGCGTGTGTGTGTGTGTGTGTGTGTGTGTGTGTGTGTGTGTGTGTGTATATATATATATATATATATATATACACATACTAATATTTGGCAATAACTGGGCAGTCCTGACTACAGTATACCTATCCCAGTCTAATCAGTGTTGCAGTGACATCATCGTCCTCTTAATTGGCCAGAAATTCTTTATTTATCTCAGTCTTTGTTCCGCCCTATTGCTGAATAAAAGCACCTGGCGTCACACAACATATTCTTCATTATTAGTCCTTGGAGATCAACAGTGGTAAGCTTCTGGGTAGACTCCCGATACATCTTCGTTTACTATACTGTAAACACGACCCAAGTGGTCGCACCCTCTTAAAAATGCCCTTTATTCATCTATTTTTTTTTCTTTATCTATTTATTCATTTATTTTTACATATCGTATTTGCGTGCGTACAGTATAAGCCGCACTCTTGCATAAGACGCAGCCCCTATTCTACAAGGATATTTCCTGGGTTAAAATAGTATCTTTCATCATACATTTATTGAACGATATTTTAAATTGGTTCTGTAGGGGGAATGTATGAATCTGTGCATTCGTAATACGGCCGCATTAGACGCAGGGTAACTTTATGATACATTTAAAAGCGCGTCTTTACCTTTGTAGAGTTCCTCAGGATGGGTACAGAGGCGGGGGGGGGATGAGGGGTGCAAGTGTCATGGGGTGAAGAGTAATCAGGTGATGGGATGGGGAGAAAAGGGTTGGGGGGGAAGCTTGGAGGCGTGGGAGGGTGGTTGCCGGAAATGGGAAGATTAACGTGGCGGGAGATGGGGGGAAAAGGGGGAGAGGGGGGGAGATTAAGGATGACCTGGGACTGGAGATGTTGGGGGCCTAGGGGAGAGGTGAGGGACATAATGCGTAGAAAGTAGGGGAGAAGGAAAGGGGTTGGGGGGATTGTGTCTGCCATATGGGGGGATATCCGTGATCAGGGAATAGGGGAGGTTATTTACCCTAGTTGTGAACAGTTGAGGGAGGGAGGGAGAACTGACAGTGTTAGTGATATTTGTTGCGATGGCAGCGTCAAAGTGACACGGGGAGAGGGACCTGTTGTCAGGTGGTTGTCACAATTTCGCTCTTTGTGAGGATTTCCTGGGATTCTTTAGAAAGTCCCCTCAACTCTGATGCCCAAAGCAGACACAGAGATGGGTCATGGAGGATATATATATATATATATATATATATATATATATATATATATAAAAAGTATATATATATATATATATATATATATACGTATATATATGGGTATATATATATATATATGTGTATATAGATGTGTGTGTATATATATATATATATATATATATATATATATATATAATATGTATGATTATGTGTACGTATATATTATACAACAATCACTAGTATCAGCGATGTAACTTAAACAATCGGCCCGGCCGTCGCTAGCTTTGAATTTGGGTCCCTTTGAGCATGATACTCTATTGACTTTCAGGACTGCAGTCCTATCATCGCTTTCACTATGCCCCTCCAGATTGGTCTGTCTTCAGACGTTTCTTTCCAGTCTTGCAGGTCGGGATTAATTCGCACCGGGTCACTCGGCATTCCATCGATATCTCGGTCTTCCATGACTTTTCCTTCCATCCCCATCTTTTGGCAATCTGGTTTGCTCCATCCTGGATCAGTCATCTTGCTCCTCTTCTGCATACAACGTGTTGCAGTAGTTTATGTCCTGTCTCCTCTCTGATTTCTCTGTTGCATTTTCTCCTCCATTCTCCGGTCTCTTCGTCATACAATGACCCCAAGATTCTTCTTAAGAATGTTGTTTTCAAAGACTTCCAGCTTTCTTTGTCGTTGTTCCGTCAAGGTCCAAGTCTCACAACCATTAGTTGGTCGAATTACTATAAACTCTAAGTTTTGTCTTCTTACTAACTATTCTGCTCCACATTATGGGTGAGAATGCATGGCAACATCTATTTCCTGCTCCAATACTTTCATTTATTTGCGTGTCCATTTTCTTTTGCAGACTATGACTCCTAGGTATTTGAATCTGTCAGTATGTTGTACGATAAGTTCCCGACTCGCCCAACACCTCTCTACTCATTTTCATAATCACTGTTTTCTTCTCATTACATACGAGCCTGATCTGCTTTGCCTTTTCCTGGAATGGCGAGAAGAATCGTCCTTATTCTTCGCTATCATTACCACATCGTCTGCATAGGCTTAGTCCAACATTCCCTGTGTCCAACCTTGCTCTGGGGAAGTTTAGGGTTTCTCTTCTCCCTCCCTCCCCCCCCCTCTCTCTCTCCTCTTCTCTCTCTCTCTCTCTCTCTCTCTCTCTCTCTCTCTCTCTCTCTCTCTCTCTCTCTCTCTCTCTCTCTCTCTCTCTCTCTCTCTCTCTTTTCTTTTTCTTAGATTAAATAGCACTGGTGACAGAAGGCACCCTTGCCTTAATCCACTAATAACTTCAAACTTTTAGCCCAAATTTCTTTTAAAATATGCCTCATTAATTGTCGGTGTACGCTGTCGTACGCTTGATGAAAATCTATAAATAGCTGGTGGACTTCCTTATTATATTCGTAGTATTTCTCCATTATTTGCCTTACTGCCGCCGGGGGATGCGGGAGGAAAGTGCCACTCCTCATCAACTTGAAGAGGAAATTGCTTCGCTCTTCGTTCTCGCTATCCTCGAATCCCCTTCGTCAGAATCTTGTGGGATTCAGAAGTGGACATAAGCGATCCATCACTCCTCTGCCTAGGGTGTTTTTTAAATTGGCTATGGTAAAAAGGATAAGAAACGTAGAAAATAATCTAAGATAAAAAAAAATCTAGGAACACCATAGGATAGAATTTTGTTTTCCCAAGGCACATATATAATTGTGTGTATGTGTTTGTGTGTACGTGTGTGTGTGTGAGTGTGTGTGTGTGTGTGTGTGTGTGTGTGTGTGTGTGTGTGTAGATAGGTAGGTGCTGACAGTATATTCATAGTAAGGACTTTGAAGCAAACAGTTACAAACTCACCATATATTAAATTTACAATCAGAAATCACAATGTTCATATGGGAATAACCCAATCCAGGTCCTGTGGTGGGTTGGTTGCGCCATCGAAATAATAAACAAGAAACAAGAGACAGACGAGGCGTAATCTTAGATGCCAGTCACGGTCAAGATGAATTATTGAATTAGTTGATACACAGCACACAACATGGAGGACGTGCGTATATGAGGAATGAATACTGAAGGACGGAAGAAAAGGTCAGGGGGATTGTAATATGAAGGAATTGGGACTTACGTAAGGTTAGGTTGTAATCAGAAGGGCGGACTGAGCCAATGAATGAACGGCCGCAGGAGCGAGGGTAGTAGTACGCCCGTACATGTTGTTTTTAAGATAACGAGTCTTGTTCAAGTTATGAGGTTCATCTTGGCATTGCATGGTGTACATGTACTTGGTAAAGCTGTAAACGAGCGGAACCTCATAAAGGCTCTGTTCTCACATGGTGCTTCTTTTGATACAATTGTGGCAATTGCCAATTACATACGCATTGCATGGTGTATATGTGTGTTTGTTCGTTTGTTTTCATTTTATTGCATGTTTTATGTATGCCACTGATATCGTTGTGATGATTGTTGTTACTGTTGTTGATATTCATTCATTATATATTTTATAATATTGATTTATACATCTACCTAGGATATGAGACCTATTCAAGAGGAAAGCCTCTTAGGCTGTATATATATATATATATATATATATATATATATATATATATATATATATATATATATATATATATATATTTATATATGTCATTATGACACTTGGAAATAAACCCTACTACTGGGATTCGAACCCTTGCCTGAGCGGCTTGCTTTTTATAAGGCGAAGACAGTACCATCACGCCACCACGACCCAACAAAACGGAACGACTTAGTTTATTTCCATACACTCTCTCTCTCTCTCTCTCTCTCTCTCTCTCTCTCTCTCTCTCTCTCTCTCTCTCTCTCTCTCTCTCTCTCTCTCTCTCTCTCTCTCTCTCTCACACACACACACACACACACACACACACACACACATATATATATATATATGTGTGTGTGTGTGTGTGTGTGTGTGTGTGTGTGTGTGTGTGTGTGTGTGTGTGTGTGTGTTCAGAGTGCATTAGGATGGGTGGATGATACATGTACAGGGAGCCTGGTTAGGGATGGTTAGAGGAAGGAGACTAATCATGAGGCCAAAGGATATGAGGAAGGGGAGGTGGATGGAAACAGGGGAAGAGCAGGAGGAGGAGAAGGAAGAGGAGGAAGGGGAGGATAAGGAGGAGGGGAGATTGTTGACGTGGTATTGGGTGTGAGGGGGAAAGTCCCAAGCGTTTGTTAGGTGTGGGTGTTTACTGGACGTGTGCGTGTGTGTGTGTGTGTGTGTGTGTGTGTGTGTTTGGAAAGAGCCCGTTCGAGGGTTTGGTGATTTAGGCCGTGTGTAAGTGGGGTCCGGATGTAATGGTAGGTTCTGCGGAGGGAGTCGTTAGATCCCGGTGAGGTGCCCTTGTGTTTGGGACGCTTAAGAATGGAGAAGTGTGGATGTTATGGTTCGCGTATTTGGAGTAGAATCTACAAGTATTAGATGTCAGCATTTCAAATATTTTCTTCTTTCTTTTGCTTCTTTCTTTATTTTCTTTCTTTTTCGAGTCTTTTCTTTTTATTTATTTCTTTGTTTTTTGTACTTTGATTTTTCGATCATATGTTTTTTTCTTCTTCTCCTTATTTATCTTCTTCTTCTTCTTCTTCACTCTTCTACTTCTTCTTCCCTCTTCTACTTCTTCCCCTTCTTCTTTTCCCTCTTCATCATCATCTTGTTGTTGTTGTTGTTGTTCTTCTTCTTCTTCTTCTTCTTCTTCCTTTTCTCTCTACTTCTACTTCTTATTATTCTTCCCTCTTTTTCTTCTCTTCCTCATTCTTCTTCTTCTTCTTTTTCCCTCTTTTTCTTCTCCTCCTCCTCCTCCTCCTCCTCCTCCACGGAGTAACAAACCATTTAAGAACTCGAATACTCCCTGCATGATCACCGTCCCATGACGTCTGTCTCTACTATTTCGTACTATTATTCACCATTGTTTATTTCTGGGGTCAGTGTGTGTGTGTGTGTATGTATGTGTGTGTTCTCCCTGCCGCCAGATGATTTTATTCAGCCGAGGTACCACCCTTCCCACCCTAACCCCACGCCCACCCTAACCCACTCACCCTAACCCCAACCATCAGCAGGGAATGGGTTGAAAATAAATCTTTTTCATTTTCGATAAATCCTTCAGTGGCTTCTCACGACGGAAGACTGTTTCCCACAGAAATCGTAAAAGAAAAGGAGATTACCTTTTGTTAGAGAGTACTCCAAGATAGACTCCCAGGCACTCTTTTCCTGATGGATTTGGCGTTTGCGGCGTCGCTTAAGCCGCGTCCACACTTGTTGCATTTCCACGTATCGTATCATCTTTGCGTACCACCTAGTGATACGATACGGTGCAACAGGGTATTGTACCCACTTGTTGCGTATCCGTCTGCAGCATACGGGTACGCAACAAGTGGGTACAATACCCTGTTGCACTGTATCGTATCATTAGGTGGTACGCAAAGATGATACGATACGTGGAAATGCAACAAGTGTGGACGCGGCTTCAAGGGACCAGCTGGTCATATACGAGCTCTGAGCTCTCTTCCGGGAGGGAAATAGCTGTCGATCACGAGTCCAACACGTGATCCAAAGACCATGGTGAATCACACACACCTGACCCCAGAAATAAACAATGATGAAAAGAGAATGAATAACGATGAATGAATGATGAACACACGCACACACACACACACACACACACACACACACACACACACACACACACACACACACACACACACACACACACACACACACACACACACACACATTTTATACGTACATGCAACTGAACAAGTATATTACGGAGGGAATGATATGACTAATATTACGATGAAAAAGACATTGCAGCCATGAAGCTGAAGTTATGAATCAAGGTTATCAGCTTAAAGGTTACACATTTCAATGATAGAATTGACAACGTGAAGCAAATTTCTAATGATATATTTTACTTAAGATTATTCTTAATATTAAGATTGATGTTCTAAAACCTATATATTCCCAGTTATAATTCAGAGATAATCCATTTTTTAATCAATAGAATAATCCTGTTTGGTATAACAAAGCTATGATCAGCTCAGTTTGTATAATCTATCCTTTACAAAAACCTGAATAGCTTGAACAATATATGTTACAATAATGTGTTTGAGATAGATGTTTTGTCCTAGATTGTATGGATTTAGAGCACTATTTCTTCTTCTTCATCTGCTCCTCCTACTCCTCCTCCTCCTCCTCCTCTATGGAGTAACAAACCATTCGGTGGATACTGAAATTTTTTACCAATATTTTCTACATATTTTTCCTTGATTTGTTTGTGTGAACCAAAGCATGTATGTATGTATGTATGTATGTATGTATGTATGTATGTATCCTTGTGTGCACCAAGGTATGTATGTGTGTGTGTACAAAAGCATATATGTACTCGTATGTGTATTCTAAGACATGTATGTACGCATTTCGTGTGTACCAAGGCATGTATATATGTATGTTTGTTTGTACCAAGGCATATATATATGTAGGTAGGTAGGTAGGTAGGTAAGCATGTATGTTTGTGTGTACAAAAACATGTATGTATGTGTATGTATGTATGTATGTAGGTAGGTAGGTATGTTTCTATGTACCAAGGCATGTTCTCGTATATATGTATGTGTGTGTGTACCTAGGAATGTATGTGTATATATATGTGCGTTTGTATGTATGTATGTATGTATGTATATATGTATGTGTGTATGTACGTATGTACGTATGTATGTATGCCGCAGTATACACAAAGAGAGAAAGCTTTTTGTTTGCGGAAGAGTTGAGAGTGTGTATTTCTTGCTGAGGCAAGCTATGTGGACAGTCAGCGTTGGAAAACAATCGTCAACGTTTAAGCGGGAGAGCAAGAAGGAGTAAGAGGTGGAGGAGTAGGAGGAGGAGGAGGGGGAGGTGGTGATGCAGGCTGCGTTTATATTGGCCTGGATTTCCACTTTCACCAATGGCCTCGCCGCCGTAGCCGCCGCCGCCTACGCGTGACCCGCGGAACTGCGCCGAGCGTCCGCTGGCATCAAGAGGCACCGCGGTTGTTGTCACCTAAGAATGTCTTGCCCGTTGGCTCTCCTGTTGGGAGTGCCAACCCGAGTTCGTATGCAGATGGGGTCCCCCCGACATGTCCGCGGGAAGAGCGAGGGAGTCGATCTGGGAGAAGGGAACTTCGCGGAATGGGGAGGAACTACCCGACGCAGGAGTTCGGGGGACGAGGAACAGAACAAAAGTGATTTTATTCACACACACACGCGCACACACACACACACACACACACACACACACACACACACACACACACACACACACACACACACACACACACACACACACACACACACACACACACACACACACACACGAATATAAAACAACCCCTACATGATCTACAATATCACGCAATAATCCACATTTCACAATACTATTGATAATATACAAGGTATTCCAAAAGTATATGTCACATTCTAAGAATTCGTGTATCATGGACTACAAATGGTAGCAAGGTGAAACTGGTACCAATTAAAAGCTAAAAATCATCAAGTTTTCTTCTGTTAATCCTGTTATGGATCGGACGTTCCGGACGAACTGATCGCGTGGTTCTGCAACGGCCCCCTAGGTCTCCAGATCTCACTCCATGCGACTTCTTCCTCTGGGGGTACTTGAAAGGCTTGGTGTATGTACCTCCCCTTCCTAGAGACGTGGATGATCTGAAGACTCGAATAACAGAAGCCTTGGCAACCATCGACAACGCTAGGCTAGGTCGCGTTTGGAAAGAAATGGATTATCGTTTGGACGTGTGCCGATAACCCAAGGTGCACACATTGAACACTTTTAAAAAATAACAATGAATTAATTTCTTGAACATTTGTATTCATATTTCTTGTACAAAAACTCTAACTTATAAGATTTTAGGATATAAAAACCGAGTTCTGATATCCTCAATAGTTATTAAGATATAAGATGTAATGTGACATATACTTTTGGGACACCCTGTATTATAAATTGGGGGAAAGGTAAACGTATGTTGTCATATTGACTGTATAGGACCTACTGAAATCTCACGTTTATGTGTTTAGTTGGACATATGAAAGTGTTATGTTGTGCTACGTGACTCGGGGCCGCCCAGGAGCTGAACGAGAGTACGTGACGACTTGCGCATTGAAAGGTTCGAGTACCTGACAGACCGTTGTGACTTTGAGGGAAACGGTAATGGGAAAATGGAATAATCTCTCTCCCTCGCTCTCGCCTCTCTCTCTCTCTCTCTCTCTCTCTCTATATATATATATATATATATATATATATATATATATATATATATAGGTATATATATATATAGGTATATATAGGTATATATATATATAGGTATATATAGGTGCATGAGAAATCACATAAACTCGTGATTCTAAATATGCGGAAAAACCACCAAGGAAAAAGAAAAACTGATGACCAAGCGCTTTCGTCTATTCAGACATCCTCAGGGTACATAGAAAAGAAAAAGTATCACCTAAGGGATTTTAATCATTGTATAAATTGGGAGGGTGCTAAAGAAATTGTTAAAGATAAGTCATATTTGACGAGAAATATAATAGAATCCAGTCTGATCAAAGATACATTTGTCAATAACTTAAATTTAAGTCATGGTATGTATAAGTTAGACAATTTTATTGTGAAAAAAGTAGTAGCCCAAACGTCCGCTGCCGCGAACGGGTCAGGTTGACATTAGATCCTCGCAACCTCTCCTGGTTCCTTCCCTGACCTCATACTCTTTGTATATATTCTTGTGTACTTTTTCTTTTCTATGTACCCTGAGGATGTCTGAATAGACGAAAGCGCTTGGTCATCAGTTTTTCTTTTTCCTTGGTGGTTTTTCCGCATATGAATATATATATAATTTCTCTCTCTCTCTCTCTCTCTCTCTCTCTCTCTCTCTCTCTCTCTCTCTCTCTCTCTCTCTCTGTCTCTCTCTGTCTGTCTCTCTCTCTCTCTCCTCTCTTTTCTTTCCCTCCCTCCCTCCCTCGCTCTCTCTATTTCGGTATGTAGGTTCTCCAGATTGGGCGAGATTCCTATCAAAGGAAAGGAACCCCCTAAAGACGACCATTCCGTGGTTCACAGTGAGATTTTCACACCTCGGGATCTTTTAAGGAACCAATTAATCCGATATTTGTGTTCAGGAGTCACGCAGCCGACCTCCTCCCCCCCCCCCCTCTCTCTCTCTCTCTCTCTCTCTCTCTCTCTCTCTCTCTCTCTCTCTCTCTCTCTCTCTCTCTCTCTCTCTCTCTCTCTCTCTCCTTC
>NC_134784.1:54324432-54329432 GCF_046742065.1 Oratosquilla oratoria | reverse complement strand
TTTAATGGTGATGATACCACTCTAAGAATATGATTTATTTTTCTCGCTTTCTACCTCTTTGTGCGGAGGATTTCAATCACACACTACTTCATACTAGCAACCTGTTCTTACATTTGCTTTTGATTACAAGGAAGGCTGTGTTTGTTTATATGTTTAATGGCCCGGTCTATGTTTAATGTTGTGACCACACAAATACACGCCCAACTCCTTGCCCACCAGAGTCGGAGTATATGCCCCGTTTTGCCCACCTCTGCCTCTAAACTGAAAAAAATAGTCTGATATAGAAATAATCGGGACTCGAACTCGGAAAGCTGTAGTCGCGGTCGAGGGCGGTACCACCGCACCATCGAACCGTATGTGTGTGATTCACCATGGTCTTAGATCACGTGTTGGACTCGTGATCGACAGCTATTTCCCTCCCAGAAGAGAGCTCAGAGCTCATATATGACCGATCTATGGGTAATGCTGTGACCTTACACCCACACACACACACACACAACTCCCCGCCCACGAGAGTTGGAGTAACAACCCGCAGCGCAGCGATGCTGAAATTATTTCAGACCTGGGCGGGATTCGAACCCGGACCTCCGTAGTGGCAGCCGGAAATTCTAACCACTGCGCCACGATGTGTGTGTGTGTGTGTGTGTGTGTGTGTGTGTGTGTGTGTGTGTGTGTGTGTGTGTGTGTGTACACATTTTCGCGCACCTCAGTTGACAGAACGTTCGAATGTTATTCTTGCATTCGCGAGTTTAATTCCAAGTTCGGGGACGAAGTGTCGCAAAGACGAACCTCGACTTTCTGTGCTGAATAAATGAATATGCAATGATTGGTGGGAGAAGAAGAAGAAGAGGAGAAGGAGGAAGAAGAAGAGGGAGGAGTACGTGAGGAAGAAAATGAGGAAGAAGTAGGAGATGAGAATGAGGAAGAAGAAGGTGGAGGAGTAGGTGAGGAAGAAGAAGAGGAGGAGGAGGAGGAGGAAGGAGATGAGAATCAGGAAGAAGAAGAAGAAGAAGAAAGAGAAGAAGAAAAAATGGAGGAAAAAGAAGGCAGTCCTATTATTAACAACAGAAGAAGGAACGAAAGAATAAGAGGAAAGAGAGGAAGAGGAAGAAAAGTATAAGAAGGAGAATGGAAAAGAGGAAGAAAAAAGAAAAGTAAGAAGAAGTCTTCTCATTAGAAATAACTTAAGAAGAGGAGGAGGAGGAAAATGAAGACATCCCTACCATTAGGAACAACACAAGACGAAGGAGAAGGCGAGGGATAAGACAATCTCATCATCAAGTGCAACATCGCTTTGAAAACGCAGCTCACATCTCTGCGCCGTTTTGTACTACGCTGGAAACATTCTGCGCAAGGAGTGGGTTGGTCGCTGTATCCGTCGCTGATCATCACGAGGGGTTTGTCCTTGTGCGTCTTGTGGGCGGCAGCGTGGACCTTATGATCGTGGGAACGTATTTGGTGGCCGTGCCCTTGTTGCGATAGTTTATGTGTACGAAAAGGTTTATTATTATTTGTTTATGGTCGTATGTGTATTTTGTTTGTTTGTATACATATATATATATATATATATATATATATATATATATATATATATATATGTATTATTGTATATATGTATGTGTATTATCAACCACTTTAACTTTTTCCATTTTAATTCCTTGCAAACACGATCGAGACTAACAGGAGCTTGATAGAAACTGGGAACCATTCATTGTGTGTATGTGTGTGTGTGTGTGTGTGTGTGTGTGTATATATATATATATATATATATATATATATATACATATATATGTGTGTGTGTGTTCCTTCTTTTTTCTCTAATATATAATTTTGTTTCCTTTTGCAGCCGTGGCGAGCTGGCGACTTGCTGGTACATCCTGTTGTCAGGCTCAGTCTTCATCGACGGTTCCATGTTCCTCCCCAGGTCCAGGTAAGTTAGAGCCATTATTAGTTTTATTTTATTTTATTCTATTTTTCTCCTGTCTCTCTTCTTCAGTGAGAGAGAGAGGAGGCTTGCTGATCTCGCACTCTTTTAGTTTTGGGTTCGAACCCCGCTCTCCTCTCCGATTCCCACCAATGACTATTTGTTACCTGCCCCCCCCACCCCCCAGGAGTCCCCAAAGCGCATTATAGAGCAAAGGTGACGGCTTCGGCCGCAGCTCCTCAGTTCCTCCTGGCGTGAGTTTCACACCTACCTTTTTCTCTCTTCCTCCCTATCCCCCTTCTCTCTCTCTCTCTCTCTCTCTCTCTCTCTCTCTCTCTCTCTCTCTCTCTCTCTCTCTCTCTCTCTCTCTACCCCCTCTCTCTTTTTCCAACCCTCCCTCACTACCCCCTACTGTTTCACTCGCTCTCTCCCTTCTTACCCCCTACTGTCTCACTCTCTCACTCTCACACTCCCTCCCTACCCCCTACTGCCTCACTCTCTTTCTCCTTCTCTACCCCCTACCGTCTCACTCTCTTTCTCCCTCCCTACCCCCTACAGTCTCATTCTCTCCCTCCCTCCCTCCCTACCCCGTGCTCTCTCCCTCCCTCCCTACCTCCTACTCTTTTCCTTTATACTTTCCTTTTCCTTCTACTCTTCCCTACCGCTACTCTCTCTTTCCCTCCCTACCCCCTACTCTCTCTCTCTCTCCCTCTCTCCCTCCCTCCCAACCCCCTATTCTCTCCCTCTGTCCCTACCCTCTACTCCCTCTCTCCCTTTTTCATTCCTCCCTCCCTCCCTATCCCCTGCCCTCCCTCCCTCCCTAACCCCTACTTTCCTACCCCCTACCCCCTTACTCTCAATCCCTCCCACCCTTCCTTCTTCTCTACCCCTCCCACCCTACCTTCTTTTCTACCCCTCCCTCCCTCCTTCCCTAACCCCCTACCCCCTTACTCTCAATCCCTCCCTACCCCCTATTCCCTCCCTCGTCCTCCCTACCTCCCTCTCCCTTTCTCCCTACTTTCCTACCCCCTACCCCCATACTCTCAATCCCTCCCACCCTACCTTCTTCTCTACCCCTCCCACCCTACCGTCTTCTCTACCCCTCCCTCCCTCCTTCCCTAACCCCCTACCCACTTACTCTCAATCCCTCCCTACCCTCTACTCCCTCCCTCCGTACCCCCAACACCACTCACTCTCACTCCCTCTCTCTCTCTACCTCTCCGGAGCGCTTTTCAAGAGGTCATCCCATTCGTCCGGGGGTCGCGTGGGGGTCGCCTCCTCGCCACTCCTCCTCAATCAAATTCCAAAGTTCAGCGCGTTGGGGGGATGTGGGTGCTCTCTCTTGTCTTTAAATAAACAAATAAATAAATAGATAAACAAATGCTGGAGAGCTCTAACATGCCGGTCATAGTTTGCCTCCCTTGGTGTGTGTATGTGATATATATATATATACATATATATATATATCAAGGACTACTATTACACAGGACGTGCGCACCCAGATCCCTGGGTCCGCTAGCGGAGGCCATTGCTTTCTTTGTAACCTAACATTTTATATTGGACAAATATATCAAAACTAGACACCTAACATTGTATATAGGACAAATGTGTCAACTATTGACTTATTCAATGCAGTATAAGTTAGTGTAAACTTTTATAGTGAAATAAGAAACTATTTTTAAGGCACTGTTATGCTTTGAAATGCTAATTTTAGCCGGACTTAACAGGTATTATTGTATGAGGTTAGTGGACACCAGGCTTGGCGATTTTTTTTTCTTTTCTTTTCTTTCTTTTTATTTAAATCAGATTTATTTGATTTAAATAGATTTTGTTTATAGATTTTAAATATTGTGGGATTGCTATCTGATATGCGATCTGATTGCTAAAGGACATTTTTAGCATATCAATATAAGGAGCAGTGTTATATAGACTTGCCACAAGTATACAAGGAACGGTATAAGCCGTATGTGAGGACGGTATGCTCAGGTTCACTCGATTCCTCCAAGAGTTTTCTCATCTTGTTGACATTTGCTGCATTGTCTGTCACAACACTTCCAATGTGACAACCAAAATCTTGTTCAGCCTTCTTGATCGAATTTTGTACAAGTTGTAGAAGATATTCAGCAGTATGAGGTTTCCCTGATGTGTCTATTGTGTCAACTAAATAAATCTGACCAGTGGATGTTTTTAGAGTGACACATATTATGGGCTCATTATGGATGTTAGACCACCCATCAATTGAAAGACATACAGTTTCATTATTCAGGTCATCTGCACACTTTTTATATTCCTTTTCATACACAAGATCCAAGTACTTATCAGCAATATCTTTTCTAGATGGAGGAATATAACCTGGCCTCAGGTTCTGAACCATCTTGAGAAACTGAGGATGCTGAACAAGACGAAATGGTGAATTTGTAGGAAATATAATTCTTGCAACTTCTTTGTCGAGATTTTCCTTTTGAGAGGCTGAAGTTTTTATGATAAATCTGTCCAGAGATGTTGATGACTTTCTTTTAGATGAAAATGATTTAGCAGAAGTGGCGCCTGTGGAGTCTGATAGTGACCTTTTTAATGGTGGAGTTAGGTTTGCAGATAATTCAAGTGGATGATGAAGAGATTGAAGCTGTTGATACAAATCCTGAAATGGAAACAGAAAATTTTAGCATATTGCATAATTTATAAATGAATAAATAAATGAATGAATACAGTGTGATTTAGGCTACTTTTGAGTACAGTAGTTATTTTTTTAGATAATGATCATATTCACACAAGCCACTAAATTATTTGGAAATAATTAACAGGATATGAAATAGGTGGGCTTGGAATTCAGCCCACACAGGATTCAGTCCACTTTTAAATTCACTAAAAATAATGGGTTAGTTGGGTTAGGTTAGGCTAAATCCCATGTGGGCTGAATTCCAATGGAACCTGTGAAATATATTACACAATGTTGAATGAAATGAATAACAATCATCTAGGCCCCAAAGTTGAGTGGATACAGTATATTATAGTGATATAGTCATTACCCAAATTTAGAAGTAATGAAGTTGAAGTATCATCTCTTTAGGCCTTC
>NC_134784.1:54314432-54316932 GCF_046742065.1 Oratosquilla oratoria | reverse complement strand
CGGTGGGGATTTCAGTTATAGGTTATGTTAGTTGGTAAACTAAGTTAGTTCTTTAAGCATGTGACATGTACCACGTGTATTTTGTACTGGCTAACATTATATATGAACATTTATATATATATATATATATATATATATATATATATATATATATATATATATATATATATATATGTACAACACTGAATGGGTCCCAATGAACAGATATACATTTTTATCAACCACAATTCACTTTAATTCTAAGCCATCAACATCGAGATACTCGAGGAGTCAAACATGCAGAAATTGAAACATGGTACAGCCAAGGAATCGAACCTGTCACTATAATTTGTCACGTGCTAGCGCAGGTTCGAGTCCTTGGCTGTACCACGTTTCAATTTCTGCATGTTGGCCTCCTCGAGTATCTCGATGTTGATGGCTTAGAATTAAGGTGAATTATGGGTGATGATTCACTGTCGGTCGAGATCCCTTTGAGGCCTGAGTTCAACCCTTGAGTTGCATAGAATCGTCTGTCCCGAACCAGAATAAAATCAACAAAGCACTTCACCGTGTCGAAGGGTCTCGTTGCAACATAGATAATTAATAAATATGTGACAAGTGCACCCTTCATAAGAACCGTCATGGCGCTGCCCTCTCAACAATAAAACATTTAAACAAGGGTTTCCTACACACACACACACACACACACACACACACACACACACACACACACACACACACTCGACTGAATAAAATTGCTTGACGGTAGATAGAATGAACATACAATCGGGTAAGGGTCCAGGGCTTTTGCCTCAGCTGAATAAAATTGCCTGGCTGTAGAGAGAACAAACGTATAGATTGTGTAAGTTTATTAGATTGGTTAAAGGTGCACGATGCGATATTTCAACCTCATATTGTTGCAATAAACTCCCCCCGACCAGCGAAAAATAGACTGCCGTTTTTTTTTTTTTTTTTTTTTTTTTTTTTTTTTTTTTTTTTAGCAATCTAATAAAGGACAGCGAGCTTAAAGTTGCATGACGTCATAGTTCCCTCCTCCCACGTGTTTCTCTCTCTCTCTCTCTCTCTCTCTCTCTCTCTTTTCGAGAGTGAGTGAATTTTGTCGCCATGTAGATCGTCAAGAAATTATGTCTAAACCTTTTGTGGAGGTGTTTCAAGACGCCTTTCCTTTATTCCTTATTTTATTTAATTTCATCTTATTTTATTTTTTCTTTAAAGGGACTTGTCTGTCTTGCTCTTTTGAAACTGCCATACATACGAAAGAGATTGTGTGGGGGGAGGGGGGTGGCACTGGAGGGGGAGGAGAAGGGGGAGAGGGGGAAGAGGAAGAGGTGACAATGATACGTGGCAAGAGAACATGGCAGCAGGTAAACGACGAGAGGACCTCTACTTCGTTGTCGTCGTCGTCGTCGTCGTCGTCGTCGTCCTCGGCCTCGAAGGCAATGCCAGATACACTTTAATAATGCTCTTCCTTCTGGCGCGCGTTTCAAGGCCTCTCTCTCTTTCTCCCTCTCTCTCTCTCTCTCTCTCTCTCTCTCTCTCTCTCTCTCTATCTATCTATCTATCTATCTCCCTCTCTATCTCTCTCTCTCTCCCCTTCCCTCTCTCTCTCTCTCTCTCACACACACACACGCACGCACATACAACTCATATGTACATTTTGTTATATTCTTTGCTCTTTATGCAATCTAAAATATCGTTTGACAGTTATAAAAAGTAGTTGTGAGCAGTAGTGTTTATTTGTGTATTTTGCTTATTCAAGATTATGTAACTGAGAATTTGCTCTGAGTCAGAAAATATGATAAATATTTGCCGTGTCAAAAATATATATTAAGATTTGAATAGCGAACGCTCAGTAACCTTTTTTTAATTGTTACAACTTGTACCTCCTCTGGTTGCCGCCAGGCGATTTTATTCAGCCAAGGGACACTCCATACCACCATCCTAAAAGGGAGGGGGGTAGAGGTTAGCGGGCTGCCTAGCGGGTCAGAGGCAAGAACAAACGCATTTTATCGAATTCGAGTGGCCATACCGGAGGCGGGTAGCAGGTTCCCTCCCAGCTTATCCGCTACCCGCGTACGATATGGCCACCTGAATTAGATAATGTGTGTTTGTTCTTGCCTGTGACACGCTAGGCATCTGACTACCCTTATATCCTGTAATGGCGCAAATTACTACTTCTGAGTAGTTAATATAAAAACATAAGAATGGAGGAGACTGCAAGAGACCATAAGGCCTACAATAGACCGTTTCGTGTCCCTTGCGTCCTATAATCCTTATTCATAAAGTTATCTAATCTTCTAAAAAAATAACCAATTGTTTCAGTGCTCACTATATGGTTACTAAGTCTATTCCATTCATTAACTACTCTATTGGTAAACCAGTTCTTTCCTACATACTCCTAAAACCCAAATTGTTTGAGAATTTAGAAAATGGACTTAGTCATTTGTAATAGGGCTTTTACCTCAGATCTCAAGGTACCTTGGTCTTTGAAATGACTTTG
>NC_134784.1:54296932-54306932 GCF_046742065.1 Oratosquilla oratoria | reverse complement strand
AATACACATGGATATTTGGTTTATGTGTACATGTTGATACATTAATGTCAGTACAGGAACCACTTAAAGTCCCTACACCCTTCGTCACTTTAATATTATAAGAGTAACTAGCTCGCCATCATTTGCTATGTTTGCCAAGATTTTCTTTCGATGTAATTATGGTTATTCTTATATAGCGGAATTCAAAATTGGGAGATACAGCGTTTGGTAGTAACTATCTTAACGCAAAATGAACATACAAGCAATTCTATATTATTTATTTATTTGTTTATTTATTTCTTATCTATATACATGTTTGATATTTCTGTGTATATGTGTCCATATTTATTTATTCATTTATTCATCTATTTATTCATTTATATTGTTATATTTTTGTTCATTTTTATATTTTTATTTTCTATCTTATTTATTTTATTTTTTATTTATTCATTTATTCATTGATTTATTTATTGCTACTTGAGCCTGTGTTTGAGTATTCATAGGTTAAAGAATAACTTGTACGTTTCTTTGGAAGAAGTGGCGGCGTGTTGGGACGACGGGCGTCAAATTGACAACATTAGGTAGTGGATGACATGGGCGCGGCACGTCTGTGCATATTGTTGTTGTAGTTGTTGTTATTGTTGTTGTTGTTTCTTGAGTCAGGTGTTGCGCATGAAGCTGCTGCGCATTATGTATGTGGGAATGGAGTGATGCTGTTAAGACGGTATCACATTTTTCCTCCGATTGTTGAAGCAGATTTGAAGCTCGTATTATTTTTCCTCCAGGAGATCAAACGACATTTTATGTAAATTCTTAAGGAAAGGAAATAGATTGTCATTGTGATTTTACGGCGGAAAATAATTGTTGAAGGTGGGCGGTACCGCCGATGAATCGGAGGTTGGAGGAAAAATAGCCCAGTGTGATAACCTATACGCCCAGGTTCCTTTGCCGTCCTGAAGTTGATTTTACGACTGTATTTTGTAGCTGATTTTTTTTTTTTTTTTTTTTTTTAATAATATTCTGTTGTCATGGATATACATTAGGGCAATAATGTGTCTATTTCCTTTATTGTTGTTATTATTATTATTATTGATTAATCATTGTTATTATTATTATTGTTGTTAGCATTGTTACTATTATTATTGATTAATTATTGCTATTATTATTATTGTTAGTATTGTTATCATTATTATTATTGTTATTATTATTATTATTATTATTATTATTATAATTACTATTATCATTATCATTATTATCAACATTTCCTACCGAGTGGCAATTTTGAACTTCATTTGGCTTTTTTTTTCTGTTGTTTTCTGTCATCCTTTATCTTATTTTGTTTATATATTTTTTCTTCTTTGTCGCAGACCTTCAGTAGACTAACTTCATAAGCCGTTTTCTTCAGTGATGGGGCGATACCAACATTCTCAACGATTCCGATACCAGTCCCGATACTGTTCACAATTTCCGATTCCGATAAGTGATTAATAGATGTACTTTGTTCCTAAAGTATTTGTTTGCCAAACCAACTGCAGGGCGTAAACGTGAATTATAATCATTACAGGTACCGGAATCGCAGACTTGTATGGGAATCGGAAGTTTATAGCAGTATCGGGACTAATATCGGAAACGGAAGTTTATAGTAGTATCGGAACTGGTATCGGAAACGGAAGTTTATAGCAGTATCGAAACTGGTATCTGAATCGTTAGAATTTTTAGTATCGTCCCATCACTACTTTTCTTTCGTCTCTTTAGTAACCTAATTATCATTTCACTGATCCACGCTGACCACACAGCAGTCAGCGCTGACTCAGCCACGAGTTGCTGACTGTGGGTCTCTGCTTTAACAAAGATGCTGACGACTTCGCTGACCCCAAAACTGGTGACATTATTTTTTTTTTCTTTTTTTTTTTTCAGACCAAAACCAGACGATTCCATTCAGATGAGGAGTCGAGATTGGGATAGTGTTGGAACCTAGTACCGAATTTATAAGGCCCCTTTCACACTAAGCAACTACTAACCGTCACTAGCTGCCTACCATTATTTTAAATTGAGCCTTTCACACTACGTCACTGCGGTTGCCCGGTTGCGCAACAGGCTATGGCTGTTGCCCGCTCCGGTAACAAGTGACCGTCACTGGCAGTTGGCGTCACCGACCGTCTCTTTTTCTTGACCAGCAAAGCCAACAGAAGCACTTCCTCCATTGATGCCATTCTTTCGACTAATGAGATGATGAGAAAGGATTCCACAAATCGACAGTCACTGGTTGCTTGCAGTTGCCCGAAACTTTCACACTAGGCAAGTAGTGACCGCCACTAGTGACGGTCACTAGTTGCCTAGTGTGAAAGGGGCCTAAAAGTTCCTAACCCCTAAGTCTAGACATAAATCTTCAAAATGGCGGAGATTTTTACCTAAATGCTTACGTCTAGTACATTCTAGAATTTAGGTCTAGACATAAGCATTTGGGTCGTCGACGTGGGGATTTAGGAAAAATATCCGCCATTTTGAAGATTTATGTCCAGACTTAGGCTGTTAGGATCTTTTATAAAATCGACCCCCGGGTCCATTGAGATTCCTTTTTTTCTATCGAGGCCACTCCCTCCGCTGAATGAAGTCGTTTGGTCTTTGACAAGTTCTTGGAGAAAACATTCCCTGTGCTATGAGGGGATTGAAAGGCACACGAGGACATGGTGGACATCCTTGTAAGCTAGCGGGAAAGAAGGTGAACTTGTACGCTTGCATGCACACACACACACACACACACACACACACACACACACACACAAACACACACAACTCGTGGCGCAGTGGTTAGAGTTCCCGGCTGCCACTACGGAGGTCCGGGTTCGAATCCCGCTGGTATAATTTCAGTATCGCTGCGCTGCGAATCGTTACTTCAACTCTCGTGGGTGGGGAGTTGTGTGTGTGTGTGTGCGTGTAAGGTCACAGCATTACCCATAGATCGGTTATATATGAGCTCTGAGCTCTCTTTCGGGAGGGAAATAACTGTCGATCACGAGTCCAACACGTGATCCAAGAGCATGGTGAATCACACACACACGCACTTTTCCCCCAACTTCGTTTCTTCTTTTTCTTTTTCATGTTCGTCTTCTTTTTTTCTTGTTTTTTGTCATCTTCCTCTCTTTTTTTTTGTTCTTCGTCTTCTTCTTCCTCTTCTTTTTCTTGTTCTTTGTCTTCGCATTTTTTTTTTTTTTTTTTTTTTTTTTTTTTTTTTTTTTTTTTTTTTTTTTTTTTTTTTTTTTTTTTTTTTTTTTTCTTCTTCTTTCTTCTTCTTTCGCAATGGACTTGGATTCGCAAAGAAATCATATCACAGGACAAGACGGCGACGATCCATTAGGTTAAAAATGTGTTCAAATTCGAATTTCCATACTTCATTGTCAATAAACTGAACTTTGCATTTTTTCACGCTGTGTTCTTAATCTTTTTAATTCGTGTTGGAATTTTTCAAAAGAAAGGCTGTCGCAAAGAGGAGAGATTTTGAAAAAGGATTATTATATGAAAATTATATTGTTTTCTATGAAACTGGAAAGGTGATTTCCTTACGGATCGATTTGTGTGTTTATTCTAACTGCCACTGGGCGATTTTATTCAGCTAAGGAAGACCCTTTTCAAACCATCTAAGAGATAAGATATATATATATATATATATGTGTGTGTGTGTGTGTGTGTGTGTGTGTGTGTGTGTGTGTGTGTGTGTGTGTGTGTGTGTGTGAGAGAGAGAGAGACTTCAGGTTTTAATGTTGACAGTGTTTCAAACGATGGATGACCCTGAAGTACTCGCCAGGTATGGAGCTGTCCCTACGCCGCTGATGACGTAGGCATTTTGGTATGTGTGTGTGTGTGTGTGTGTGTGTGTGTGTGTGTGTGTGTGTGTGTGTGTTGGTGTATGTGTCTGTGTCTGTTTGTGTTGGTGTGTGTTTGTCGGTGTGTGTGTGTGTGTCGGTGTGTGTTTGTCGGTGTGTGTGTGTGTGTGTGTGTGTGATTCACCATGGTCTTTGGATCACGCGTTGGACTCGTGATCGACAGCTTCTTCCATCCCGGAAGAGAGCTCAGAGATCGTATATGACCGATCCATGAGTAATGATGTGACCCTACACGTACACGCACCCCCAACTCCCCTCCCACGAGAGTTGGAGTAACAGCCCGCAGCGCAGCGATACTGAAATTATGTCAGTCTTGGGCGAGATTCGAACCCGTACCTCCGTAGTGGCAGTCGGGAACTCTACCAACTGCGCCACGAGTTGCCGTGTGTGTGTGTGTGTGTGTGTGTGTGTGTGTGTGTGGCTCACAACTTTTACGAACGGTCTTGGAAGGTTATAGTTCAGGAACGCCGATCACTGTTCACATTTCGATGCACAGTTGAACATATAAGGATCGTCCCTTGGGACGCCGGGCGCACAGTTGCCGCCAAAAGCCCTGTTGCCCGTTTTTTGCCTCGGTTCTGCGGTTCCAATGGTTAAACTGGTCTACAGTGGCAGAGTATGTTCATAAAAGTCCTCGTGTTCCATACCGAGGCCGGATTAAAAAAAAAATAATAATAAATAAATAAATTAATTAATTAATTAATTAGAAAATAAAATGATAATGATGATAACAATATATAATGATAATAATAATAATAACAATAATAATGATGATAACAATAATGAAATAAAGATAAAGAAATAAGGATATATGAATGAATAACCTTGAATAGATAAATCAGTAAACAAAAACAAAAAAACAATTGACAAACGATACAAACTACTTAGTCTTTATTGAAGTGTTTTTTGTTTAACTTTGACTTTTACTATTATTAATTATCGATCATTTAACTCTCACTATGATGTCCTGCCCTCAATTAACTAGAAGAAAATCTATAAGGACAGAGGTGACGGCTTCGGTCGCAGCTGCTCAGCGCCTCCTGGCGTAGGATCCTCACCTTATTCACCGAGTTCAGCCAGAAAAGAATGTATAAAGAACACTATCAGGGTAAGGCCCTGTTCACACTAGCGGTTTAAACCGCGGCGGTACCGCCTAGTTAAGGCGAAAAAATGCGCGGTATTGTGTGATCGCCTCCATTGACTTACACTGTAACTGAACCGCCGCGGTTCAAATCGCTAGTGTCAACAGGGCCTAAGTGTGAAGGTGCCTAGGGTGAGGTGGGGTGCCAATCACGGAGAGGAAGGAGAGGCTGGGCCGGTTTTATTCAGTTGAAGGAATGAGGAACAGATCGAGACCCCTTACCCTCCCCCACCCCCCTCCAACCTCCCTCCCCCCTCACCCTTCAGCCTCTCTCCCCCCTCCCCTTCCCCCCTCCCCCTTCAGCTGCATCACATCACCCGCTGATACCCGGAGGGGGATGAGGGAGGGAGAGGGGGGGATAGGCTGGCAAGAACACCGTGAGCTGGATAAATAAATATATAAACAAATAAATGAATATATAAATTAATAAGTAAATAAATAGATAAAAGTAAGGCAAATAAGACTTAGAGGATATGTATTTTGACGATTTGGTTTGTGAAATGAAAATAGTTATATTTCAGGTAAACAAGCTGGAGTTTGATTTAGTATTCATTTATTTGTCATTTCCACCATATTTTGAATTATTCATTGAGTGATAGCAACAGTATTAAGATTAATGTACTCTACTACGTAAACATTGTAAGGTATTTGTTTGAAGGGTATTTTGAGTGTAATACTAATTATTCTTAATAATATTTATTATATATATACATTATACAGGTGATTTTATTCAGCTGAGGGCTGACCTCGGGACAAGAGAGTCGGATCATTACACCTAAGAGTCTGTATAAAGAGTTAAGAGTAAAAAGAACGGGATTGTACAAGATTGACTCCTTTCTGAAAGTCAACTATACATGTATGTGTATATATATATATATATATATGTATATATATATATATATATATATGTACACGCACACAAAATCTCACGAGGTTTGTGTTCGAGTTAATACGAGCATATAAATGGACGCGTATACGCGCGCACGTATGCACACACACACACACACACACACACACACACACACACACACACACACACACACACACACAGTCCGATTCTGAAGTTCACTGGAAATTCTGCGGCTTTATCAGTGAAAGGGATATCATCCATGAATGTAGGTTTTATCGTTGCAACATTTCAATATGATACATATTCTTAGCCATGTTTACAAGAATGGAAATAATGATGATCATGTAAGAGGAAAATAGGCAAGAACTGGTTTACCCATAGTGGTTAACGAATGGAATAGACTTAGTAACCATGTACTGAGCGCTGAAACAATTGGTTGTTGTAAGAGAAGGTTAGATAAATTTGTGGATAGTGTTGAAAGGTGGTAAGGGACATGGAACTGCCTAGTGTAAGCCTTATGGCCTCTTGCTCTCTTCTTCTTTCTTGACCTATGACAATTGGTTCTATAGTGTTTCACTGTTGAAGTTTACAAATTCCACCCCACTAAGAATTTTTTTTTATAATAATAGAAAAATAAATAAATGAATGGAAATAGATGAAATAGAAATAAATAAGCAAATAAATGAATAAATGGAAACTTTACATGAAGGCTGTCCCGTTCCGTAGCGACAGGCGATTTTGTTCGTGTTTGTGGCGCCTCGCCTCTTCCTTGTAAGTGAAATACTGTATGTGTATACATGGGGAAGAGCCCTCGGGAAGACGCAGGTACTCTTCCCTCCCTCCCTCCCTCCCTCCCACCTTCCCTCCTTCCCTCATTCACTCACTTCCTCCCTCCCTCCTCTCCTTCCCTCCCTCCTTCCTTCCCTAACTCCATCCATCCCTCCTTCCCTTCCTCCCTCCCTCCTTTCCTCCTTTTCTCCTTCCCTGCTTCCCTCCCTCCTTCCCACCATCCTTCCTTTCCTCCCTCCCTCCCTCCTTCCTTACCTCCATCCCTCCCTCCTTCCTTACCTCCATCCCTCCCTCCTTCCCTCCCTCCCTCCACCTTCTCTCACTTCCTCCCTTCCTCCGTCCTTCCCTCCCACCTTCCCTCCCTCCCTCCCTCCCTCCCTCCCTCCCTCCACCTTCCCTCCCTCCTACCCTCCTTCCTTTCCTCCCTCCTACCTCCCCTCCCTTCCTCCCTCCCTCCCTCTACCTTCCCTCCCTCCTACCCTCCCTCTACCTTCCCTCCCTCCTACCCTCCCTCTACCTCCTCCCTCCCTCCCTCCACCTTCCCTCCCTCCTACCCTCCTTCCTTTCCTCCCTCCTACCTCCCCTCCCTCCCTCCCTCCGTCCTTCCCTCCCTTTCCTGAACACAAACGCGAGCTTGAACAGTGAACACCTCAGCTAGCACAGGAGGCGCAGCAGTGAGCGGAGGTGGTTGAGGGGAGTGCTGGTGGGGAGATGGGGGGGGGAAGGGGGATGGGGAGGGGTGTCGGATAGTGTCGGGCCCCACGTTTCCTGTCGTCCTTGGCTTTTGACACACTGGCACCTCCGTCGTCGCCGAGGATGCCTATGGAAACTCCTCCTCTCCCTCTTCCTCCTCCTCCTCCTCCTCCTCCTCCTCCTCCTCCTTCTCCTCCTCCTTTTCCTCCTCCACCACCACTCTTCCTCCTCTTCAGATTCCTTCTTCTACTCCATCTCCTTCTCTTTTCCCATAGGTTCTCTCTTTCTCAGTCTCCTTCTCTTCTCCGTCCTCGTCTTTCTCCTCCTCCTTCTCCTCTACCTTAGGCTCATCCTCCTCCTCCTATTCCTCATATTTTAACTTCCTACGCCTTCTTCTCCTCTTCCTCCCCTCCTCCTCTTATTCCTCATACTTAGCTTCCACCTCCTCTCCTCCTCCTCCTCTTCCTCCTCCTTCTCCTCCACCTCCTCCTCTCCTCTTCCCAGCCTCTCCATCCAGCACTATTTCTTTTCCTGCTCCCCCTCCCTCAACTCCTCGCACTTCTCCTCAACCTCTTCTCTCCTTCTCCTGTCCTTACTCCCCAGCCTCCTCCTCTTCCTCCTCCTCTTCGTCCTCCTCCTCCTCCTCCTCTTTGTTCTTATTTACTCCTCTTCCTCCTCTTCTTCCTCATGATCCCCATACTCTTCTCCTTCTTCTATCTCCTCTTTCTCTCCCTTTTCCTCCTTCTCTCCCTCTTCCTCTTCCTCTCCTTCATCCTCTTGAACCCCATCGATCTCTCCTTCTTCCTCTTCCTCCGCATCCTCATCTTCCTCTTCCTCTTCCTACTGTTGTAATGACATAAATAGTGAGAATGGTTATAGCAGCAATTGATGGTGTCATTTTAGTGCTAGTTAAGCCAGGATGGAGAGGTGGGAAGGGGAGGGGGAGAGGGGGCGGGTGGGAGAGAGGGGGGACGGTCTCTGACTATACGGCTATGATGTCGCAGGTGATGCTGTCGCCAGGGGGAGAGGGGAAAGGGGGAGAGGGGGGGAAGGTCGGGGGGCGCCCGGGATGTGCACCCCAGTGGTTCAGATCCCGTTTGGTGGCGAACAAACGGACAGACGGAGTGACTGGCGGATAGCGTCATTGGCGTTGGTTGCCGACTCAACAAATCTCTTCCTGACCCCCCCACCACATCCCCCCATCCTCCCCCCACCCGTCACCCCCTCTCCTCCTCCTCCTCCTCATCTTTCCTCCCTGTCTGTTTATCTTCTTCCTCCTCTCAACGTGTTTTTATATCACCCCTCACCTTTCCTCCTCTTCCTCTCCTCTTCCTCTCTTCCTCTGTTTTTACCTCCCTCCTCTTTCCCCCTCTCGTGTTCCTCCTCCCACTCCTCGCCCCCCTCGTCTTTCTTCTCTTCCTCTCCCCTCCTCCTCTTCCTTCCTTTCCTCGCTCCCATCGCCGTTCTCTTCTTCCTCTCCCCTCCTCCTCCTACAGCTCCCTCTCGTCATCCTCTTCTTTTCAACCATCACCTCCTCCTTCTCCTCCTCATCCTCATCCTCATCCTCTCCTTCCTCTCTTTCCATTATTCTTTCCCCCATCATCGTCATCGCCCTTCCTCCTTTGCCTCTACCTCCTCCTCCTCCTCCTCTACCCTACCCCTTTTTCCCATTTCCTCCTCCTCCTCCCCACTTCCTTTTCCCCTCCTCTCTCCCACCATCATCCTCCCCCTTCCTCCTCCCCTTTTCCACCTCCTAATTCTCCTCCTCTCCTCTCCTCTCCTCCCTCCCACTCGTCCTCCAACCATTCTCCCTCCTCCTCCTCTCCTCCCTCCTACTCCTTCTCCACCAATTCTCCCTCCTTCTCCTCCTCCTCCTCCTCCTCTTCCTCCTCCTCCCCAGCTTTCATATCCCCGCCTGGGTTCTATTCTTCTCCCAATGACAGGCACACCCTCCCCAATCAGTCCCTTCCCCTCTTCTCTCCCCCCTTCCCCCCTCCCTCCCTCCCCCCGATCCCTCCTGGTCATAACGTCTCCTCCTCCCTCCCTCCCTCCATCCATCCATCCATCCATCCCTCAGAGCTGATGACACTCACTCTCCCTCCGCTCTCCATTTTCTGCTCCCTCCTCTTTTTCTTCCTCTTCTTCCTCCTCATTCTCTTCCTCCTACTCCACCTTCTCTTCCTCCACTTCTTCCTCTTATCTCATTTCCTCATTTTCTTTTTTTCTTCACTTCCTCCTCTTATGCTCCTACCTTTCATTTCTTCCTCATCCTCCTTCTCGTCCTGTTCATCATCATCATCATCATCACCGTCATCAAAATTATCATCAATAAAATTATCATAATCATAATTACCATTATCATCATCAATATCATCATCATCATCATCATCATCATACCTCCTGTTCTCCCTAACGTCTTCTACCTAACCCCCCTCCATCGTCCTCTTTCATCCAGATTTTACTGCCCATGTTTTAACCTCCACTTCCTCCTCCCCTTCCTCCTCCTCCTCCTCCTCCTCCCTCTCCTCTCTTCCTCCACTCACCTCTTCCGCTTTCTCGCCTTCCTCCATCTCTCCCTGTCAGCCCTTCCTTTCACTTCCCCCCATTGCACTTTCTCTCCCTCCACTTCCTCTTTCTTTTCCCCTCCCTCTTCTTACTTCTCTT
>NC_134784.1:54274432-54291932 GCF_046742065.1 Oratosquilla oratoria | reverse complement strand
CTTTACTGACAGGGCTAGTCCCGTCATGCTGACTGGGTGCGTATGCTGATTGTTGTCAGTAGTCAGCGCATGGCAAATCATGCTGTGGTCAGCGTGTTGGGGCCATTCTCAACGTTCACAGCATGTCTTGCAAACAACGTGGCCATTTTTATTTTATTTAGTAATTTATTTTGTTAATATTACTGTGTTATTATTATAAGTTTTCATTAGTTTCCTGTGTATTTATCTTATTATTACTATTGTTATTACTATTATCAAAATTATTATTATTATTATTATTATTATTATTATCATCATCATCATTATTATTATTATTATTATTATTATTGATGTTGTTGTTGTTATTGCTATTGCTATTATTATTTGATTGTTATTATTTTTACTTGGCTACCTCCCTTATAAGGGGAAAATAGTCCTTGGTATATAGGTAGCTATTATCATTATTATAGTTGCTGATATTATTATTATTATTATTTATATTATCATTGTTATTATTAATATTATATATATATATATATATATATATATATATTTTTTTTTTTCAACATAGTCCAAAGAGCGAAAAAAAAACGGGGGGGGGAGGGGGTTCGAGGAGCGTACCGAGCCTTTCACGAACCTTTCGAACTGTGTTCCACTCGAACTCCAAATATTCGAAACAGGTTATGATCCTAACCTCGAGTGACCTAGTTCCAGCATTTGCCACAATGTGTCAACACTACAACGAAACGATTGACAGGCTCGTAAGACAGATAGCATCGCGTTCCAGCAACACCGAGAAGACCCGTAAAGACGACAGCGGCGCCAGGACAGAAGCGTCGGAGAACGACAGTCCGTGAGGTCCTGGATCACGTAGTCGAAGTCGACCCAAGGTCTTCGGAGGACTTTAATCCCGTTCTCGATCTTGCTACCTCGCTATCTCTCCCCTCTCTCTTTCTCTTTGTCTGTCTGTTTCTCTCTGTCTTTGTCTCTCTCTCTCTCTCTTCTCTCTCTCGCTTTCTCTATCTATTTATCTCTATCTCTATTTCTCCCTCTCTGTCTCTCTTTCTTTCTCTTCTCTCCCTCTCTCTCTCTCTCTCTCTCTCTCTCTCTCTCTCTCTCTCTCTCTCTCTCTCTCTCTCTCTCTCTCTCTCTCTCTCTCTCTCTCTCTCTCTCTCTCTCTCTCTCTCTCTCTCTCGCGCTCGCTCTCTCTCTCTCTCTCTCTCTCTCTCTCTCTCTCTCTCTCTCTCTCTCTCTCTCTCTCTCACACACACATACACACACACACACACACACACACACACACACACACACACACACACACACACACACACACACACATACACACACTCTCTCTCATCTCCTATAGGTTTTGATCCCAATCTCGACATGGAATCAAACCCCATAAAGGACGCGAAACCCGATCCAATCAGTCGAAGAGTCAGTCCGGAGGCAGGACATGCAGGGGCAGCCAGCCTCTGTGCGATGCCCCGGATGCCCGGTTGGTAGTGCCCCTCGCTCAGTTCCCGAGTGAGAGGCGTTGTGGTCCGATGGTTTGAGTGATCGACTCGTAGTTAGAAGACTTTACTTCGAGTCCCTTGTCTGTGAGGAACCGAATTGTCCTCTCTGTAGGACGCTGTAGTCACTAATAATAACACTAAACATTAAATAATGATAAAGATGGTGATAGTAATAATACCAGAATGGGACATGAATGTTATGGTATGATTCAAGGCATCCCGTATCTCTCACCTTACGTTTTATAATCATCATGAGATGTTTGGGCTCATTTCGTGTGTGTGTGTGTGTGTGTGTCTGTGTGTATACCGTGTATGTATATATATATATATATATATATATATATATATATATATATACACACACACATATGCCTGTAATTTCACAGCCTAGCAACAATGGGAGGATTGACGAACACACACACACACACACACACACACACACACACACACACACACACACACACACACACACACACACAAACGTCACTCCTCCTCCCATTGTAGCTAGCCTGGAGTCACAGCAGCCCTAGCAGGAAACTCTTTCTGTAGCCATCTGGCACTGTCGAATGCCGGGCGCTGCTCTTGGCACCCCTTGTCCTGTGTCCCCGGACGGTGCCAGCCAGACACCCGCGTGGCGAGGAGGAGGTGCGTGAGACCAACGGGTCTTAATTGTGTGCGTCCGATAGACCGGGTTTGAGTTCGTGAGTGGCGGGCTTCGAGTTCGTGAGTGACTGGTAGTAACTCCAGCAGAAGGAGACTTTCGAGCGTTTTCCCCGTGTGTCGTGATGCTGCAGTACCTCCGGGCGGTGCAACAGACCCCGGGGTCCTCATGCCCCACCCCCATAGGGATATTTTGGTGACAAGTGACGCGGAGAGTGGATGTGGGTGCTCGCTGTCGACTTCCTGGAGCGACTAGTGTCCTGTCTGCTTGGACGGGGGTGTGGTTTGTGTTATGCCCCATTGTATCCAGGTGCAAGATGGTGTATCACCGACCTTGACAAGTGATCTTGTTCGCGTTATTTGTTGATGATGTGCTCCTTGGAAATGATAATGCGATCGTCTATGTTGTGCTTCTGGGAAATGAGAACGTGGTCGTTTCACAGGTTCGACGCCATGGCTTTGTGCGAGTGGCCAAGTGGTTGAGAAGGCGTCCTGAAACCTTTGTTATACTCATGGAACCTTATTAAGTGGATGTGACGTCATGCTGAAGTTGTTTGCAACACCCTCGCGTGTTGTCACGTTCTTGGTGGCGGAACAAATCACGGTGTTTTTCCAGTTCCTTCGGCCGTGGCCCAAGAAAGCGTTGATGCATATTTTGCCTCTTCGGGAGACTGCGGCCAGTGTTTATTGTTTACATTTACTGTGAAGCACAGTGCCTTTGTGTTCTTTGTTTGTAGTGCCTCGTCTTAGTACAGCCACCAACATAAACGGTGTCGCCCCCCCGCCAGATCGTGCGCGGACAGAACAACTCCTCTTTCCCTTTAAAGGTGGCATTAAGGTGATCTTAATGTGTGTAAGTCTTTCCGATGATCGCTTATCAACAATCGTAAAGTGGAAATAGTAACACCCTTACTAATAGCAATTAATATCAATGATGGCGAAGCGACATTGCTTTTGTTGGTGGCTGTACGTCGTCAGTATGTGAGTTGGAAGAGGCTTTTGTGTAGTAGTGGACTCTAACAGACAAACGATTTGACATTTTACTGGAAATTGTGCATATAAGATCTGTTTCCATGTCATCGTCTGACCTTTTATTTATCATTATTATTATTTTCATTTCATGGTTATTCTATTTCGGTACGTTCTTTGTTGTTACAACGGGGTTTTATTTGTTTTATGTGTGGTGGTAATGAATCTTATTTGATTTATGTGTCATAGTTGAGTCCTCTTTGATTATTATTGAAGCGATGCATTTATTATTTATGTTTCTGTTCTTCGTGTTGCAATGAAGCTTTTGTATATAAAAACTCACACTACAATTCTGTTTATTTTTATGTATGGGTGTCCACGTATTCATTGATGTGTGTTGTTTTTATTGTATGGAGATGCATTTTAAGTTGTGTGTATTTCTTCTTTAGGTCTTGGAAACATAAGTTCATGTTCATTATGTTGTTCATACAATGACTGGTGATTATTATTTTATTTCATTCTATTTTATTTTATTTATTTTCATTTATTTATCTATTTATTTATTTATTTTTAGCTTCCCATGGGGGTATTATGTTGTTCATATAATGACCGATGGTTATTATTTTGTTTTATTTTATTTCATTTTATTTATTTTTATCTATTTATTTATTTGTTTTGTTTTTTTAGCTTCACAAGAGGTTTATGAATTGTAGCTATTTATCATCTGCTTCTGATATGATTCCCCGCCCCCGTTTTCTTTGACTTGTGTTGTTACACTATATTGGCAGTCGTGTTCGTCGTGCATGGTTGTGACCAGCGTCATGTACTGTCATAACCTGCTTGTCATCGTGCATATATATATATATATATAATATATATATATATATATGTATATATATATATATATATATATATATTATATGTATATATATATATACTGTATATATAATATATATATATGTATGTATATATATATATATATATTCATATATGTGTGTGTGTGTGTCTGTGTGCGCGCGCGCGCGCGAGCGTATATATGTGTATTAATATAATGTGTGTGTGTGTGTGTGTGAGCGTGTGAGTATATATATATATATATATATATATATATATATATATATATATATATATATATATATATATATATATATATATATATATATATATATATATATATATGCTAGTATCGTATAATAATACGAAAAGAGAACCTATACTGAATGTAATATAAGAATGTCACCATGGCAGATAGGACATATATTTTTAGTTTATTTTATTTTCATTTACTAATTTATTTATTTATTATATATGTATTTATTTATCTATTTTTATTTATTTATCTTATTTAATTTTTATCTATTTATTTATTTATTTTGCTTCACCTGTGAGCAGAATGCTTGCAGCACTTCAGCGTCCCTTTTGCTTGATTCTTTCTTCAGTGCTGTAGCAGGGCCGCCCGATTGCCCAGTGGATACCGTGACGAACTCATGACTAGGTGGTCGTGAGTTCGACTCCCGGGACCCACTGCGGGTCACGTCGCGTAGCTTCCTGACAGCCCTGGCTAGACTGGGTAGCGACTCATCGTTGGAAAAAAAAAAAAAAAAAAAAAAAAGAACAGCAACTGACAGGGATTTCTCACTTCCCACTGCGCGTGACTCCATGAAGAGAAATGATCATATACAGTATGGCTACTTTATGAAGTTTTGAACAATGAAATGTGCTCACTCAAGATCTCTTGTACAGTTTTCTACAATTCTGCCGCGATGGCACGATTTCAGAGTCACGTGATACGCATCTCACCGGAAATGAGCAACGTCACATCGTGAGGGCTCCTCACGATCGATTCAACGTCACACTCGAAGAGTCTTGACGTATTATTTCTCATTCGGCTTAACCTCGCGAACTCCCCCCATCAGGAGGCTAGGACGGTGCCCCTTACAGAAGACTTTGTAACTTGGAGTGTAATGAACCATGCCCTTGGTCCAACTCGCTGGCTGCAGGGTTTGAATTACCGTCACCTCGACCTCCGCCGCAAGTAGCGACGCTCTAACCCGCTCGGTGACGCACTTTCTTGATTTTGTTCTGGCGAAGGGAGGGCGATGTTGTGCAGATGGTCTGGGGGGGTCACGGTCGGTTCAGACTTTCTTCAGGCTTGAGTCCCCGCCTTTACAAAAGAAAAAGAAATCGCCTGGCCTTGCTTATCCATCTTCAAAGGAACCTTGAGGATGAGCTCGGTGACAAAACCTCGCAGGTCCTCTCGCATGACCTACCTGACGGCGGCGTCACCGAAGTGCGCCCTCCTCGGGCGACGACCTGACGCCGACGACCACCGGCGAAGGGACCTCCTGCAGCTACGACAGCGCTAGCAGAGGAAGGAAGTCCCCACTGGGAGGATGGTAGGAGCTTCCTGGTGGGGATGGCAGGACGTCGAGTTCGAGCCATAATCCTATCGTGCCCCCTTCTCCCTCTCAACACGGTGGCACACTTTATATAATCTATTATGTTCAAGGACAGACGATTTTATGCACATGAGGCGGCTCGATCCTGATCTGGTGTGGGTCTCGGCCCATGGGTACGCCCCTCAGGTCATGGGTCGCTTCGTCAGTAGCTCAAGAGTCACCCGTGTTTAAGGTATGTTTTGCTCGGTGCCATGATTGGGTAACTACCGGAGCCAGTGGCGGGTGACGCGCCTCCTACTAACTGGCATCATATTTGGGTAAGCGCGTTGGTTGTAGGTTCGATTAAAATTGATTATCAGCGTCGTACTTAACAGCTCGTAGCAGAACATCCCCATTCGGAAACAAAGTGCCCTTGACAATCGTTTGACGATCATCGTTGAGTCGTGAACGATCATCGTCGAACGATGACTAATCGCACCGAGCAAAACGTATCTTGTGCGTCACCGTGTTGAAGGTTTTAATCGAATTTTCTTCTTCCGCGGCGGATCCGCGAATGGGCGCCGCGGTGAGTCGGCGATGCTAACGGGATCCCAATCAGTGATTGGGTAAAAACGGTGATTAGAACAGGAGGATTTTCTCTGTACGACTAATCGATGATTCGTAGCTTTTACTTCAATCTAACTCTCACTCCCTCCTCACTCCCCCACACACTCTCAGTCTCTCGTTGTGCCGCATTGTATAGATCAGTGGCGTCCCAAGTGCTGGATTGTTGTAGTTCAGTGTGTAACGGACACTAGCGGGAATGGAGTTTTGAGCGATCGCGACCCAGTCTACGATTTATTTATTCATTATTATTATTATTATTATTATTGTCATTATTATTATTAATATTATTATTATTATTATTACTATTATTATTACTACTTTATTCAATTTTTCTGTTATTTTATTCTGATAAGATCTTCAAGAGCGTGGTTTTGCCTTGCTTTGGGAGGCGAACTTTCAGCGAAATTGCCTGCTTACCTGCTTCTGCAGCCACGTGTTGTTGTGTCGCGTCGTTTGGCAGTTGTCAACCTCATTCACGTTGGTCGCCTTCGGGAAAGTTTTCTGCTGACGTTGCTCTCTCTCTCTCTCTCTATCTATCTATCTCTCTTTTTGCTGACGTTGCTCTTTCTCTTCCTCTCTCCATCTCTTTTTTGTTTGTTAATGTTGCTCTTTCTCTCTCTCTCTCTCTCTCTTTTCTTGTAGAAAATGGTGCAAGCATCATTTCATTTATCTTGTATATATACTTATTTGTTTGTTTATTTACTTGTTCATAATTATATTCACCTTTGTTTTTTTTTATTTATTTTTCGTTTTTTTTTAATATTTTTATTCATGTATTCTATTTATTCATTTATTTATTTTGTATTTGCTTATTTATTGATTAAGATTTCTTTGTATTTTTTGTAATTTTATCGTACTTCATAGATTTTTATCAAAAGTCATATTATTACACTTATTTCCATGTTGTGAAATTTGTTCCAAATACCTTATCGAAATTCAATTTTTGTTATCTTTAGAAAACTTTACTAGTCGTTTTTTATGTTATCTGTGGTTTCAGATGAATTCAGTCGATAGAGACCTACCGCCATTTAAGATTAAAAACAGTTTTCATTTACTCGTAGATTTTTTTTTTCTTTCTTTTTTTAGTAATTCCGAATTTGGTTTATGACGTATATTTCAAAGCTTGGAAACGGTTGAGGTACTTTGCAGAGAAAGTTTTCAAAAATATACTTTTTTTTTAGTTTGTTATTCCTAATCTATAGCTATTATAGACTGAGTGGAAAATCACATACACACGCAAACACACATTCACCTTTGCCCGCATATATGCATATGTGTGTGTGTGTGTATATATATATATATATATATATATATCATTATGTGTATCTGTTAACATGCGTACGTTCATGTACTTTCATACTTGTATATCTTCGCTGCTTGTATTGCTTGAGAGCTTCCTGTATGATGTCCACCATAGGAGAGTGCAAGCACCCCTGCGCGGTGACCCTCGAGGATTTGATTGCTTGCACGTGCGTCGTTGATGACAGGAGCCCCGCATGGGAACCAAACCGCCGCGGCGTTCCAGCACGCCCGCCGCGGATCCGCCGGATGCGAGAGTCGCGTTTTCGACGTTGCGAACCTCGAGAGTAAACATCGTCAGGAGGATGTGGAAGTCTCGGCCTGTAGGAGTAGGAAGTGTCAAGCAGGCACCTAAGTCCTTGTTCCAATAACCGTGGTTTAGTTGTCCGAGGGAAGAAGGGGGTAGGAGGGGTGAGGGAAGAGAGTAGGGTGGGAGTGGGGAGGGAGGGGGAGGGGAATGGGAAGGGAGGGAGGGAGGGAGTCAGGCCACCCAGACTCGTCTATTCCCATTTAGTTTGGATTGAAGGCCACCAACCACTATTCCGTTTTCTTTTCTTTTCTTTTTTTCTCCTCGGTCTTCGACGCGGTCCTGTAGTTTATCCTCGACAAAAACTCCTTCGAAGGTCTTTCCCTCGGTAGCGGTCGTCCTTCAGATCGTCCTTCAGATCATCGTAGGTCCCTCCTTGTCGTGATGTTCCCTGTCCCGAAAGCAGTCGTGAAGAGTTAGCCATAATAAACTCTCTCAAGCTCGTCACCGCATGTAGTTGGTTAGCTGGCATCGTCTTCACCTTCAGGGTCTCTCTGAAGCTGAATAAAATCGTCTGTCGTTAGCCAGAATATAATATGTAAGTGACTTTATCATAGTGAAAAGTGTTGATGAATCTGTGTTGGATTACATTTCAGGAGGATTAACCCATTAAACTCCGATGACAAGATGTCTTGTCATTTGGGGAAATTAAACAAAAAATCATAAAACACAAAAATGTTTGATCAAACACCAGAAAAATATGGCGTCAGTCCTGGAAACTTGCGAGTACTGACGTCATATATTTCTGGTGTTTGATCAAACATTTTGGTGTTTTATGATTTTTTGTTTAATTTGCCCAAATGACAAGACATCTTGTCATCGGAGTTTAATGGGTTAATGGGGCTTGGTACGATTATCGTTCAACGATGATCGTTCATAGCTCATTGAGGATCGTCAGATGATTGTCTAGAGCAAGGGTTCTCAGCCTTACTTGGCCCATTCACCCCTTTCACCATTTGTCTGAATGTCATTCCCCCCTCCTTTCCAAGATTGCCTGTTTCAAAAAGTGCATTCTAAATAATATGCAAATATTACTAAAAACCCTTTTATTTTTTCCAAATTAGTATATATTTTCCCCATATTAGTATAATTCCAGCCCAGGTGACAGGCCAGATAGGCCAAAACCTATAATTGCTTTCCTCACCGCGTAAACTGACTGTGGTCACAAATCATCCCCATAAAACCAAAAATTCCCCCCTGGGGGTGAATTTCACCCCAAATGAGAACCCCTGGTCTAGAGCACTAATTCATTGTTTTTGAATGATGGGGCTGTTTTGCTTCGGGCTGCAAAGTACGAGGCTGATCATCATTTCAACCGAACCTACAACCAACGCGTTTACCCAAATAGGATGCCAGTTAGTAGGATGCGAGTCACCCGCCATTGGCTATGCTAATAATTAATCGTACCAAACAAATCGTACCTTTAGTCAAAGCCTGGCGTAAAATACTTGTCTATTGTACATTTGTACAACAAGGACCGTGAGGTCTTGTTGGCGTGGTGATCGCTGAAGAGTTTCGAAGGTTACATTATATAGAGGAAGCAACGTCCAACTCTATTGACTCTCTACACCAGCGTTTCCCACCTTTTCCGACCATAGCACCCCTTGTTGTCATGTCTAAGCAGTCCAGCACCCTTATCTTGTCATTAGAAGGATAAAAGAAAGTGAAGTGTACTGCTCCATGATGTTTTTTCTTGATTCCTTAGAACTGAAACAAATTGACAATATTGTTTGTAGAAGAAATAAGAATACCCTAGAAAAATAAAATAGCATGGAAAAGGTCAAATATGCACGACTGCGTAATCAGTGATACACGTATCAATGTGATTTTTGTGTGCAACACTTCCCAGCACCCCCTGTAATTTATTTCAGCACCCCGGGTTAGGAAACGCTGGTCTACACTCAGTATTGCGTCAGTTTATGCTTAGCAAAGCACTTGCTCAGGTGATGCTTAGGTAGTGAGGGTTCTTTCGATATCTGAATGTCCTGTCTAGATAAAATGCGAAATTCGGTGAGACAATCGGCATGACCCGTTTGCTATCGGATGTTCCAGGAGCGGAGTTAACCTGTTAATAGTCTTGTTTTAGTTAATTAAGGGGTTAATTTAACCTCGTTCACCGGTTGTGCCTTTTCACAACATTTCTCTTTCCCTTCCTCTCTCTCTCTCTCTCTCTCTCTCTCTCTCTCTCTTATTATGTTTTCCGTTGTGTGAACGCAGAAGAAAAACATTGTCGAGAATCTTGTTCAAACTCTTTCCTATTAGTGTTTGATTTTCTGGATGACTTCTCATGTGTGTTGAAGTTCGCTTTCCCTCATATTGAGATTTCTGATTCAGGTGGTTCCTATATACACTAAATTTCGTATGTAATTGGCAGTTACCGACAAGTCTATGAAACGAAACATTATGTGAAGACGAAGGAGCCTTTATTAAGTACATGTGACACGCGAAACGTCGTACTCGGCTCCGTCCTCACTTTTGGTGTTTATTTTCAGACTCTGGATTTCTATATCTGTCTGATATTGCCATCCCGTTGACCTTATGACATCGCATTTGTGTATGTAATATTTTTTTTTATCAGGATAGCGGTGCCCATGCACTTACAGACAACTATTTGTCTGAGTGTTGATTTATTGTTTATATTACTCTCTCTCTCTCTCTCTCTCTCTCTCTCTCTCTCTCTCTCTCTCTCTTTACATTGTATAAACATGGAAATAAAGATTTCATTTGATCCCTCTCTCTCTCTATCTCTCTCTCTCTCTCTCTCTCTCTCTCTCTCTCTCTCTCTCTCTCTCTCCATCTTTCCATTGTATAAACATGGAAATAAAATTTTGATTTGATTTAACTATATATATATATATATATATATATATATATATATATATATATATATATATATATATATATATATATATATATATATATATATATTTCTCTCTCCGCCCCCCTTGAACAACAACTCTCGCCCCGGGGGTTGCTGACCCCTGGTCTACTCGATCGATTTCCTGGTCGAACGCACGTAGTTAATCATTATTTACAGGCGCTTTTTTCCTTTTCGGACTCTACGCCGTTCGAAACGGCCCTATGCTTCCGGCGCAAAAAGACCTTGAGAGAACCGCTTCTGACTTAATTTATTGAACGTCTCAAGCAGTGAAATGCACTGCCAAAGAATATTTTCGTTTTATTATTATTATTATTATTATTATTATTATTATTATCATTGCTATTGCTATTATCATAATTTATTATTATTATTATCATTATTATTATTATTATTATTATTATTATTATTATTATTATTATTATTATTATTATCAATCTTATTATCATTGTCATTACTATTATCATGGTTTTTTTTTCGGAAATTTTTTCCCTTTAGAAGAGAACCACAGTCAGTGGCCGTGGTATACAGATGTTGCAGTAATACTGTTTCCATGTTCTGTGGAAGTAGGTTGTATTATTTGACTGTAATGTATACATACATATATATATATTTATATATATATAATATATATATACATATATATACATATATACGTATATATACATATATATATATATATATATATATATATATATATATAAAATGAGCGTATGTGTGTGTATGTAGTGTATATGTATACATACATCATAATCATAATTATTTTAAAATATGTTATACTTCTCCCAAATTCGTATACGTGACTATATTTGCGCGTGTGTGTGTGTGAACTGATGACTAACAATGCAAGAGTCCCTCATTAGAAATAGATCCAACTGCTTTGACGATGGTCTGTTTGGTTTCTAATTCCAGCGGTCACCTTTTTCTTCTTCTTCTTTTTTCTTCTTTTTCTTCTTCTTCTTCTTTTTCTTCTTCTTTTTCTTCTTCTTCTTTTTCTTCTTCGAGATGTTCTTTCCGTTGCCGCTCGCACGAAGAGTCTGTCATCATCGGCAAAGGTACTGAGGAGGCCGAAGACGTTTTCTCGAAGTCCCGTTAGACATCGAAGCATTCCTTACACATCGATCTCGTGTTCAACGGAACATTTCGTATCGCTGATCTTGCAAGCGGTTCTGTGATGCAAAAGATGCTTCTCATGCTATGCATTAATCACGAATGATTCTCGCATGCAATATATTGTTATCATCATCTCGATGGCCGAGCAGATTAGAGCGTCGCCACTTGCGGCGGAGGTTGAGGTGAATGCAGTTCGAGGCTGCCGCCAACGAGTTGGACCAAGGGGATGGTTCATTCACTTCCATGCTACAAAGTCCTCTGTAAGGGGTACCGCCCTAGCCACCTGATAGGAGTCTGTGTGAACACTCTGTTCATGTGTAAAATTCCCCTTTGCTATACCTTGTCTGTACTCTGCTGAAGATGACTACAGATTGTGGTTGCAATATTAAGAATAACTCACTTCCTCGGGCTTTCTTTTCTCTGACAGTAAGGTTTTAGCTTATCTTACGTGTGTATTATAACATATAACTACATATAACTAATTCGTGCAAGTGTGTGTGTGTGTGTGTGTGTGTATATATATACACGCACACACACACACACACACACACACACACACATTTGCGGTCAGCGACGTAATGGATTCTGTACAAGGAAGTAATTCAAGTCCCAATTTTTCTGAACAAATCGAACGTTACGATTGAGTTGGCGGGGGGGATGGATATATATATATATATATATATATATATATATATATATATATATATATTGAACATTTTTAGAAACATACATACATATATATATATATATATATATATATATATATATAATTATATATATATATATATATATGTATGTATGTATATATATATATTTGTGCGTGCCTGCGTATTTTCTTTCTTTGTCTTCCCCTATCTGTCTTTTCTTTCTTTTTTTTTCTTAATCGTTAGAATACATAAGGGGTAAGGGACACATAAGTGTATACGAGTTAACACTCTTCATGTCAACTGTTTGATAAGAACTGTATCATTATTTTGTAAATCCGGGTAGACATTTTCGTAAAGAAAACATTCAAAATATGTTGTATGCAAATGAAAATTTATTTGTCAATTTAATTATATAATTAACAAAAAAACATTGTATGAAATTTATAACCCCGATTACATGTCCTTTTTTCTTACCTTGACTTTAGCTATAATTTGTTCTAGTTTTTGCTAGATTGACTGAGGAATATTGGACCCTGCTGCTGATGGCAACAAGGAATCAAATATCAAAAATCTCTTTAGGATATTACATGTGATTGAGATCGTGGCTATGAGGCTTAATACATACATACTGTACATACATATACCAAAGGCTTTTTCCACCTTACAAGGGAGGAAGCCCAAAAAAAAGGCATAGAAACCACTCCCACCCATTCCATCCCCACATACTCCATTCCCATTCACCCCCCTTCCCTCTCTGCCTCTTATCTTGGCTCCTCCTGGATGACGGGTCATCCCTGCATCTCACCCACTGCCCTGGGTCAGAAGCAGTGCAGCAAGACACAGCACATCCACAGCAAGGCCGCTTCATTTAATCGGCGACCTCCCCTCACCGTCCCCTCATGCAGAAAAAGTCCTTTTGACCGCTAATTCCCATTATTGTCTCCAATTTCTCGTTTTCTGTCGTCTCAAGATGCCGAGTTCATGAACTCCTGGGAGGTTCCTTCGGGGTTATCACACTGGGCTATTTTTCCCCCAACCTCCAATTCATCAGCGGTACCGCCCACCTCCTGCATTTCTTCCTCTTTTCTCAACAATAACACGTAGAATGTCATTTGACATACTGGAGGAAGACTTATATCCTCCAGCAAATCTGCTCCAACAGTCGGAGGAAAATAGCCCAGTGTGATAACGCCTTAACGGGAGAGATTGAACAGCGATGGAGAAATCCGCCTATAAAGGCGTTGAAAGTGTCTGGAGAGTTCGTCTGCGCATGCCCAGGACGCACACGGGGTCGTCACGTGCATGCTTCCGTTCGCAGGTTGCATGGCGATGGAGGGTGACAGTGGAGGGAGGGAGGGGATAGGGGGTGGGGGTGGGAGCTCGAGAGGAAGTTGCAGGAGTCGGGGGGGAGGGGGAGTGGAAGTGGGTTGACGTCAGTGTTTTGTGTTTTTGATGTTATTATTAGTCATTATTATTATTATTTTTATTATCTTATTATTATTTTATTATTAAATATTATTATTATTATTATTATTATAATTATTATTATCATTATTATCATTATTATTATTATTATTATTATTATTATTATTATTATTATTAGTAGTAGTAGTAGTAGTAGTAGTAGTAGTAGTAGTAGTAGTAGTAGTAGTAGTAGTAGTCTTTTTCCTCGTCTTCCTCGTCTTCGAATCTTCGTATATTGGAGTTTCGTATATAAGGGATTCCCTACCAGCGGACACCAACATTTGCATGTTGTAAGCCATCATGTGGTGCAATGCTCCTGGAACCGCCTGGAATGGGAATACGTCTGCCTGGAACGGGAACGGTGGGAAAGAAGTTTGAGCGGGCCCTACACGATCAATATTATTGCGCAATATTCCGTGTTGTACTATATTATTGACGGTTTAGGGATGGTATCGAAGAATAGCATAATATATTGAACACAACAAATATACTGGCCAAACACGTGTGCCTATTTAATACCATCCCTACACCGTCAATATTATTGCACAATACGGAATATTGTGCAATAATATTTATCGCGTAAGGCCCGCTTTATACTCCAGGGGGCAAGATGGGGTGTCAGGTTCTATTCCAACGGGAGGGTAAGGATGGAGGTGCATTTAGGGGAACGAGAAGAGCCAGAACGTTTCTGCGAGAGATGAACTATAGCTGCCAAAGTGGATGTCAAAGAGAAGGTCATAGAAAGCGATGTAATGGCTTTGGGAGATTAGTGTGTGCGTGCGTGCTTGTGTGTGTGTGTGTGTGTGTGTGTGTGTGTGTGTGTGTGTGTTTACCTAGTTGTATTTTACGGGAAGAGAGCTATGCTCGTAGTGACCCGTTTTTGTATCTTTCAGTATCCAGTTTGATATTAAATTCTTGTATAGTTTTTGCACTCACTGTTTCCTCATTCAGTTTGTTCCAGATATCTACCACTCTGTGTGGGAACCTATTATTTTTCAGATCTTTTCTGTAACTATCCTTTTTTATTTTTGCATGTCCTCTTGTTTTCTTTTATCCCACTTTAGTAAATAATTTCTATCAAGGACTTCCATCCCTTTCATAATTCTGTAGATGGTTAGTAGATCTCCTCTTTCTCTTCTTTGTTCCAAGGTTGGTAGTTCGAGTTTGGCCAATCTTTGTTCGTAGCCAATCTTTGTTCGTGTGAATGTGTGTGTGTGTGTGTGTGTGTGTGTGTGTGTGTGTGTGATTCGTCACGGTCTTGGATCTACGTGTTGGACTAGCAATCGACAACTATTAATTACCCCCCCCCCCCGGATGAGAGCTCATAGATCGTGAATGACTATCTAGGAGTAATGCTGTGATCTTGCACGCACGTTTACACACACACACACACACACACACACACACACACACACACACACACACACACACACAAAATTTGCCCACTAGAGTCGAAGTCCAGGGTCACAGAACATGATGCTGAATTAGCGGACGATCGCGGTACCACTACATCATCGAGCCGTATGTGTATGCATGTGTGTGTGTGTGTGTGTGTGTGACGACGGTGATGTGACAGAGTATGGGCGGAGGGGAGAAGATAGGGGGGGGGGTCCGGTCGTGGCAAGGTGCTTGTTTGTTTAGTAACCCAAGGCGGTTCCTCCCTACACATACACACCAGATGGTGAGTTGTATTTGTCTATCAACCTGCCCCCCCCTGTGTCTCTCTCTATCTCTTTCTCTCTCTGTTTCTCTCTCTCTCTCTCTCTCTCTCTCTCCCTCTCTCTCTCTCTCTCTCTCTCTCTCTCTCTCTCTCTCTCTCTCTCTCTCTCTCTCTCTCTCTCTCTCTCTCTCTCTCTCTCTCTCTCTCTCTTCTCTTTCTTTCTCTATCTCTCTCTCTCTCTGTCTCCCTCTGTCACTGTCTTCCCCTCTCTCTCTCTCTTTCTTCTCTTTCTTTCTTTCTTTATCTGTCTCTCTCTGTCACTGTCTTCCCACCCCTTCTCTCTCTTCTTTCTTTCTCTCTCTCTGTCTTCCTCGGTCACTGTCTTCCCCCCCTCTCTCTCTCCCCCCTCTCTCTCTCTCTCTCTCTCTCTCTCTCTCTCTCTCTCTCTCTCTCTCTCTCTCTCTCTCTCTCTCTCTCTTTCTCCCTTTGTGACTGTGTGTATGTGTTTCATGAAGTTCTCGTAGATAGCGGAGACTGTGTATATATTTACGTATCTCTACACAACGGCAAACCGCGCACGAGATTGTGTAGGTGCTGTAGACAGGGGGGGAAAGTATCTGTTTAGATTGGCGTTTATGGGGCCATGCACACGTGGCGACGGAAAACAAGGGCGGGGTGACCATCTTGAGGGTCAAGTAAATCCCTTCAATACAGTGACAGAATTCGTGGGTGGTCGGATCGGCCCCTGTGGGACAGTGTCGTTCCCCCTAAGGTTCTTAAACCGGGGGCCACGGGGGCCACGGGGGCCACTGTGGTCCCCCAAGGGAGCCATGACAAGAATTTAGTGGGTTTATGGCCTGCTGTTACAAATTATGTATCACAATAAAAAAAAAATCCATTACTCTGTACTGGCAGAAGTAGTATAAGATAATTATGATTGTCAGCTTTGTAATAAAGCAAAAGGTTTTTATTCATCAACATTTTATTATCTAATTATTATTATCATCATTATTATCATCATTATTATTATTATTATTATCATCATTATTATGTGTTATTATTATTATTATCATTATTATTATTATTATTATTATTATCATTATCATTACCATTGTTATTATTATTATTATTATTATCATTATCATTACCATTGTTATTATTATTACTATTATTATTATTTCACCTCTTTTTGGCGGGTTGGGATTTAGGAGAAAATGAAGGAGGGGAATCACACGAATGTTGAGAATTCATGAAGAAGAGAGAGATGGAAGGAAAAAGGTTGAGAACCTTTATCCTGAGGAAGGGCGGGCGAAGGAGCCGGGGTGCAATCGGGTGTCCTTCGAAGTAGAATCGAAATCCTTTTGTACCACGGGATCCTTCTACGGCTGAATAAATAAAAAAAAAAAAAAAGAAAAAAAAAAAACGCTCTTTGTTTACCTTTCAGTTCGGGAATCTTACAGTGGAGTTTGTGTCTACAGTTGGGAGGAGTGGGAGTGGGAGTCAGGGGAGGGTAGAAGGAGGAGAAGGAGGAGGAGGAGGTGGATAGCAGGGTGTGCCCTTGTGGGACCAAACTGTCGGAATGCGCGCTCGCACATACACTTACACACGTATACATATACACACACACACACACACTTACACACACATACACATACACACATGCCCTTACATACGCATACACACACAAACGCACACGTGTGTGCGCGTGGCTTCGGTATCGACATCAGGACACAGAGACGGAACCCCGCGAGTGTTGCTCTTGTCCTACAAATACACGCATGCATCAAACATTATTTTTATATAATGCAAATTCGCAAACGCACGCATTAGAACTGTTGTTTGTTTAGCTACAATCATATTTATTTTTATATATGAGTTATGTCTGCAACTCTACCTATGTAAACACACACACACACATACACACACACACACACACACACACACACACACACACACACACACACACACACACACACACACACACACACACACACACACATAT
>NC_134784.1:54269432-54271932 GCF_046742065.1 Oratosquilla oratoria | reverse complement strand
ATATATACATATAAACATTTATGCACACACACACACACACACACACACACACACACATATATATATATATATATATATATATATATATATATATATATATATATATATAAAATCAAATCAGCCATCCTGAGTCCACTGCTGAACAAAGGCCTTCTTCATAGTATTCCATGAATCACACGACCATGCCATCGTCTGCCACGCCACTCCTGCAAACTTCTCGATGTTGTCTCTCCACTTTCATGCTGGTCTCCCTCTTCCACGCTTCCTATCTCGCGGCGTCCACTCAGTAACACACTTGTTCCATCGTTCATCAGTCGTTCGCACTAACTTACCTGCCCAATTCCACTTCCTCTTTTTTACCGTCTCCACAATATCTTTCACTCTAGTCTGCTCTCTCACCCAACTTGCTCTCTTTTGGTCTCTCAGCGTTATTCCCATCATAGATCTCTCCATTCTCCTCTGTGCAGCCCTTAGTTTTGTTTCCATCGCCTTCGTTAGTTTAAAAGTCTCACACCCGTAGATTATTGCTGGTAGAATGCATTGATTGTAAACTTTACGTTTCAAACATAAAGGTAGAAAGCCTCGCAGTATTTTTTTTTTATTTACCAAGCACTTTCCAACCAATTGTAATGCGTCTTTTTATTTCATTATCATGATCTTTTGTTACCTTCATCATCTGGCCTAAATAATTATGCTCTTCAACTTCCTCAAGACTCTCACCATCAATTACAATCTCTTTACTTTGAACTTCCGTGTTGAACATTACTTTGGTTTTACTCTTATTAATTGTAAACCTACTTTGAGACTTTTCTTATTTACTTCGTTCAGCATATCTTGGAACTCTTCTGCTCTTTCTGAAATAAGAATAATGTCATCCGCAAATCTTAGGTGGTTCAAATATTCGCCATTAATCTTCAAACCTTTCTTTTCCCAACTCAACCTTCTGAAAATATCTTCCAAACAAGCAGTAAATAATTTGAGTGAAATTGTATCGTCTTGCCGTACTCCTTTCTCGATCTTGATCTTTTCTGTATCTTTATGTAGTCGAATTATAGCGGTACCTTTCGCATAAATCTTTTATAAAACTTTTACGATCTGTTCGTTTGTATCCTGTTTGCGTAGTGAGTTTAGTATTGCCATTTGTTCTACCGAGTCAAAGGCCTATTCGTAATCTACAAAAGCTAAACAGAGGTATGTTGTATTCAGTCGTTTTCTCGATTAGTTGGTTTATCGCCTGCAAATGGTCTAGAGTCAAATATCCGCTCCTAAAACCTGCCTGTTCTCTCGGTTTCCATCTAAAACTTTACTTAGTCTATTTGTAAGGATATTGGAGAATACTTTATACACATTTGATAGCAAGCTAATCGATCGATAGTTACTAAGGTCCTTCTGGTCTCCTTTTTTATGAAGTAAAATCACTATAGCATTGCACCACGCACCAGGAACGCTTTCTTGAATTAAGCACTGGGTGTACAACTGAACTAATTTAATAAGGTATATCAATAGATCTATTGATATACCATCTTCCCCAGGTGCTTTTCCTCGTTTCATAGTTTTTAGAGCAAATTCTACTTCTTCCTTTGTAATCTCTGGTACACTACTAACGTCTACACATGAATTTCCTGAATCAACTACGGTCTTCGACGAGTAAAGCTCTTGGTAAAAATCTTATACTCTTTTTACCATTTCGCCTCTACATTTAATCATTTCTCTATTTCTATTTTTCAAACATATCATTTGCTGTCTTCCTAAAACATATATATATATATATATATATATATATATATATATATATATATATATATATATATATGTATATATATATTATATATATACACTGTACGTGTGTACGCGCGTTCGTGCGTGTTGTAGATGTAGTATAAAGGGTGAAGTTAATCTCGTAATCCCCCGTCTCTTTAATTGTTTCGTTCAGTTTAATCACTTGACCTTGAACTCTTGAATGTTCTCTTTTTGTGTCTGTGTGTTTGTTTGTTCTTGTGGGGTGTCAGGACTCGAATCCGATACCGGAGTACCTAGTCCTCCCCTTACGTGTGTGTGTGTATATTTGTGTATTTACCTAGTTGTATCATACGGGAAGGGGAGTTACGCTCGTGGTGTCCCGTCTCTGTATCTCGCAGTGTCTAAATAGCTTTTAAATTCGTGTACGGTTTTTGCACACACTATTATTTCGTCTAGTGTGTTCCATACATCCACCATTCTGTGTGTGTGTGTGTGTGTGTGTGTGTGTGTGTGTGTGTGTGTATCACCCACTTACGTACATAACACTGGTTTGATTTCAGTAAACCAGTCACGACAGGTCCGAACGTCCATTCAGATAATCGAAATGCATTTCGAGGTTTCTGTTGCGGAACGCGAAACCACCTGGCCTGTCCACAAGCTGGACCCGAGATCGTTACGCACCAGTTCTTCGTAAAAAAAAAAAAAAAAAAAAGAATCGTCAAATGTTGTAAGTTCGAAAATGGAAGACGACTTCGCTTAC
>NC_134784.1:54256932-54266932 GCF_046742065.1 Oratosquilla oratoria | reverse complement strand
TGCGTATTGCATGAGTCTATATGTCTGTGTGTGTGTATGTGTGTCTATATTTGTGTGTTTATGTGTATCTATATGTCTGTGTGCGTGTGTCTATATATTTGCGTGTGTGTGTGTGTGTATCTCTATGTATGTCAGTGCCTGTCTATGTATGTCTATGTGCGTATTGCATGAGTCTATATGTCTGTGTGTGTGTGTGTGTGTGTGTGTCTATATTTGTGTGTGTTTATGTGTATCTATATGTCTGTGTGCGTGTGTGTCTATATATTTGTGTGTGTGTGTGTGTGTGCGCGCGTGTGTGTATCTATATGTCTGTGTGTGTGTTTATATTGCCAGTCTTAAATCTTAACTCAATTTTACAAAACCGTATTATCGTACAAACAGTCCCCCTTCCCCCTCTCTCCCCCTTCCCCCCTCTCTTCTCCCTCTCTCCCCCTCCCCTCCTTTCTTTCCCAGAGCTGAATAAAATCTCCTGATGCAGGAGCCACCGTCGTGACGAGAGTGTCGATGGGAAAATGACGACATACTTTCGACATACCCTGTTGCTCTGTGGTGTTCCTGTTGGGGACGATTGTTTTTGGTAGTGTAGTTGTTGTTGTTGTTTATGCTGTTCTTGTTTTAATTTTTGTTTATTGTTATTTGTTATTGTTTGTTATCATGTTTTGTTATTATTGTTCATTCTTTTATTTTATTGTTGCTATTGTTATTATTACTATTATTATTATTATCATTATTATCATTATTATTACTATTATTTTTATTATTGTTAGCATTATTTATAACCATTATATATTATCATTATCATTATTATCATCATTATCATTATTGTTATTATTATAATTATCATTGATATCATGACAATCGTCAATATTATCATCTGTCATGTCTGCGTGTTAAGTGAACACTGTACAAACAAGATAACATGAATTTATAGTATTGACACATTTACACGAATTGTATACACAGACGCTCTGTATACGTCGTTGCGAATTGCGTCGGAATCCGACTCAAGGGCTTCTGACAGACTCTGGGAGCGGGGGACCACGTAAGAGCAAAGGTACCAGCATAACCACATGCTGTGCACATCTTACATTCCTTCGCAATATATATGTATATACCGGTATATATATATATATATATATATATATATATATATATATATATATATATATATATATATATATATATATACATATATATATATATATAATGCTAAATATCACAGTGAAAGGAAATTAAAATTTTGAATCCGAGCGCTTTCGTGATATAATCATCCTTGAAGATGTGATTATATCACGGAAGCGCTCGGACTCAAAACTCTATTTTTCTTTTCACTGTGGTGTTTAGCATAATTTGTGTATTCACGTGTGCTTTGTGAAACTTGTGCATATATATATATATATATATATATATATATATATATATATATACATATACACACACACACACAACATCATTCGCTTCTACTTCAGCCTTCTTACCGATTAGATTCTATTTAGGTCAGTCGCCAGACGATTTAATTGAGATTATAAATCACCCAAAAATGAGTTTAATGAACTCTTTCTCTGGCGATGCATTTCACCTATCTTATCCATGTTGACGACAGGTGATTTTATTCAGATGAAGGAGGATGTCGTGACGAAAGGAGGGTCTCAAACCATTGGTATGTTCTCTCTCTCTCTTTCTCTCCTTTCTTCCCCCTCTCCCACTCTCTCTCTCTCTCCCTCCCCCTCTCTCTCTTTCTCTCTTTCTCTCTCTCCCTCCTTCTCTCTCTCTCTCTCCCTTCCCCCTCTCTCTTTCTCTTTCCCTCTCTTTCTGTATCTCTATCTCTCTCTCGCTTCCTCTCTCTTTCTCTCTCTCTCTATCTATTTATCTATCTCTATGTCTCTCTCTCTCTCTCACACACACACACACACACACACACACACACACACACACACACACACACACACACACACACACACACACACACACACACACACAAACAAGGCCCCCAAGAGGTCGTAGGTCAGAAAGGAAACCGGGCGAGATTTAAACGCGCGTTCCCGCCATGATCACGCCCGCGCGCGCCCTTGACCACGAGCCCGGACCGGGCACGCCCCGACAGACACTTCAAGGCTTTACGTAACCATCTAGCTGGAACAAAAACTAACTGGCATGGAACTGTGGCACGTATCCGATACGTTTAGGCTCAGCCTAGAACCCCCGTGGGAGAGTTCCATCAGGCTTTGCAAGAGTAGTAACTGAATGGAATAAACTTAGTAACCATGTGCTCAGCGCTAAAACGATTGGTTGTTTTTAAGAAAATATTATATAACATTATAGAGTGGGATGATAGGTGGTCAGGGACATGGAACTGCCTTGTGGAGGCCTTATGGTCTCTTGCAGTCTCTTCCAGTCTTATGTTCTTAAGAGGTTCCTGGAAGCAGCTTCACCTCTGAACCTGAACTGAGGCGACACAAAGGCAGTGGGGCGAGTTTCAAGGACGTGGGAGACAAGAATGCACTTCTTTCTTAATGGGTCCCGTCCCCGCATTGCCTGACTTTGGAACCAGTGCACTAGTAACCAAACCTAACCTAACGTGACTTTAACATAACCTAACTTAACCTAACTCGACTCTAACCTCTCTTAAGGTAACCTAAACTAACCTAACCTAAGCTAATCTAAAGTAACCTAAGTTAACCTAACCTAACTTAATCTAAAGTAACCTAACCTGGTTTTAACCTAATCAAACCAAAACAAACCTTACTGTAACCCTAACCAAACCTAACGTCAACCTTAACCTAACTCAATCTGACTTTAACTGGACCTAACCTAACTTTAACCGTAACCTAACCTTCTTTGAAATACTGTGGAGTATGCAAACACAGCATCGCAGGAAAACATCATGACGTCACGTGGAGGGAGGGGGGAGGGATGGGGGCGTGGCATTTGCATTTCTTCCCCAAACAAGACTAATATGGACAGAAACGAGTTGAGCTTCTCAGCAATCGAACCGCCAAGCTAGGGACAGCTTCCCACGGGCTAATGAGGTATGCAACCTGTTTGGTTTTCATAGTTGAGGAGGAGGTTGAAGAAGAGGTTGAGGATAGGTCGACCTTAACCCTGCTCACCTTGAAAAAGATTCTGACACGTAGGAAAAAGTCCTCAACTCTTGATCGTGTTTTGAGGGTGTGTCCACACTTGTTACGAATGTCGCCAACATGCGACAAACATCGCATTGAGTACCGGGATTTATTTTTTATTCTTTTATTTTTCATTAATTAATTTGTTTATTAACACCATCATAAAGATCATTGCTTTCTTGAAACAGTCTTTTATTCTATTTATTATTATTATTATCATCATCATTATTATTGTTGTTGTTATTATTATTGTTGTTGTTGTTATTATTGTTATAATTAATATTATTATTATTTCATTATTATTATTATTGTTGTTGTTATTATTATTGTTATAATTAATATTATTATTATTTTATTATTATTAATATTATTATTATTGTTATTGTCATTATTATTGTTATTATTTTTATTATTGTTATTATTATTGCTATTATTATTAATAATATTATTATTGTTGTTATTATTATTGTTATTATTTTCAAGTAATCATGACGAAGAATTTAAGAACTTGCAAGTCCTTCAAAGAACAGAGGACCCTGCTTGTGTACTACGCATAACGCGAGCGTCCTTGACTGTAAAATACTGACCAATTAGAACAAATGACATAAGTGCATGTCATCAACTTACATACGACACAGATGAATAAAATCGCCTGGCGCCAGTCAGAGTAAAAGGAAAAGTACCTTTGTGTATGTCTACGTATTCATGTACGTTTGTGTGTGTATCCGCGTCCGTGTGCGTTTGTGTGCGCTGTTGTATTTATGTACGTTTGTGTATGTTTACGTATTCATGTGCGTTTGTGTGTGCTGCTGTGTTTATGTACGTTTGTGTATATTTATGTGTTCATGTACGTTTGTGTGTGCTGTTGTAGTTATGTACGTTTGTGTATGTTTACGTATTCATGTACGTTTGTGCGTGCTGCTGTGCATATGTACATTTGTGTGTGTTTATATGCATTCATGTGCGTTTTCGTGTGTGCTGCTTTTTTATGTATATGTGTATATTTACGTATTCGTGTGCGTTTGTGTGGAGATGCATTTATGCACGTTTGTGTGTATTCATGTGCATTCATGTACGTTTTCGTGTATGTGCACCCTTGTACGTCTGGAAGCACGTGAGGACTTTTCGCCCCGAAGATTATTTACGTCTTTTTTTTTTTTTTCCTTACCTCCCCTCCCTCCCACCCTCCCTGTCTCCCTCCCTCGCCTCCTACATCACATTGGGCATTTGTGTCGTGAGATTTAGTCTCGTCTTATCTGAATCAAGGCGTTTTTATTCAGCTGAGGGCCGGTTAGAATCGTGTGTGACTACCAAGAAAAAAGATGTGTGTGCATATATATATATATATATATATATATATATATATATATATATATATATATATATATATACATATATACATATATATATATATATATATATGTGTGTGTGTGTGTGTGTGTGTGTGTGTGTGTGTGTGTGTGTGTGCGTGCGTGCGTGTGTGTGCACAAATTTCACAAGGCACACGTGAATCACAAGTATGTAGAGTCCACTAAGAAGAGGAAAAACACACGGAGTCCGAGCGCTTCCGTGATATATTCACATTATCAAGGCAGGATACAGGGATAACCCGTCATCTATGAGGAGCTGGAATGGGAGAGAGGAAGGGGTAGTAGATGGGAGTTGAGTGGGTGGGGGCGGGTATATACATTTTGACTTTGGCTACCTCCCTAATAAGGTGGAAAAACCCCTTGGTGTGTGTGTGCGTGTGTGTGTGTGTTGTTTAGAAGAAAGTAAATGCTGACTCAAAGTCATAAGATTATTCCTAAGTTCTGGGCCCTGTCCAGGGTTCGTCTTCAGGGATATACAGAGAGAGCAAAGGGACTCCCTGAAGGCGAAATCCTGAGAGGGGTTTCTCTCTTCTGTAGCGTATTTTTTCCCGTGCCATCTCTCTTTCTCTCTTTCTTTCTTTCTTTCTCTCTTTCGTCTTATTTCCTCGATTAAAATTCGTTTTTCCTGCCTTCTTCCAACCCATTTCCACCCCTGCGCCCCCTCTCTAACAAAAGATTACAAAGGAAGGGCATACCGACAGGAGACCTTTTGGTCCATAACTAGGTCGGATGCTAAGAATAGTTACTTAAACGAAGAAATGAATAAACAAGCGAACCAAACAATTGTCATGGATTACAGCATATTGTTGTCTTTTTATCTAAATCATAAATCTTCGAACTGTACTACATTGCGCTGCCTCTTCCCCAAACTCCTATCCTCTCTCCTGTCTCCTTTCTATTATCCCCGTTCCTTCTCTCTCTTCCTTATCATCCTTTCTTGTCCTTCCTCTTCCTTCTTTTCGCCATCACACTCCTCCTTTTCACTCTCCACTTTATTTATTTATTTTATTTTATTTCATTTTTTTTTTACATACCTTCTTGATGGATTCATTTTTCTATGAATTTCTTCCAGGCCCTCTTTAGTCTTGTCTTATCTGTATCATGTCTCTCTCTCTCTCTCTCTCTCTCTCTCTCTCTCTCTCTCTCTCTCTCTCTCTCTCTCTCTCTCTCTCTCTCTCTCTCTCTCTCTCTCTCTCTATTTCTATATGTGTGTGTGTGTGTCTGTCTGTCTCTGTCTTCCTCTCTCTGTTTCTCTCTCCCCTCTCTTTGTCTCTCTCTCTCTCTCTCTCTCTCTCTCTCTCTCTCTCTCTCTCTCTCTCTCTCTCTCTCTCTCTCTCTCTCTCTCTCTCTCCCTTTATCACTGTCTTTGTCTCTCTCCCTCTTGCTCTCTTATATCTCTCCATCTCTCACTCACCCACCCATCTCTTCCACTCCACGTCACCCTCCTAACGCCTAATTCCCTTATCCTTCTCATTTTCCTCCCCCTCCCTCCCCCTTCCCCCCGCCTCCACCTTTCTCTCTCTTCCTCGCACCTGCCGCAACAGCACCGCCGCGCCGCCCAGACAACAACTTCTTGGATCCGGTGCTTCGATGCAGAACAGTTAAAAGGGTTGTGTGGTCCCCCTAGTCAACTTCTCCCCCTTCGCCCCCCTAGCTCCCCCCCGCCCCCCGTGCGCGTTTAAAGGCGTCCCCCCACCTGTCCGAGGGCGTGGCTCACGTGGGAGAAGGGACGGGGGGAGCAGAGGGGGGAAGGGGGGGTTGAAGGAATCTCGTTGTGGCAGGTGCAAGAAGGATGGCTGGGTCGCGTTCAAGAGTTCTGCATGAACTTTGGTATTTTGGGTCTCGCTCCTGTCCAAGTCATGTCAGGACGTCAGGAATCAGGGTGACAAAAAAGGGATGGGGAGTGGGGGAGGTCACGGGTTACTTTGCGGGGGAGGGGGAGAGGTGGGGGAGAAGGGAGGGGGGAGGGTAGATTAGGGAGAGGACGTAATCAGGGCTCACGAAGGAAGGGTCCGACGTTATTGCTTTGGGATCTTTTCTAATGGTGTAGAGGTGTTTCTTCTTCTTATTCTTATTCTTCCCTCTTCTTCTTCTTCCCACTTCTTCTTTTTTTTCTTCTTTTTCTTCTTCTAATTCTTCTTTTTCCTCCTCTTCTTCCTCATATTCTTTTCTTTTTTTCATTTTCTTCTTGTTCTTCGTTTCTTTACTTCTTGTTCTTCTGTTTCTTTACTTCTTCGTCTTTTTTTTATTCACTTCTTTATCTTGTATTTTCTTCTTCTCCTTCTTCCTTATATTCTTTTCTTTTTTTATTCTATTTTTGTTCTTCGTTTCTTTACTTCTTGTTCTTCTCTTTGTTTACTTCTACGTCTTCTGTTTCTTCACATCTTTATCTTTTCTTGTCTTCTTCTCCTTCTTCCTTGTATATATTTTTTATTTTCTTCTGTCTCTTCACTTGTTCTTGTTTGTCTTTCTTCTTCTTATATTTCCCTCCTCTTCTTCCCTGTATTCTTTACCTTTAATTTTTTCTCTCTCTCTATTTGTTTACTTCTTCGTCTTCTTTTTCTTTCTTCTTTTCGTTTTCTTTACTCTTTTTCTTCCTTCTATTCTTTTTAATTATCTTCTTGTTTTTATGTTTCTTCACTTAATTTTCTTTATCTTTCTTCTTCTCTGTCATCTTCTTTCTCTTCTTCCTCTTCCTCTTCTTCTTCTTCCCTCTTCTTCTTCATCTTCTTCTTCTTCTTCTTCTTCTTCCTTCTATTCTTTTTCTTTTTCTTTTTCTTCTTGTTTTTATGTTTCTTCACTTGATTTTCTTTATCTTTCTTCTTCTCTGTCATCTTCTTTCTCTCCTTCCTCTTCTTCTTTTTCTTCTTCTTCTTCTTCTTCCCTCTTTTTCTTCTTCTTCTTCCTTATATTCCTTTTTTTGTTCATTTTTTCATTTTCTGTTTCTTCACCTCTTCATCTTCTTTCCTTTCTTTTTTCATCTTCTTCTTTTTCTTCGTCTTCCTTTTATTTTCTCGTTATTAATTTTCTTTTTTCATGTTTCTTAACTTCTTTATCTTCTTTCTTTTCTTATCTTTATTCTTCCCACTTCTTCCATATATTCTTTTCCTTTTTCGTTTTCTTTTTTCTTCTGTTACTTCCATTTTCATCTTTTCTTTCTTTTTCTTCTTTTCTTCCTTTCCCTCTTCTGCTTCTTCTTCTTCTTCTTATTATTATTATTATTATTATTATTCCTTCTCTTCTTCTTCTTCTTCTTCTTCTTCTTCTTCTTCTTCGTTTTCTTCTTCTTCCTCCTCTTCTTCTTCCTCTTCTGTATTAATTTTTATTTGGCCACTGGCTTCGACCGATATCCTGTTGTACCCTGAGTTCCTGCCCACAGTTGACAAAAGATGTCTGATATGAATCGGGGGAAAAAGAAATGCCCCACCGTATTGAAAGGGTTAAAATTTGAACCAATAAATCCCACTCCCCATTTTATTCCATTATATCCTATTCATTTAATTATTATTGTTGTATATTTATTTTATTTGTTTATTAACGTATTTGTTATATATATATATATATATATATATATATATATATGTGTGTGTGTATATATATATATATATATATATATATATATATATGTGTGTGTGTGTGTGTATATATATATATATATATATATATATATATATATATTTTTTTTTTTTTTTTTTTTTTTTTTTTTTTTTTTTTGACGAGTAGAGGACAGTCAAAGGAAGGGAGCTTCCTAAGCTATTCTTGCTTGAATCTATCATCATAATAAGCGTCTGGACAATGTAATTTTATATGTATTTTTTCTGAATGTGCTCCTGGCTTTGCAATTTATAAAAGTCAGATTTATTGTTGCTGAAGAAAGGAACTACTGGAGCGACTTTCCTCCTCCTCCTCATTTTCCTCCTCTTCTCCTTCCTCTTCCTTCTCCTCTTCGTCTTTATCCTCCTATTCCCCCTCCTCCCTTTCTTTCTTCTCTTCCTCCTCTTCTTTCTCCTTTTCCTTCTCCTTATCATCCTCTTCCTCTTTCTCCTTCTCCCCTTCCTTCTCTTCCTTCTCCTCCTCCTCCTCTTCCTCTTCCTTCTCTTCCTCTTTCTCCTTCTCCTCTTCCTTATCTTCCTCTTCCTTCTCCTCCTCCTCTTCCTCTCTTTTTTGTTGTTATTATTCTTCTCATCTTCACAAGGTTTCTGTTCTGTAAAGGTTTAATTCTCCAACGTAGAACTTTGATTTTTGTCTTTGTTTTGCTTTCTCGCCTTCTGCCTCGAAGTTCACTGTGTGTCACACAGAAGGTCTGCTGAGATCATGTAATCCCCGAAGCCTCATTGGCTCTTAGGCTGGACAGACTCCGCCCCCATCTTAATTTGGAGCTCTTTGATTGGCTTCTCCCTGTCCCTCCGACGTGTCTATGGCGTCACACTTTAAATTTATTTACGCTGTATTTATCTATTTAATTCATTTTTCATTTGTTTTTATTTATTTATTTTTTATTTATTTATTTGTTTATTTATTGATTTGTATTATAAGTTTGTTGCGATTTTTTTTTCTTTTCTTATATGTCCATCGTGAGCTTCTCTGTTGTCTTTGGACCTTGAAGATGTGAGAACACCTTTCAGTTTTTGCCAAATGGTTTTTGTTCTCGTTGAGGTTCACAAAACACGTTCGCCCCTCTGCCCCTCTACCCCTCTCTCCCTTCCCCCTCTCCCCTCTACCCCTCTCCCCTCTACCCCTCCCCCCTCCCCCCAATTTGGATCTCAAGCTTTGAACCTGACCGCCTTGAAGTTTGTCGTCAGTTCTTCCGGCATCAACTCTGTCGTTGTCGTCGTAGTCGTTGTTGCTGTTGGTGTTGTTGCTGGTGTTGTGGTTAATGGCCTCGGGAGTGATGGGCGAGTGTCGGTGACAGAGACCTCTTGGTCCATAAAGAGGTCACATGCAGAAAAAAATAGAAACAAAAAAGAAATTATAATAGTGATAATACATACATACATGCATACATACATACATACATACATACATACATACATGCATACATATATATGCCAAAATACTTTTTCTCGTTTATAGTATGGGTGGCCAGCCAAGGCATGCACCCACACTTCACCATAATGATAATGATGATGATAATAATAACGATGATAGTAATAATAATAATAATATGAAGAAGAAGAATGATAGTGGCGTCATATGTGTATGTATATTTTGAGGTTAATTGAGGATTTTAATCAACAGAGAAGACGAACCCGGGGCAGACTTAGTCTCGAACTATTGAGGGACCCCGAGGTGTCCTTAATCCTCCACTTCTCAACTGAATTAAATTAGTTTGCCGAAACCTTAAAAAAAATAATAATAATAATAATAATAGTAATTGATAATAATAATAATTAATAATAATATTAATAATAGTCATGTTGCTGTTCATTTGTCCATGTAACTCCATGTAACAAATATCTATAAATGAGTATTGCAGTTATTTTCAGTGGATATTTTTTCCCCGACACC
>NC_134784.1:54246932-54251932 GCF_046742065.1 Oratosquilla oratoria | reverse complement strand
GAGAGAGAGAAAAAGAAAGAAACGAGGACAGAGTTGGTCCATCGAACTGATTGAAATAGTTTGAAGTTGGCCAGAATGAATTATGTAAAGGGCGTCACCGAAGACTGTTACTCTCGGCGTATTCAAATAGTCTGACGCTAACCAGAACAAATCAATCAAGTGTGTCGCCGATCGGAAATGGTCACCTGACATAGTCCCTAAAAACATAAGAACATAAGAATGAAGGAGACTGCAGAAGACCATAAGGCCTACACGAGGCAGATCCATGGCTATTATCACCTACCGTCCCCATCCAAGACTGCAAGAGACCATAAGGCCTACACCTGGCAGATCCATGTCCATTACCACCTATCATCCCCGTCCATAAAGTTACCTAATCTCTTAAAACAACCGATAGTTTTAGTGCTCACTACATGGTTACTAAGTCTGTTCCAATCGTTGACCACTGTAAGCGCTTCGCCAAGGCAACACTCGCTTCCCAGCTGAATAAAATCCCCTGAAATCGGAGTACTGGATTTAACTTGGATAAATTTAGATTTAAGAATGAAATAGGCAAGAACTGGTTTACCAATAGAGTGGTTAACGAATGGAATAGATTTAGTAACTATCGGTTGAGATGATATAACTTCGTGGATTGGGATGATAAGTGGTAAGAGATATGCAACTGCCTAGTGTAGGCCTTATGGTCTCTTGTGATCTTCTTCATTCTTATGTTCTTAGAGCGTGATCCGCGTGCCACTTCTTTCACTTTGTATTTAGGTCACTTCCTTCGTACGCCCTTTCATGTGGAGACCCGTCGAGGGGGGTGGCGGTTCGAATCCTGCCACCGGTGAAGTTGAGCCAAGGGCATGGTTCATTAAATTCAATGCTACAAAGCCCTCTGTTAGGGGCACCGTACTAGCCTTCCGATAGGAGGAGTTTGTGACGTTAAACCACATTACATTTCCGTATCACTTCCTTGTACATCACTTCTTGTCCACTTCACTTCCTTCTGTTTACTACTTCATCCTTCCCCCACAACTTCGTATGTGCGTATACACATGGCCCACATTCCCCGTGTACACACAACGAGTTTCCATGTACACGCATGTACGTCTACACGCCTATACTCTCCTCTGTGTACATACGTACATGACTCATCTCTTTGTGTACGTACGTACACACCCGTTCCGTGTGTACCAACGGACATATCTGGGCTGTGAACCGTCTTTAGTGTGTGTACACCTTTCGCTCCTGCGTACACGTGGGCTCCCAAGTATGATTCCTCGCCCTCTTTTGGAGGATCACCTCGGGGTGACCCTGGTCGGAGCGTGTTCCTTGATTCCTTTTGATGCAATGGTTCTTAACATTTTTCAGTGCCCTTAGCACCTCTTGATAACTCAGAAAAAAATTCTCGTACCCCCATCCAATACAAATACAATGCGAACACATGAAGAGGATTAGTGATACAAACCTTGTTTTGCTTTCTCATTGTATGTATACAGTACCATTGCACTGGCTCAGGTTAAGAACCACCGTTTTAATGCAGTCCTGTAACCACTGTGGGACTCACCTTGGAGACCTGGAGGGGTCGCCATGGGGGGGGGGGAACCAGGAGACCTGGAGAGATGGAGGAATAGAGGGAGGAGTCTGCGTGGAGGCCTGGAAAGAGTGTTTTGGAACACTCAGGTTCAGACACACCGCTGTAGCGTTGCACTGAGTTCTTCAGTTATAAGGACTTGTTTTGTTGATTTGTTGTCGTAGCTAATGTCAGACGATTTATTTAGGTGATGGGTGAACTTAGAGAGAGAGAGATGAATAAAGTATCTAGATACAGTAGGTCAACAAGAGCCTGTGGTGAGATTACCAGAGGGGACTTGTCCGTCGGTGCATTATTGGCTGAGGAGGGGAGGATGGTGTCAAGTGTAGGGGAGGCGGTGGGCTGGAGGTGTGTCAGATGGAGGGGGAGAGGAGGGGACGGAGAAGGGGTGGGTGAGGGAGGGGGACGGGAAAGGGGTGGGTGAGGAAGGGGAGATGAGGGGAAGGAGACAGGGGAGGGCGAGGGAGGGGAGATGAGGGGAAGAGAGTGGGTAGGCGGGAGAGGGGAAAAAAGAGGGGACGAGATGAGAGGTAGAAGGGATAAGAGAGGACTGGTATGTGATAGAAGGGGAGAGGGGAGGGGGGGAGGGGGATGGATGAGGAAAGGAGGGCATAGGGATAGGAAGTGTGTTTGACACGAAGGGGGGAGGGGGAGGGGGAGGGGTAAGGGGGGATGAGAGAGAAATCCGAGTGTATGAGACACAGGGCGGTCGTGTTGGTGGCGGGGGGAGGGGGAGGGGGGAGATAGTGGGGGGCATTCGTGTTGGCGATGGGTGGTCTGCCAGTAAGAGGCTTCGAGTTGCAGCCTCAGGGACAGGCAGTCGGTTCCCTGACAGCTGCAGGGGGTTTGTTTTTGTAAAAAAGGTGGAGCGGGTCGCCGACTTTCAAAGGAATTTCTTTTCAAAGTCGTCTGGCTGTGTATAGAGTGGGCAATGGGACTTGGGTCTTCTCTCTTCTTTGCTTGTTTGTTTATGCAATGGTGGTTTGTTTGTTTGTTGTTTGTGCTGTTGGTTTCCTTTGTTTTTGTAATGAGGGGTGACCTTTTTATGTCAACACGAGGATGAAGCCAAATAATCATAATAATAATGATAATGATTATAATAATAGTAATGATAATAATAATAATAATAATGACAGCTATAAAGATAACAGAGTGCGTCAATATATGAAAAAATAACAATATTAGGATAAGCTGTTCATCATTGTGATTCTACGTATATAGAAATAAAAGAAAGAAAAAGTAACGAAATACATCTACCTTGCGGTCTCGTTTCTCACTACACTAACCCAGGCAATCCGAGCACATAAGGTAAAGGTGGTGGTAGCAAATAGCCTCATGGTTGGAGTGTAGGATCACAATTTTTTATAAATTTATTTATCTTTTTTAGGTTAATTGGTGTTCAGGAGGAGGGAGAGGAAGGGAGGGGGAGAGGTTTGCGAAAATGGTAGAGGAAATTGCAGTGACCTTGCCAATTGATTGGGATGTGTATTTATAGAAATAATTGATTGCTTGTTCATGACTGGGGATGAGCGGAGTTAAGAAGGGTGAATGAGAAGGAAAGAGAATGAGGGGTTGAAGAGGAAATTAAAGTGAAAAGGAAAGAGAAATTCAGAGTGACGTATGAGAAATGTGATACTGAGCTAGGGTGATAAGAATGTATATATATATATATATATATATATATATATATATATATATATATATATATATATATATATCCATTCAAGTAACGTAGGTGTCGTAACACACGAATAAAATTAAACTTAAACCCACTCTCGGAGAAAGATAAGCTGAGATACAGAGTAAAACCGTATATTTCGACCACTGACTGTGGTCCTCTTGAGCAGTTACAATTACACAGTCAGTGGTCGAAATATACGGTTTTACTCTATATCTCAGCTTATCTTTCTCCGAGAGTGGGTTTAAGTTTTATATATATATATATATATATATATATATATATATATATATATATATATATATATATATATATAATATATGTGTGTGTGTGTGTGTGTGTGATTCACCAAGATGTTGGATCACGTGTTGAACTCGTGATCGACAGCTATTTCCTTCTCGGAAGAGAGTTCAGAGCTCATATATGACCGATCTATGGGTAATGCTGTGACTTTTCACGCACCCCCCCCCACGAGAGTTGGAATAACGACTGTCAGCGCAGCGATACTGAAATTATTTCAGCTCTGGGTGGAATTCGAATTCGGACCTCCGAAGTGGCAGCCGGGAACTCTACCAACGGCGCCATCGAGTTGTGTGTGTGTGTGTGTACTATATATATATATATATATATATATATATATATAACAATGATAATAATAATAATAATAATAATAATAAAAATAATAATAATGGACCATATGCATGCATCGCATTTGATAGGTATGCAATAAATTCAGTATTTTTATAAGAATTAAAGTGCTTATTTCAGAGTACATAGTAAAACTTTTTATAAGAAATAAATTAACTGTTGATGAGGAAATCGAAGAACAGGGTTAAGTTATGAATGTGGGTAAGATTTAGCGCTGAATTTGAGTTTAGCGTCTGTATAAGACTGGAAACTGAAGGTTAAGGAGGAGGAGGAGGAGGAGGAAGAAGAACAAAGAGGAGAAGGTTCCCCTGGAATTCTCAGACTTTGTAAAGAAACTGGAGCAAAGGGAGGAGGTGGGGGAGGAGGAGGAGGTGGTGTTGGGCGTGTTGGAATATAGCACAAGGTGATGGAAATAAAGGAATATAGATAAAAGGTATAGGAATATAGAAGATGATAGAGAGAGGTGAGAGGGCATAGGAGAAAGGGAAAGGAAGGAAGGACTGGAAGGTAAAAAAGGAAACATTTGATGGGGGGTGGGACGCGGTGGGGGTGGGGGGCTAGACACGCTTGAAGAAGCGGAGGGGGAGGGGGGAAGAAAGTCGGGGGGAGAAGGGGGACGTCAGACACGCTTGAAGGAACGGGGGAGGAGGGGAGAGGGGGGAAAGAACTTGTTAACTACGACAGAAGATGGGAATGGGGGGAGAAAGGGAAGGGAGGAGGAGGAAAAGGGAAATGGGGGAGGAGGAGGGTATGGGGGGAGAAGGGGGAGGGGGGAGGGAGAGGGTTGATGGGTGCATATTGATTTTGGAATGGAGAGATGCCCCCCTACCCCCCTCTTCCCTTCCTCCCCCCCTTCCCGCTCCTCCCCCTTTCCCTCCTTCAGGGAAGAAATGAATTTCATAGTAAACTATGTTTCTGTGATTGTGAAAGGACGTAGCAAGAACGAGAAGAGTGTAATAAAAATAATAATAAAAAAGAAAAAAAAATTGACTCCTATAAGTGGTAGAAGAAATATTTACAGATGGCAGCGAACCAGTATTTTTTTATTTATTTTTTTATTTATTTTTTTTTTATTTTATTTATTTATTTATTTAT
>NC_134784.1:54231932-54241932 GCF_046742065.1 Oratosquilla oratoria | reverse complement strand
ATCAGTAACAATATAATCAAATAAGCAGAAGAGAGACCAGAGCAAAGCAAACAAAAGGCTACAAACAAAAGGCACCCCTGCTACCTCAGAATCACAAAGAACAGAGATGACATTTGCAGCCCTCACGAAAAACAAAAATGACATTGAATCTAACACCAACTACGAGATGTAATGACTTTTTAAAGTGACTTCCTTATATTTTATTTGTTACATTTATTTTATTATTATTTGTGTTATTATTATTGTTCAATATACTTAATTTACTTTATTATATATATATTTTTTCATTTTATATATATATATATATATATATATATATATATATATATATATATATATTTTTTTTTTTTTTTTTTTTTTTTTTTTTTTTTTTTTTTCCGAATTTTACAATCGTAAGATTTGTTTGTTGATTTTATTTATAATTTATTTATTTACTTATTCATTAATTTATTTGTTTGATTTTGTAGTGTAATGCAGTAGAATGTTCATGGTCTATACAGTTCGGTTCCAGTCCTTTGCCACATAAGTAGCATTGCAATTCATTTCTGTCGTGGCAAAAAAAAAAAAAAAAAAAAGAATGAATAGGTAATAAATGAATAAGATAGATAAAGTAAGAATTTAATATACTCTGGACTTCAAAACGGGAATTCCTTGCAGTTTAACCCAGATCATACATCCGTTAAGTTTAGTTAACCCAAGCCAGTTAACACATAGGTTGCTTCCATATACAAACATCCTTTCCACCAAGACCTCAGAGTTCCACCAGGCACTCCAACTCTCGTGGACAGGGAGTTGTGTTTGTGTGTGTGTGTGTGTGTGTAAGGTCACAGCATTACACATGTTTCGGTCATATATGAGCTCTGAACTCTCATCCGGGAGGGTAATAGATGTCGATCACGAGTCCAACATGTGATCCAAGATCATGGTGAATCACGCACACACACACACACACACACACACACACACACACACACACACACATACAGAGAGAGAGAGGAGACAAGGTCAACCTCATAAAGAATGACCGAACATGACCTTGAAGCTCTCCTCGCTCACGGGAGGGTGAGACACATCGATCACAGATCAGCGAGTCTCTGTGCCAGAGTTCGTAGACTAAGAAAGAGGGTTAAAGCCAACTTGGTTAACCCATTTCGCACTTAGGGAACTTTCTCTTTTTAAACCACCTCTCTTTTCCTCCTCATGGTCACTTGATTGATAAGGAACGGATTGAAAACCCCTATGCCATTGTCAATCATTCCATTACGGAATAGAACTTAGTCTGTAAATGTCTTTTTTTTTTTTTGAGTTGGACGGAATCGTTTAGCGTTCATTAGAATAAAATATTGTGGCGCTTCCAAAAAAGTTCCTTTGTTCTTTAAACTCTCACTTCGGGTGGTAATTATACCTTTCCATTGCGCATGTCCTATTTCATTTTGAGAAAATCTTTCCCATTTCTAAGCGGGTTGGAGCGTCACTACTTGCGGCGGGGGTCGAGGTGGCGGCTGTTCGAACCCTTTCGCCAGCGAGTTGGACCAAGGGCATGGCTCGTTAGATTCCACGCTACAAAGTCCCCTGTAAGGGTCACCGTCCTAGCCTCCTGATAGGGAGACTTGGCGACGTTAAACCGAAATATCACCAAAATCAATCTTTGGCCTCCTTGCAGAGCTGGGCGCGTTCCTCGGTGCGTTCCTAGGTGCGTTTCTCGTCCTGACTGGCATGACTTTGCTCCGGACACCGAGGAACACAACAAGTAACGCACCGAGGAACGCGCCCAGCTCTGCTTGTTGGAGCTGTCGCCTTACAGAACGAATATTTTCCTCTCATCAAATGACACAAAGGCGAGCGTTGGCCTTTCGTCCCTGCTGCCTTGTCCTCCTCCGTGTCCTGCTTGTCCTCCCACTTGTCTTCCTTGTCCCCTTGTTTAGGCATATTCGCTTCTCCTGAAGCTGGATGGCACCAGCTGTGGGCTGCTGTGTTGTTCAGCTGTCTCCCACAGCAAGAAGGAACTTCATTGGTATGACGGGGTCCTCTAGAATTTATTTTGTTTTATCTTATTTAATTTATATATTTAGTCAGCTTGTTCGTATTTTATTATTATTTTTATTATTATTATTTTATTTATTTGTTTTATTTTATTTTATTTATTTATTTATTATTATAATTATTACTTTTTATGAGTCGAGGGCACCGTAGTGAAAGAGGTCACTTTGTGGGATTTGGAAATGTGTACACGCACACACATACACACATACACACACGCGCGCACACACACATGCACACACGTACACGCACACAAAAAAGGACCTCTCGTGTGTAGGTTTTCTGTATATTGTAATTAGATAAATACAAATAGGTAAATGCGCACACACAAGTGTTTTTATTCAATATGTATTTTATATTTTATATCCGTATTTTGTGTATATAATTATCTTTATTTTTCATATAATATTCTCGTATAAATTAACGTTGATTCCTTATTACCTTTACCTTTAGTGTCACATATATATATATATGTATATATATATATATATATATATATATATATATATATATATATATATATATTTATATATATATATATATATATATATATATATATATATATATTCTGGCAGCTGTCATAATATTTTATTCAACAAAGGACAAAGACCTTCTCTGCTGCAAGGGAAAATAATGGACGAGAATTGAGAGTTGAGTAAGAGTTGAGGATTTGACGATGTGAAGAATGAAAGATTGCAAGAGGCAGAAGTGGAAGTTTCGTAATGATGATGGTGTTGGTGATGATGAACCTGAACGCTAAAATAGAGAATTTTACTTTCTTATTTATTTTTTACTTTTATTTTATAAATAGAGTGAGAGAATTTTACATTTTATTTATTTTTTCCTTTTTATCTTATAGAGTGAGAGAATTTGATTTTTTTATAATTATTAATTCTTATTTTACTTATTTGTTTTCATTCTGTTTTATTTTATTTTTTTATTTTTTTTTATTTTTTACAATTTGTTAAGAAGAGACCATAGTATGTATGCAACCTTGGGGTCTCTTCAAGGTAGAGCCCGTCCTTACAATGTACGAAAGACCTTTGGTTCAGCAGAACAGAATTCATAAGGAACGTCACCGTGATGAAGATGTCGAAGCCCACGAACGAGGCGGTGTAAATGTAGCGGAAAAGATAACTCCAGAGAACAGACATAATTGAGCAGACGATGGCCATCACACGCCAAGGACTTCGTCGACAAAGTCATGGGGGTCCTTGGATGCATAGTCTCTAGACTACGATTCTCTGTTTACAAAAGTACCTGTAGATGTACAATCACGAAGAAAACTTCTGACCCTCCTGGAGTCTTTGGTGTTGTCTTAGACGGACGCTTCCCATTTTTATTTGTTTATTTATTCTTATTTTATTTTATTTTGTTTTATTTTTTGTTCAAAATTAGATATTATGGTTAATAAAGGTTAGATTAGGTGAGGTGAGGTTGGGTTTTGAAGTATATATATGGGAAGTGTCTACTTCCAATTGGAACCAAACCGAGGTTTTTGTGATATAAAATTCAATATATTCCTCTGGCATTCTTTTTATCTATTAAAAAAATAACTGTAAGTTAAATGCTACATAGGAAAATATATCGCACTCTCGACAAATATATATATATATATATATATATATATATATATATATATATATATATATAAATATATCGCACTCTCGACAAATATATATATATATATATATATATATATATATATATATTTTACATGAGAGCTGTAACATGGGTCAAAATGCTTGCTCGTGACTGTACACGTCAACAGATGTTTGGAGAAGCTCCTCCATCTGAAAAGGGGAGGGGATGGCACGACTACAAATAAAACAAAATGGCGACAACCAGAATGAAATACAACAACGCAACTTGGTGGTGAAGGCGGCGACGAAGCAACATTATCACACTGGACTATTTTCCCTCCAACCTCCATTTGAATAACTAGAATATGACTTCGCTTACAGAAATCTAGACTTCTCTAAGAACGTTTCAATAGTGTGTCTAACATTCGTATCTAGGTTTACAAACTCTTAGTTCATCATTTAGCTTTGCTCTATACGACGGAAAGACAATTTGATATTTGGAGATTTGAAAATTCAAATACTGTAACCGAAGTCGTTTTTACTCAAACGAACTCCTAACTGGCGAAGCCCGTGGAAGAACAGTATAATAAGCCTTTTACCGAGACGACAAGGGGACATGCATTACGTTAGAAAACTCTTCGTTGTATTTAAATTGGACAATTTTAAGTTTAAGAAGAATAAAGAACTGGTTTACCAGCAGAGTGGTTAGCGAATGTAGTGGACTTGTAATCATGTAGTGAGCGCTGAAACAGCTTATTTTATTTTTATTTTATTTTTTATTTATTTTCTTTTAAAGAGAAGATGAGCCAGCTTTATGGATAGGGATGACAGATGGTGAGGGACGTGGAACTGCCTAGTGTATGCCTTATGGTCTCGTGTAGCCTCCTCCATTCCTATGTTTTTATGTTCTTATCATTTCTGGCTTCACTCATTAAACACAATGGTGGGAGCTGTTGCATTGTTATATTAAGAAAAATTATAATAGTAAGGAATCTTGGGAAAGTATACAAACAAAATGGTGGATTTAAATCGAGAAGGGTATAAAGGGTGTTATCTTATTTTCACTTAGGTGTGAACTCTGACCTCACATAGTGTTACTTAACACACACATGCACGCACGCGCACTTACACACACACACACACACAAACGCACACATACACACATACACACACACACACACACACACACACGCACACAAGTACGTAACTTTTCTGTACATGACAATATGATAAATATAATGAGGTAAACACACACACACACACTAACACACACACACACACACACACACACACACACACACACACACACACACACACACACACACAGGTACACCCCGCTCCAGGCGTCCCACCCTGTAGGTATTTGTATGCAGCATCACATACTCCTTGTTGACTTGGAACCTTGTTCGCATTTCCCGAACATCGCCCGTCGTGCTGCTACATTAAAGTCCTTAAAGGCATTCTCTGCTGCGTGTCTCGTCGCCTTGGTAACACATTGCTGAGATACCCGGCACGTTCGTGAACATAACAGCAGTACCCTGAGCCTCTCTGGTGAAGGGACGGAGGCTGCTTTGGGGAGGAAGGTCTCAGCATCTGCGTGCTTGGCCGGGAAGCTGTCAACGCACGTACGTCCACTTGTAAACACACTTCGTCTTCTTCTTCGGCCTCTTCCTCGTCTTTAATTTTTTACGTCTGCTTCTTTTTCTTCTTGATCCACGTCTACCTCTTTCTCTTCTACATCTACCACTTCTTTCTATTCTACTTCACTAAATTGTAAATACAATAACTATTCTATCTTGTGTGTGTGTGTGAGTGTGTGTACATGCACTACATGTCTCTCTGAACTTGGTTTGCATATTCACGATAGCCTCTTCATTATACACATTCGGTAGTTATTCTATACTTGTACTGGTTCGGGTGCACGCCTTTACTCTCTCAGGCTCCATAGGTCACGTGTCATGACCCAACATCGGGAGCCTCAGCCTCGGCGCCATCTTGACTACAAGACCACCACCTGTCTCTCCTCCTCTCATCAGTTAACCACCTGTCAACACATCATATTCCTTGACGTGTTTGTCTTACACACACACACACACACACACACACACACACACACACACACACACACACACACACACACACACACAAAAATATATATATATATATATATATATATATATATATATATATATATATATATGTACATATATATATGTACATATATATGTGGGTGGGTGTACATACAAATCGGAAAAAGATGAGAGGGAAGTAAAGCAAAGATAGTAAATAACCTTGTGTATTGTATCTTTTAAACAATTGTTATTGGTATCGTTTGTTTGAAGATGTAACACATATGTTTTCAGTTTTCGCTTTGGTTTCCTCCCTCCCATCTCTCTCCATCTTTCTCCCTCCCCCCCTCTCTCTCTCTCTCTCTCCTTTCTCTCTCTCTCCTTTCTCTCCCTTTCTCTCTCTCTCCTTTCTCTCCCTTTCTCTCTCTCTCTCTCTCCTTCATAGATCTTCACCAAGTTTAAATGAGCAGGCCTGTATCTACCACAGAACTGATTGGAATCGTATTATATCCCAACGACACTATGTTGAAAGGACAAGGTTGCCCGGCCCCACCCCATCATCCCTGACTGGCTAATACAGTGTTTCTCAACCTTTTAAGCTTTTTGGACCCCTTACACCTATTTCTGGGGACCCCTTGATACGGGAATATATTGGACATTGTCATTTTTGTAAGCCTTTAGTGATAAAAACATAACATACTAATCATCGTCACATTCTGAGAGATGGAACTAGCCAGGGAGAAGTAGAAAAGACTGGACATCTCGATTAAGACACATAGTGTAATCATGAATCATAGAAAAACTGAGCCATGACAGGATTAACTGTAACATGTTGAATTCCTCGTCTTACTGACCCCTTTTTAGACTTCTGCGGACCACAAGGGATTTGAGAAAAACTGGGCTAAACTGGGCTGTGGTTTTTGCGGCGACAAAGAGTCAGTCTTCTTCACACCGCTGGAGTCACTCAGTAATTGGTGCTGACCCTTTTCAGTGAGCTGACGAGGAAGGTGTTAACCTTTCTGTCATCTGAGACTTCGATCCATCAAGCGATATGATGTGGACGTTTCCTTGTGGAGTTTGGTGGACCGCGTGGAGAGACAGTCTCTCTCTCCCCTTTCTATCTCTCTCTCTCTCTCCTTTCTCTCTCTCTCTCTCTATCTTTCCTTTCTCTATCTCTCTCCTTTCTCCTTCTCTCTCTCTCTTTCCTTTCTCTCCCTCTCTCTCTCTCCTTTCTTTCTCTCCATTTTCTCTCATTTCTCTCTCTCCTTCCTTTCTCTATCTCTCCCCTTTCTCTCGCTCTCTCCTTTCTTTGCTTTCTCTCTCTCTCTCTCTCTGAGGGAGAAGGAGAGAGAGAAACAAAAACAACCCAACACAGTTTAACAACAACAGGGCCTCTTCTGTTACTCTAAAACAGCAGTTGATATCTCATGCCATTCATGCCACCCTACACCACCTTTCTCCCCACCCTTAGAAAACTACTCATCACCCTGAAACCCTGTTCATCTACATAACAATATCCTACATCACCTTCAGACGAAGTCCCTCACCCTAAAACAAGAGTCTTCACTGCATCACACGGATCACCGCACGTAGATACTCTCAACCCCATTTGTCACCGTTTTCTGTGATTGAGAATTCATTTCAACATAAGAAGATTAAAATGAAGGAGACTGCAAGAGACCATAAGGCCTACATTAGGCAGTCCCATGTCCCGTACCACCTGTTATCCCTATCCATAAAGTTATATAACCTTTTAAAACAACCGATAGTGTCAGCGTTCACTACATATTTACTAAGTCTATTCCATTCGTTAACCACTCTGTTGGTAAACCAGTTCTTACCTGTTTCCTTCTTATCCTAAATTTGTGCAATTTAAACTCATTACTACGAGTTTTACCCTACTGTCTTAATATGATGACCTTGCCTGCGTCAGACTTTTTAAAGCCCTTGACCCACTTGACGACAAATTAGTTTCTTCAGCAGAGGGAAGGACCCTGACTCCCTAGCCGGCGACAAACTATTTTATTCATTTGATGAAGGAACGCACATGAATGGATTGATAACCCAGAGGGGCCCCGGGGGGCCATGGGGGCCCCCAAGGAGGCCAAGACAACAATCTAGGGGGCTCATGGATTGCTGTTCAAAAATTATATATTTCTATGTAATGTGAGGAATCTCAATATGTATAAAAAAAATCATCACTTTGTCCTGGTTTAGATAATTGTAATTGTCAACTGCGTAATAAAACAAAGGGTTTCTTTTCATCAACATTTTATTATTTCTGTATATATATATATATATATATATATATATATATAGTGTGTGTGTATGTATATACTCTGTGTATATATATATATAAATATATGTATATATATATACAGTATATATATATATATATGTATATATATATACAGTATATATATATATATATATATATTTTTTTTTTTTTTGGGGGGGGGTTGAATTTGGGGAAAAATGAAGGGGGTAACCACACGAATGATGAGAATTCATGAAGAGGAGAGAGATGGAGTGAATAAGGTCTAGAGCCACTGGGTTAACCATTGTGTCTCTAAGCACTATCCATCTCCGTGGAACAGTGCCTGGCGCTCTCAAGCACCATGCGTCACTCCGGCGCACTCTTCGTCTTGTTAAGACACTGCATCATGCTAATGTGCTCCTCGTTCACAGGAAGCACTTCCAGGTGTCTGGGATCGAATTATGCAAATTTGTTTTCAAGTAAATGACATGTTATTAATAGCTTTAACGTTGCAATATATATATATATATATATATATATATATATATATATATATATATATATATATATATATATATATATATATATAGATAGATATGGTTTTAACGTAAACAATTCTGATTAAAGTGAACTGCACTAATAGCTTTGGCTATTTTGAGATACAACTTCTTCAGTTTGAAGAATACCTTTGTGTCTCCATAGTTCAAAGTATGAACAAAATCATTCATGATGTCAATTCCATGGATAAGGAGGTGGAGAGACAGGCGCTGATGAATGCCGAAAAATGTAATTATATTATGTAAATGTACAAAAAGCTGTTGACACTGACACTGAAAACTTGAGTTTTTCGCCTCTTACAGAGGCTTCTTCAGGGTGGGAACTACAACTTCGATGGCTATAAGGTCTACTTTCGATGAAAAATAGGCGAAGAATGATGTATAATGGCTGATCGACACACTTTATGAAGCATGGAAATTTGGGAAGTAGGAGAGGTCACCGAAGGTCCCTAGGTGAGGTCACTGTGGGAACGGAAGGTCCTAGGTGAGGTCATCGGTGTAAGACAAGGTTCCAGGAAGTCTCTAGGCGAGGTCACAAGGGAAGGCGGTGACGAAGAAAGACTCTGGTAGAGATCACTGGGCGAAGTAGGCAAGATTGAAAGGAGTCCCTGGGTGAGGTCACTAGGAGGGATTGGGAAGGTCATCATTCTCGTCACAGTAATGATAGGTTCATCAATTAAATCTTAAATAAATAAGTAAATAAAAAAAGGAAGGACAAGGAACCAGGTCCAATTTATTGACGATTTATCAAAAACGACATTTTAGCAACATTCGCCCCCCCCCCCCCCCCGGTGCTGAAATATGCAGTTTTCGAAGAAGTGAATAATGAGGGCAGTAATGTATTCAGTGTCATCAACGTGATAGGCCATCATGATAGAGGTAACTGTTTCAGTGCAGGTAATTGTGTTATCGTGCGCAATAATAGGCTCAAAATAGTTACCAAAGGTCACCTGACCAATATATATATATATATATAATATATATATATATATATATATATATATATATATACATATATATATATATATAATGTGCGCGCACACACACACACACACATGTACATTCACATTTACCAAATCGGTGTTTGATCGGTCCCCTGGCGTTTATAATCCTTTGCACTCCCTCTCTCTCTCTCTCTCTCTCTCTCTCTCTCTCTCTCTCTCTCTCTCTCTCTCTCTCTCTCTCTCTCTCTCTCTCTCTCTCTCTCTCTCTCTCTCTCTCTCTCTCTCTCTCTCTCTCTCTCTCTCTCTCTCTCTCTCTCTCTCTCTCTCTCTCTCTCTCTCTCTCTCTCTCTCTCTCTCTCTCTCTCTCTCTCTCTCTCTCTCTCTCTCTCTCTCTCTCTCTCTCTCTCTCTCTCTCTCTCTCTCTCTCTCTCTCTCTCTCTCTCTCTCTCTCTCTCTCTCTCTCTCTCTCTCTCTCTCTCTCTCTCTCTCTCTCTCTCTCTCTCTCTCTCTTCCAAAAATGTCATCCAGGGGGGACAGTGTGTCCTTAAAT
>NC_134784.1:54214432-54226932 GCF_046742065.1 Oratosquilla oratoria | reverse complement strand
AGGAAGACACTTGTGTCCTCCTCCAAGCAAGGAAGAGGAAGAGAAAGAGAAAGGAAGAGGAGGAAGGAAAGGCGGAAGGAACTTTCGTCAAACAACAGCGGACCAAAGCGGGGCAGTAGCGGACCAAAGCGAGCCAACAGCGGACCAACGAGGACCAAAGCGGGCCAACGGCGGACCAAAGCAAACCAACAGCGGACCAACGGCGGACCAACAGCGGGCTAAAACGGGCCAACGCACTTCCTTTATCCAATTACATTACCGGGGAAGGAAGTGATGAGTCAGTAAAGGAAAAAGAGACTTCCTTGCTCTGCTGCCCCCCACCCCCACCCCAACCCTCAACCCCACCTCATCCTCTCCCTCCACCCCCACCTCACCCTCCACGTGGGTTCCCAAGGAACACTTTCACACTTGACCCTTGGGAGTCCGGGCAAGGCCAGGGTGCTCCTGAGGGTGAGTTCATTGCTCCGGAAGTAGGTGTTCCCCAGAACACCCGCGCACAACCGGGTGCTCTCTTTCCGTTTCCCGACGAACATCGGTATTGTCCCTCAGGACTCTGATTAGACCGTTTCCTTAACAGACCAGGACTGATTTAGGCCAGGTGCTACGTAATGAATACAGACCAGGTGCAGTGCAAGGGACGCTATCTAGACCAGGTGTGTAAGGAACTTTGACTAGATCAGGTGTGCAAAGATTACTGACTAGACCACGGACAGTTTAAGGAATATTGACTAGACCAGGTGTATTGCAAGGAACGTTGACTAGACAAGGTGTTTCAGGAACATTGACTAGACCAAGTGTTTAACAGGGAACCCTGACTAGACCAGACGCAGTCTGCCTCTGGACCGAGCGTTGCCCGAGGGACCCGGGCAAGAGCAGGTGCATCTGCTCCTCGGGCCCGCCCGCCCGGACGCGTCGGGCCTCAGGATGCCACACACGCCTGAGGCCGGAGCCCGGAACGCACAGGTGCGGGCCGTGAGCTGAATGCGAGATCGAAGTCTCGATATTGTAGGCGGGTTAACCGGGTGAGGCGGGAGTAGGGGGAGGTCCTCACCATGGAGGCACAGTCACTCCGGGCCCGCGTCGGCAAGATGTTCGCCTCGGGTCATGGCAAAAGGAACAAGACCGGGTCCTCCACTTCGGCGAAGGGGTCGACGAAATCGCGTTCAGGAACTTCTCCTTGGAATAGGAACGTGACTGTCGCGGCTTCCGCTCCCAGGGCCGTGAGGTATGACTCACCTCCTTTAACACAGCGACGGGAGCCCTCCGCCGCCGCCGTCGCCGCTGGTGACTCCACCGTTCTCCCGAAGGCGCAGACGGAGGGAGGATATGTGGAGGAGGACGGACACTCTTCGCCCGAGTTCGAGATTAAGAACGACAGGGAAGTTGTAGAGGAGCCAACAAACAAAGAGGTCGAGGACGGAGTGGTACTTGACAGAGAGGAAGACGAAGTAGTGGCAGTTGAAGTGGAGGAGGAGGAGGTGTTACCTGAAGTAGTACCCGAAGGAGAGGGTGTAGAACAAATAAAATCCGAAGAAATTGATGTAGAGGTAATAGAAGATAGGGTTTGCGAAGAGGAGACTGTAGATAGCGAGGCTGAAAAGGGATTAGATGATAGTGAAGGGATGGAGGGGAAGGAGGAGGAGGAGGTATGTGAAGAGGCTGAAGAAGAGATCAAGCGTTTAGGAGGGCCTGAAGAGGCGGTTATCCCCGAGAAAAGACCTGGAGTGGGAATAACAGTCGAGAGGGAGCTTGAAGAGGAGACGTCCCTGGAAGAGGGCATGATGCCCGTAGGATGTGCGTCGCCCGAGGACGAGATCGAAGAGGAGCTTCCTGACGAAGGTGTTGAGGATGAGACGTTGCCTGAGGGATCAGAGGAACCTGGTTTAGGGCAAGGTTCCGAAGACGAAGGGGATGGTTGTAATGAGTACGCCGAAGGGGAGTCGGATGTGTCCTTTGGGAATGTGGAATTGGTGATAGACGAAAGAGACTTGTCGATGAAGAATGAAGAAGGAGACGACCCTGCGGGTCTTGTTCCTTGTGCAAATGAAAGTTCTTGCGGTACGCAAGATGGCAGACCTGTTGATGCTCTTCTTGCACCAACGGAGGACGCCAGCGGGGGAGTCTCCGCAGGTCTAGATGGTTGGATCAAAGATCTTGGGTCACAAGGAACTCGTGGGTCTAGTCTCCGAAGTTTCCTCTCTTCTGCACAAGCAGAGAGGAACTTCGACAACGGGAAGATCGACTCTGAGGCTCCGAGTGGTCCACGTGATCACACTGAAGAGGGATTTGGGAGTGATAATATCGACCAAACAGTCGAAGACGACATTGAAAACATAAAGACGACGAGAAAGGAAAAGGAGGAGGAGGAGGAGGAGGAGGAAGCGGTACAAGACGATTCGGAGAAGGCCATAGAGACCTCGGCGAGTGGAGAGCTCGTTGAAGCCCCCGGCGGAAGAGGAACAGCGGCCGATAACGCGCCGCCACTTGAAAACCCCGTAGAGAGTGAAGATGCTGAGTCAATGGAGAACGCGGGCTCAGCGTGGTCCGAGAGCGCTGAAGGAGCTGCTGGACAAACAGACAGCTGCGCGGAGGCAGCAGCGCATGATGGCGGGGCGAGGGAAGTTCGTGGACAAGGTTCAGAACCTTCTGATGTTGAGACAACGGGCCCCGAAGGAATGCTCGAGGAGGCAAAGCCGCGGGACGGGGATGGAGTGCCTCTTGCTGTGGATACGGACGATGGTGCTTCGCCGCTCGCACCGCCTCGCACACAAACTCCTCAAACCGGGGAACAGTTAGGGACTTCGGTATTCGTAAACATGACGCAGTCGGTCGGGGACGCCGAAGATCGAGGGTGCGTAGAGGGCGAGGAGGGTCCTCGTCACGGTACAGAACCCGGAGGGGAAGAATCTGAGGAACCCGGAGAACATCCCCAGGACGAGGGATCCCTAGGGATGTGTAGAGATCAGTTAGAGTGTCAGAAGTTATCATATTCACCACCGACCAGTAATGGTGTTGAACAACACATATTCGGAGAGAGTTATGACAGAATAAAAATTTTGCATATTAGAGAACCATGTGAAGAACTAGAACCATTAGAAGATATAGAACCACTTAGAATCGTTGAAGAGAATGAACTAGACGGGGAAGATGGCGGTTCACTTGAGAGGGTGGAACCAGTGCAAGAACCAGCAGAACTCTGCGGAAATGTAGAACCAGACGCACAACCCAAAGAAAACGGAGAACCGTCTAAAGGTTCTGAAGAGTTTGGTCATTTAGAACCGGATATTGAGTTATCTGAGTCTCTAGCTGGAGAATATTCAGAACAATCTGAAATTGTTGAACCGCAGGAATGCTCAGAACCACTCGAACTTATGGAACCCCTTGATGTGGCACATGGTCAAGGTAAGATACCTTGCAGTGCCGAGTCTGGCACTGGAGAGTCTGAAGATGTAGAGGACGAAGTAAACCTGGGACGTGGAGGAGACCAAGTATTAGAGGGATCATCCCCCGAAGAATCCTCACCCCACACGGAGGAACCTCGAAGGAAAGAACCAATGCCCCTCAAGTGCCCCTTCGAGGGGGACCAAGAAGACGTCTCAGTGGAGATCAACGAAGAAGACGTACATGTGAAGGTAGACCTTGAGGACTTTTGTGTGGAAGTAGGAACATCAGGAAACGTGTGTGTGCACATCGAACAGGAAGACCCACCTGACGAAGTAGATCAAGAGGACGTAGACGACCTGCAAGTACAGACCGAGGAGCGGGGCGCCACGCGCATGGCCGGGGACCAGGAAGGTGTGCGGCGCACGCAAGTAGACAAGGAAGGGAGAGAGATGTCACCACCGTCGCAAGGTCTTGGGGACGGAACCCGCGGGTTTGGGTCCCTGCACCTCGCCTCATATGCAGACGCGGTCAAGGCCCCAGGTCGACTCGAATGCGGCTTCCAAGACGGGCGGCTTGCCGATAATGCGCGTCGGCCCATACGTGGCGATGCCGAGACACCGAGCATGGAGGAAGGCGCCAGTGAGGTTCATAACGAACAGGGCCACAATGGAGACGATGACGTCGATGGCGCCACCCATGCTGGCGGGGACGTGCCCGTGGAAGGCAGAAACGAAGAGGACACGAAGACGGGGAAGAGGTCTTGGCCCCTGACTGACAGCGAAATTGTTGACTTGGATAAAGGTCGTCATACAGAAGTCTTTTCGTCGCTGGGTGGCCAGTTTTCCAGAGATGATGATGATGACGAGGAGGAGGTGAAGGTTGAAGGAAGAGGCCTCCTCGTCAAGGACGAGAGTGTCGGAGGAGGAATGTGCAGTAGCCCCCGCACTTACGCAGGTCTGTTCAAGGGCTGGACTCAACGACGCTCCGAAGAGGACACCGAAGAAAAGAAAGACTGGAGCCGTGAGGGTGATGATGGCAATGAGGATATACATAAGCTCGAGGACATTTTCCGCAGGAATAGCTGCGATAGAAGTGGTATTCCTCGCATGTCATTATACGAAGCGAACAAGGAAGCTTTGAATGAAGGTAGAGCGGACGTTAGCGGACGTCCTGCGAGCCCTGGAGTACAGGGAACGGTCCTCCTGGAGAAGAAGAAGAAGGAGGAAGAGGAGGAGGAGGAGGACAGGCCACCCAGGAGAACCGCGTACTATATGACGCTGGGCTACCTGGGTCGTGATTTGAATAGGCAAGACGATGAGGATACGGGACATCATGGTAGAGGAGGAGGAGGGGACGGCGAAGGATGGGGCTGGTGGAGGACGGGGTTCTCGGAAAGGCATGGTGTCGAGGGGCGCCGAGACTGGAAAAGGAGCGACCACTCCCGAAGTGGCGACGAGAACGAAGTAGATCGAAGTGGGGTCACGGGTCGGCGGGAGGACGCGGCGGGTGATTTTTGGGAACGATACAGTTGGAGCAGCAGGGAGGCTGACTTCGGTTCGGATTCAGAGGACGAGGAGCAAGGGAGAGGTCGGCATTTTGAAGTCAGCTCGGGCGGGGAAGAGTTCGAAGACGATAAGACTCCTGCCGAAGGAAGAGCTGCTCGGAGGAGGAACAGGAATAGCAGAATCAGGTATAAAGAAATCGTTATAGATATTATCATCGGTCCTAACCGCGAGAGGGGAAGAAGAGCCATAGGGGGCACTACGTTGGGATATGCCCCGAGCACTACAAGAAAGGAACTGGATACGTCACAGGGAGATGACGTCACGTCGTGTGACGAGGACGTGACGTCATGTGACGAGGAGGTCACGTCCTGTGACGAGGACGTCCTGTCGTGTGATGAAGTGGTGATATTGTGTGACGACGTGATGAACGAAATCACGTTTTACGACGGAGAGCTGGTGACGTGTGGCGAGGTCGCGTCACGGTACGGACGCTCGGCGTCACGTGGCGAATCGGTGACGTCATTTGACGAATCTGTGACGTCATTTGACGAATCGGTGACGTCAGGGGACGGGTCGACCACTCTGGGTGACGACACACTCACATCAGGTGATGACGACACAGTCACGTCATGTGATGAAACGGCCACCTTGTGTGACGAAGCAGTGGCGTCATTTGACGACGATGACGTCGAGCAGCACGACGTCATCGTATCGCGTGACGAAGATGGGATCTTCGAAGAGGAGGAGAAGAAGGAGGAGGAGGAGGAGGAGGAAGAATCGCCACCACACACCCCTCCTCACCCTCTTCCTGATGCGGAGGGTGCTCAAAGCGTTGCGTCATGTGAAGGAAATGGAACGCTGGCACTGCCTGTCGGAGACCTGGCCACGCCCTCTGGCAGAGGCACCGATCGGGACGATGAGGAACATGACGGGGCGAAGTCCATGCCCTCTGAGACCATAGTTCGGCCCACGGGATCTGACGGGGAAGAAGGGGTCGAAGAAGACGAGAGCACAGACCAGGTCCTCGGAAGGATGAAGGAAGCCGAAGGCGTTGAGGGTGTTGGTAAGACTGAAGGGCGTCAAGGAGAAAGTCTCGGTAGAGTGGGAAGGTGTGAAATGGCCGAAGATGTTGCTGGGGCCAAAGACCCTGAAGAAGCTGAAAGCGCCGAAGTCGTAGAGTCTGAAGAAGTCGAAGGATTCGATGGTGCCGAAGAGTCTGAAGAACTCGAAGCCTCTGATGGTGCCAAAGAGTCTGAAGAAGTCAAAGACTTCGATGGTGCCGAAGAATATGATGGCACTGGTCAGATCGAGAAGGCCGAAGACATTGAGGAAACTGAAGAGTCTGTTAAGTCACACAAAGTCGAAGAAGCTCCTGACAAGTGTCGGTCCACTGGGGCTGACTTTGATGGGTCTGAGGACTCTGAAGGCTTAGACGGAATTGAGGGAGTTGAGGAACCAGGAGAGGAAGGATCTGGAGACGTAGACGAGTTCAGGTGCCAAGATGACCCCGAAGTGGTCCCAGACGTGGGAGGGAATGGTGGGACGGTATGGGGCGGGGATAAGCCTCAGGCAAGGAAGAGCGTGGGACAGACAGACGGAACCTTCGCTTCTGTTAAAAAAGAATCAGATAAACCGGAAGCTGAGAACCCAGAGGATGTGGAGTGTGATGAAGACCTGGGCGTGGCACTGTGTAATGATGAAGGCGACGAGGGAACGGACGGGGTGATGACGTTTTGTGATGAAATGATGATGAATGACGCCGAAGACGTGTGCAAAGAAACGAAGGAGTCAGCGACCCAAGATGGGGAGTCGAGCGCGAAAGAGGAGGAGGAGGAGGAGAAGAAGGAAGAAGAGGAGGAGTTCGCCTTTGGTGCAGATCCAGCGAAAGGTCACGCGGCTCGTGGGGAGGATGACCTTGACCTAGTAATAAGCAATGACGTCGGCTCGGCAGAACTCAGTGCAGACCCAGAGAAGGACAACCTTGATTTACGAAGAGGTCATTTCGACCAGAGGGAACCACAACACGGTGACGAAGAAGACGATGGCGAAACTGAAGTGACGGAGGCCGATAGGAGGAGTGACGTCACGAAGGGTCTGACGTCATGGGAAGGTGGTGCTGGTTCAGAGAACTTCGCCGGAACGGGCGTGGTGAGAGGCAGTCATGAGGCAATCATGGCCGGGCGGAATGAGCCAGATCTGGAGGGGTGTATTGAAGAGTCTGGAAAAGATGTACACTTGGAGGAGTTAGGTACAGAGGCGCACTTAGATGCTGGTAAAGAGGTACACTTAGAAGAGTCGGATACAGAGACACACTTGGCAGAATTGGACAAAGAGGGACAACTAGAAGAGTCGAACAAAGAGGGAGACCTGGAGGAGTCGGACAGAGAGAGACACCTGAAGGAATCGAACAAAGAGGGGCACCTGGGGGAGTCGGACAGAGAGAGACACCTGAAGGAATCGGACAAAGAGGGACACCTGGGGGAGTCGGACAAAAAGGGACACCTGGAGGAGTCAGACAAAGAGAGACACCTGGAGGAGTCGGACAAAGATGGACACCAAGAGGAATCGGACAAAGAGGCAGACTTAGAGAAATGTGAGGAGGAGACAAAAGACGTGGAGACAGGGTCGGAGGATGTGACGGTGCGTCATGAAACGGACGTGACATGTGACGTGAATGTGACTTGGGGTGAAAATCGTAGGCGGACGGGAACGTTAATGACAGGAAAAGGCGATCAGATCGTCACGTGTTATGACGTAGACGACGGAGACGACGCTGAGGATGGCTCCGAAAGCGGAGTCCCTCAGGGATCGAGCGGGGACCAAGGGAGTCTTGCCGGAACACAACCATCCGGGCGAAAGCTGGAGGAGGACCTGAAAAGTGATGCTGTGTCCGGGCAAGACCCAGGTGCCGGGTATGCCCTCCGGAAGGTTTCTTCTGATATCGTGGTTTCCGGAGCTGGAGGTGAAGGAGAGCCTCTAGCCCAGAAGGAGCATCCGGGGATCTCAGGGTCGCCCCATGGGTCTTTGCAGCCTTCTTCAGGAGCGGACCACGGCGCCAGTTCGCGTGGAGGTTCCCCGGTTACCGAAGTCGGATCGAGGTCGAGAGAGGGTTGTGTCGGCCCCGGGGGAGCTGACACGAGTGCCCTTGGGGGAGACGCTGAAGAAGGAAAAGAAAACGGGGGAGAAGTTGCGAAGACCAACGTGACAGAGTGGTTGAGTGCTTGCAGCTCTACCGGGGAATGCCGGTGCCACTACCCCTCATGCCGACTCTCCGGATGCAGGAGTGCCGTGGAAGGATCACCGGGAGTCGGGAGTCCCCCACACGAGGAGGGAAAGAAGGGCGAGAGGAGTTCGGGGAAGAGGAGGGGCCCGCTCCGGGCACTCTGTCTGGTGACTGGCGATATGGGCCGAATCGATGAGTCCTATTTCGGTTCCGGCGCAGCGCAAACAGACGGAACGAGGACGTCCGCGGAAGGGAGGGTGAGGCTCAGGGCGGCGGCGGCCCAGGTCGACGCAGTAAGCCCCTCATCCTCCTCCTCGTCCCCCTCCCTCTCCTCCTCCTCCTCGTCCCCTTCCCCCTCATCCTCCGCCTCCACCACCTCCTCCTCGTATCGCTTCGGCCCACGCAACGTGAGCCTCACAAGCCACATCCGGTACCAAGGGGTTCTTCGCCTCTGGCACGGACGCCCCGACTGGCGACTCCTCCTCGGAGGGAGAGAATCCTTCGAGGTAGGCGGACCTCGAAGACGCGGAGACGGGGTCCTAAGCGACGGGGACTTCAACGGGAGGCGGAAGGAGGGCCTTGGGCGTCGTCGAGCCGCCCCTCTTCCTCCTCCTCCTCCTCCTACTCCTCCTCGTCCTCCTCCTCCACCTCCGCCTCCTCGTCGTCGTCCTCGTCAGCAGACAGAGGCTGTGCGTCCGCCGGGTTCTGGCGACCGCATGAAGCTGACTAAGCTTCATACCAAGCGAGTCCGCTTCAATGCAAGCTCGGCGGCCTATGGCGATTTCCTCACCTTTAAGGAAAGGTAAGTCTTCCTCGCACCCCACCCCTGAGTCTTCCCTCACTCCCCCACCTCATCCCAAGTCTTCCCTATACCCCCCCCCCGAAGTCTTCCCAACACATCACCCCACTCCCTTACCAGTGCCGAATGCTCAGCACCATCCTCCATTCATTGTGTTACGGGTCTCTATCTTTCTCTTTCTCTATCTATCTATCTCGCTCTCTCTTTCTCTCTCTCTCTCTGTCTATCTATCTATCTATCTATCTATCTATCTTTCTCTCTCTCTCTCTCTTCTCTCTTCTCTCACATACATGTATGTATATATATAAATCGTGTGTGTGTGTGTGTGTGTGTGTGTCAAACGTTTATTCTTTCAGCTACACTGCTTTCCCCCCATAAGCAGGGGTTGCCGGTCCATTGGAACCACCGATCCACCAATGAAATGAGTTGGTAGGTTCATGAGTAAAGAATCATATTGCCTAAGAGCAAAACGAAAGAAAAGGAAGTACTGAATAAATATATCTTTTGATTCTAATGTCCTCCTCGCATACAAAGACAATAGAATAAATAATAATAAGATAATACAAATGGAATAATAATACAAATTGTACAATAATAACAAAACAATAATACAAATAATAATGTCCTCCTCGCATACAAAGACAACAGAATAAGTAATAACAAAACAAATAATACAAATTTGATAATAATACAAATAGTACAATAATAGCAATGCAATAATACAAGTAATAGAATAAAAATACAAAGGTAGATGATGCCGTTAGAAATTCCATGCCTATCTTCCCTTTACTCTTCCACTTCCTGCTCCTCCTCACTCACGTTCTCTTCCCGTTTTCTTTATACCATTTCCACGTCCCTTTGTCTGTGCATAATATGTAAAAAGTGTGATTATGTATTTATCAACTTCTGTGCACTTTCTCTCCATCACAGAATTACACACTTCAGGGGTTATCACACCGGTCCTCCACGGATTTCGCCAGCGTCGACAGTTGAGAGTTCGTTTCAAAGCAAAAACGACTTCGGTTACAATATTTGAATTTTCAAATCTCCAAATATCAAATTATCTTTCCATCACATAATAACAAACCTGAATGATGAACTAAGATGTTTTAAATCTAGACGAATGTTACACATACTGTTGAAATGTTCTCAGAGAAGTCTAGATTTGTGTAAGCGAAGTCATATTCTAGTTATTCAAATGGAGGTTGGAGGTAGGATGTCGGAGGAAAATAGCCCAGTGTGATAGCCCCTTTACAGAACTACAGTACTTGTGAATCTCTCTCTCTCTCTCTCTCTCAGACGATATAGACAAGGTCATCATATTTAGACAGCAGGACAGGACTCGTAGTAATGGAGTTAAATTGAACAGATTTAGATTTAAGAAGGAAATTGGCAAGAATTGGTTTATCAATAAAACAGTTAACGAATGGAATAGACTTAGTAGTTATGTAGTGAGCGCTGAAACTATTGGTTATTTTAAGAGGTTAGAAAACTGTATAGATGGGAATGATAGATGGTAATGGACATGAAACTGCTTAGTATAGGCCTTATGGTCTTTGCAGTCTCCTTCATTCTTATGTTCTCATGTTCGTATGTACTTTACCGTCTCTTGGTGCGTCGTGTCGCTTGGTGTCATATGCACACGGGCCACATTCTGGGGCCACACACGAACATCAATCACTCCTTCACTGACACATCCCCTCCAGCGGGCCCCCGTAGATGGAGGGTTGAGCGCTACACATCAGCAATTATTCAAAGTTTCATAATAGTAATGGGTTTGTCGAAGGACATTTGACAGAACCTTTGCACGTATATAAGAACATAAGGATAGAGGAGGCTGCAAGAGACCATAAGGCCTACATTAGCCATATAAATGTATCTTACCGCTTGTCATCCCAATCCATAAAGTTATCTCATCTTCTCTTAAAACAAGCAATCGTTTCAGCGCTCACGAAATGGTTACTAAGAGGGGGTTTACACGGTCTAACGGTTCGTCGAACGCGGTTCGACAGACACGTGTTTGAAGTGATGTGTGAACGGGGTATTTGGGGTTTAACCAACGTGTTCGACAACCAAATACCCCGTTCACACATCATTTTAAACACGTGTCTGTCCAACCGTGTAAACACCTTTTAAGGCTATTCCATTCGTTAATCACTCTGTTGACAAACTAGCTCTTGCCTATTTCCTTCTTAAACTTATTTATCAATTTTTATTTATTTGTATATTATTGTTATTATTATTATTATTAATTTTCTTAATGTATTTATTATTATTATTAATTTTCTTAATGTATTTATTATTTTTGTATGATTCATTCAATATGCTTTCCACGGTTCTCTGCAAAAATTTCTTCAAGTTCAGAACACTTCTACACACCTGCCATAAATCTACCTTGACGACCTCATCACATATGTTATAGAAATCCAAGAAAAACACGTTTTTTCCCCCCGCTCTAACAAACGTGTCATGCATCATTGAACCGTACAAGAACGTGATCTATATAGGCGATACCTTCCCCCTCAGCTCCCCCCCCTTCTTGTTCCTCTCCAGACTGACCTTTTGTCCATTCTCCCCCCACCCCCTCATCTCCCCCTCCCCCTCCCCCCTCCCCCCAAGTAGCAATCTCTCGCCTTTGTGTGAGGTTCCTTGAGAAATTCTAAACTCTGATTAAAAATATCTGTCCGTACATATTACTTAAATAATTTTTGTATTTATGTTTTGTTTTGTAATGATGCGTGTGTATGTGTGTGATATACATATAAAGGTGTATGAATATGTATGCATGTGTGTATTTGTGTGATATACATGTAAAGGTACATGAATATGTATGCATCTGTGTGTGTGTGTTTGTGTGTGTGTGTGTGTGTGTATGTGTGATATACATGTAAAGGTGTATGAATATGTATGTGTGTGATATACATGTAAAGGTGTATGAATATGTATGTGTGTGATATACATGTAAAGGTATATGAATATGTATGCATGTATGTGTGTGTGTGTCTGTGTGTGTGTGTGTGTGTGTGTCTGTGTGTGCACGTTTTATGTATATGTGTATGTATGAAGTTCTATTGGATTTCACCGCCACGCGAACAGAGGATTTTCATCGATCCACAGTATGCAGAAGGAAGGGGTGACTTTTGGCCAAGTGGACTTTGCATTCCTTTACTGGAATCACGACGATAACAAACTATTACTGCTCTCCTTTGGCATTTTTTCGCAAAACGAATAAGTGAATAAGTAGATGAATAGATAGATCAGTTACAAGAGAAATATATTACATAGGTAAGGTAAATAATACTAAATCACGTTAAGATGTATGTGTTTGTAGGTGAGTGTAAGTGTGGATGCATGTGTTGTAAAGAGCATACGCCAGGAGACGCTAAATGTGCGTGTGTGTGTGTGTGTGTGTGTGTGTGTGTGTGTGTGTTACTAAGTGGACGCCGCGAAATGAGAAATAAGGAAGAGGAAGATCAGACAGAATGTGGAGAAACAAAATGGAAAAGTTTGCAAGAGTGGCGTGACAGAGGTTGGCGCTTTAGTACCGAATTGTGAAATCGAACGAAAGAGGCCTGTGTTCAGCAATGGA
>NC_134784.1:54179978-54213932 GCF_046742065.1 Oratosquilla oratoria | reverse complement strand
TGATTTAAACTTGGGCTATATCACCTACAATTATCATACCTAGATTTGATTTCGTGAAGAGACCCAGCCTCGTCTATGTCACCTGGGTCCTAGCTTATGCCAAGAGGTATAGAAACTATTTCTTCAGAGCCTTGATATACGTAATCTTTTTTAAGTTGTGTGTGTGTGTGTGTGCATGAGAGAGGGAGAGCGTACGTGTTATTATTAATGTCGCATTATTATATATATCTATTATATATATATATATATATATGTATATATATATATATATATATATATATATATATATATATATATATATATATTAGTTATGGATTATTTAAGTGATAAAGGTTTTTGGTGCGAACGACTGACGAGCGATGGAGCAAGTGTGTTACTGAGTGGACGCCGCAAAATAGAAAGCGTGGAAGAGGGAGACCAGAGAGGAGATGGAGAGACGAGATTGAGAAGTTTGCAGGAGTGACGTGGCAGAGGTTGGCGCGGTCGTGTGAATCATGGAATGCTATGAAGGATGCCTGTGTTCAGCAGTGGACTCAGGATGGCTGATTTGATTGAAATATTTTTTAACCCATGCTGACTGTCTTGTGTATACATCCAATAAGTAATACAGTGGTGTCTTGCCGTCATTCCCACAACAATATATTTTTAACAGTAAACTTTATCAGACAATTTCTCGGCGATGTTATCCACTTTATTACTTGTTAAAGGGAGTGATAGGTGCCTGCAATAGGTGGGCGTCGGAGTGAATCATCTCCCTGCCTCTTCAAAATCCAACATCCTCACCTCCGTCTGGAGGTGCAGCCCCTAGGGGTTGATGCTGGATCTCAGACTTCGGTTGTAGTTGTATATAAGGACATCTGGCAACTGTTTCCCATTCCCCCTTTCTACCACAAATCGATAGCACAAACATTCCCACACTAATACACCAGACCAAAGCTTCTTCCCAGAGAAACGTGTACGAGGATCTGAGGACCGTTTCCGGTTGCTGTGAGGCTGCGGGTCAGTGAAATTGGAGACGACATTTGGTTGTTGTTGTTATTACTTATTAACCTCCCCTCCCCCTTCCCCCCGGTCTCATAGTCCACAGTCGGTAGAGTACCCCGTTGAAGGCAGGCACCTGTTGAACACTGGGGGCTGGGTGGTGACCACGTAATTATTGCCGAGGGGACTCTGAAAAAAAATTATCATCGGGTGGAAAGGGGCCCTGGCCTCGCGGGTTGGGGATGGCCTCGAGGGGGACGGCGGTCGGCCTCGTGGTCTCGTTTGTTACTAAACGCGTTCCAGATTTCTCTAGATTGGCCGCTTTATGAGCTACTTTAAAACCCTTGTTAAGGTCTTCGTTAGTGTTGTCTACTCTTAAGTTAAGAAAAAAAAAACGTGTTGAACGTTTTTATTTTCCTGCTCTCCCTCTCTCTATCTTCTCCTTGTCTCCCTCTCCCTCCCCCCGCCTCTCTCTCTCTCTCTCTCTCTCTCTCTCTCTCTCTCTCTCCCTCTCCCTCTCCCTCTTTCTCTCATCGTGCCTCTTTCGAAAATAGCTTGGTGACGGATTAAAAGTAAAACCACCACATGGGAGAGGAGATAATGATTATACAACATTGTGTGTGTGTGTGTGTGTGTGTGTGTGTGTGTGTGCTGAGACATTCTGACAGGTTGACGTAAGCGGAGTAGGAAACACAGGAGTCTTAGTCTTGAGTTTATTCCTGACTAGTTTCGCAGGCATATCTGCGAAACTAGTCAGGAATAAACTCAAGACTATGACTCCTATGTTTCCTACTCCGTTTACGTCATATGTATATATATATATATATATATATATATATATATATATATATATATATATATATATATATATATATATATATATATTGCTTTGTTTGTTGTCATATAAGGGGGTACCGCACCCTCTCCTTCAGGGTAATGGTTAAGATTTGCTTCCATTAATCAAGAAACTAGTTTTCAGCTAGACGAGTTGATTGATAGTCCGTTAAGTTGACAAATTGTCTCCACGAACACCAAACGACGCCTCGAGTCTGGATTGTTCGCCAGATAAGCACGCGCTTTAGGACCATTGAGTAAAACGACTTTAGTTACAATATTCCTGTTTTCAAATCTCCAAATATCAAATTTCGCCATATATAGCAAAGCTGAATGATGAATTAAGAGATTGTTAACCTCTACGAATGTTAGACACACTCTTGAAATGTTCTTAGAGAAGTCTAGATTTCTTTTAGCGAAGTCATATTCTAGTTATTCGGATGGGTGTTGGAGGTAGGATGTCGGAGGGAAAATAGCCCAGTCTGATAACCCCTAGATGTGCTGTAATCAACTTCGTCTCTTGTTTGTATTAATTCATTATTTCGTTTATGGATTTTATTTAAAAAGACGCCTCGTAAGGGACTTTGCTGGTATGGTATATATTTACTTTGTGTTTATGGTATGGTCATTGTGTAGAATTATTGGAAATGGTTAAACGTTTTCCGGTGGTATTCTTAAAAAAATCTTTCCTTATATAAGTCTTATATAAATTCTTGGAAAGATTTATATAAAGAAATATTTTTTAAGAATACCACCGTAATAATCTTACGGTGGTATTCTTAGAAAAATTCTTTCCTTATATAAAACTTTCCCTTCCAGGGATTTATATAACATATAAGGAAATATTTATTTTAAGAATACCACCGTTCGTTTCATACTGGGACAAGGGACATTTGCTGTTTGTCATAATATACCGAGACATTTAGGTAATGATAATGACAATAATAATAACGACAGTAACAATAATAATAATAACAGCAATAACAGTGACAGTGATAACGGCCCTTTCTATACGGCGGCTCAGTGTGCACGTATACCATACCCCTTCGTCAACGGCATACGATCTCGCTCAGGTGAATGTGGACCTCTGTACCACAATTGAATTTTTGTTGAGGTAAGGCTCTACGGCGTTATTCAGCTGAAGGTCAGGCAGGGGGACTCCCCCACCGACCTGATAAAATCGGCTAACTTTAGCTAGAAACATTCTAAAAAGTACATTACGTCAACGTATAGAAGAAGCTCGGGGCAAGAGTTAAAGGTCATGTAGCAGACTCGTGCATGTCATAGTACCTCGCAGTGCCCAGCAGTGCTAAACAGTGTCTAGCAGTGCTAAACAGTGTCTAGCAGTGCTAAACAGTGTCTAGCAGTGCCAAAAAGTGTCTCGCAGTGCCTGACTGCCAAACAGTATCATGCAATGGCATTCAGTGTCATTAAGTGCCAGTCAGTACCTCGCAGTGCTTAACAGTGCCAAACAGTGTCTGACAGTGCTAAGCAATGCTATGAGTAACCCCTGAGGTTTATTAATCAATCGAGAGAGAGAGAGAGAGAGAGAGAGTGTGTACAGTGTAGCTTGTGCTCTCGTGGTGTTGTGAAAAAAAAGAAAAAAGAATGAAAGAGCGAAAACTAGAATAGAACAATAGGCTGGCCTGTGATGTAGTTTGCAGTGTGAGATATCGGTGTGGAAATTGGTATACTCAGAATACTGGCTCGTAACCTTGACCCATCGCCAGAGGCTGCATTGCGGCACCGTCTTTAACCTCCTCACCCCCAACCCCACCCCCTAACACAGTGATAACCTTCACCTCTTCTTCCTCTTCTCCTCTTCGTACCTCCTCCTGCAATCACTTCTACCACCACCACTACTACTACTTGTGTTTTCATTCATCGTTTTACTCTCTCTCTATCTCTCTCTCTCTCTCTCTCTCTCTCTCTCTCTCTCTCTCTCTCTCTCTCTCTCTCTCTCTCTCTCAGCCGATTGATTAATAAGCCTCAGGGGTTACTCAGTGCACTGCTTGACACTGCGAGGCACTGTCAGACACTGTTTGGCACTGTTGAGCATTGCGAGGTACGGACTGGCACTGAATGGCATTGCATGATGCTGTATTTCTCTCTCACCCCTCTCTCTCCTCTCTCTCTCCCCTCTCTCTCCCCTCTTTCCTCCTCTCCCCTCTCTCCTCCTCTCCCCCTTCCCCCTCTCTCTCCCTCGATATCTCTCCCCTCCCCTCTCTCATCTTCTCTCTCTCCTCTTCTGTCTATCTATTTTTCTATCTATCTCTCCCCTCTCTCTCCTTCCCTCAGTTTCCTTCTTCTTATTGTTCATTTGATCATTGCCAAACGCTGTGGTATATTTTTCATTTGAGCGGGTGAAGGTTTTTGGGTCAAGACGAAATATTCGTCGGTCGAGCCCACCCCCTGATGTTGAACCCAAATGCAACTCCTTCAACAGAATAGAATCGCCTGGTATCAGCCAAGACTAAAACGCGTCACTCTGCTGTGTAGCACTTGGTGTCGTGGTGTTGAAGTGATAGCATCTCTTGAGACAGTGCTGTTTTCCATACAGGTCATTTAGTGACCCGTTAGGCGCGCGCGCGCGCACACACACACACGTATATGTGTATGTATATATATGTGTGTATATGTATATATATATATATTAACTTTTATTTAAGTATTTATATATTTATTCATTTTTGCTAGGGTATAGGCCTTTTTCAGCACAAGGTCCTGACCCTAATCAGAATAAAATCGCCCGAAGTTAACCAAAACAAAACGAGTAAGTTTGCACTTCCGGAGCGAAAGGCTCGAGATAACAGCAACCCTTTCATCACGAGGTGGGCTCCCACGGTCCCCCAAAGCGAATAAAATCGTCTGCCTGGATAGAGTCTAGTGTTTCTATATAGTGAAATGGGTTAATCGAGATTTATTCTCCAAGCCTTTGCTGAATAAAATCATCCTGCGGCGGCCGGGGGAAAGTATATACATGTATGTATGCATGCATGTACATACTGTATGTATATGATGTATGTATGTTGGTATGTCTATGTATGTATGTATGCATGTACATGTATACGTATGTGTATATATTTGCATGTATGTAATTATGTATGTATGCATGCATGTATAATTCCCGAACAGATGTGAGCAAGTTAATTTCACCAACCGTTTGCCCATTTAACTCATGAATAGCCGTGAAAGAGAGATTACTTACCTGTTTTCACCGATGAATAATCGTCATTGTTGGGGAGGTTGGTATCAACAGGGTTCATGTAGGTCAGTGACTATGGAATGCTGTCAACGATATATCCAGTTGGGGTTCCAGAGTAGAGGGTATCCCTCACGTTGGCGAGAAGAATGCTCTCTCTCTCTCTCTCTCTCTCTCTCTCTCTCTCTCTCTCTCTCTCTCTCTCTCTCTCTCTCTCTCTCTCTCTCTCTCCCCCCCTCTCCCTCTCTCTCTCCCTCTCCCCTCTCTCTCCCTTCTCTCCCCCCACTCTCTCTCTCTCTCTCTCTCTCTCTCTCTCTCTCTCTCTCTCTCTCTCTCTCTCTCTCTCTCTCTCTCTCTCTCTCTCTCTCTCTCTCTCTCTCTCTCTCTCATTTCTATTACCCTCTTTCTTATCGTCCCTCCTACCCCTTCCCTTATTTATTTGTTTATTCGCCCATTCTTTTTGTCCCCCTCACCCCTACCCATTCAACTCTCCCCATTTCACTCCCTACCCATAACTCCCCACTTCTCACTCCCTACCCAGCTCAACTCTCCCCATTTCTTACTCCCTATTCATCTCTCCCCATTTCTTATTCCCTAGCCCATTTCTTCCTGTGTCTACCTCGCCCCTCCCAAACACACGTCTCTAGCTAGCTAAACCTGCTACCAATTTCATTCTCCGTTTTCTCTAAGGCAGTAACCCCCTGTTGCTGCTAAGGTCGGCAGTGAGCTCCTGTTTCTTGAAGTCCGCTCGTTGGCCCGTTTCAGAGACGAGCCTGAAGAGACTTCGAGTGCTCAAGCGATCAGTTTCTGGTGGGTGGGAGAATGTACACACACACACACACACACACACACACACACACACACACACACACACACACACACACACACACACACACACACAAACACACACACGTATGCGCGCTCGCGTCTGGTAATCTACTTTTGTCCACTGTTGTAGCGTTGCATTTGTGTGTGTGTGTGTGTGTGTATATGTTTGTATGTATGTATGTATGTATTTGTAGAAGCCCTTTATGGGTGTTATCACTCAGACACCAGGCAATTTTCTTCAGTTGATGGGTCGAATTCAATGTACAGAGGTCGACAACGTCATGACTGGGGTCGACGTCGAGACTAAGACCTGTGGCCGGTCTTCGGACACTGAAGAAGATCGAGAGATTTCTGGGCCCCTCTTGGTTGTTCCCGAACTCCGCAGGAATAGTTTCTGCCGACGCAAATATGCTCGAATCCCTCCTCTGACAGCTCATGGCAGGATGCATTTAATTGAAGCCTTTGTCTCGGTACAGGTGCACTTGGGAAGCTGCATAACGCCTGTGTTCTCTTGTGCTGACGCAGAGTTGTACTAAGGGCAAATACCTACGGTATCGTTAGTAACCCTTTCACAGCGGCTGGGGTGGGTGGGGGCTTGGCTTACTTGTATATGTTTAGCCCAGAACCAGACGGTTCTATCCAGATATCGGGGTCAGAATGGGGCTTCATCCGACCCCAGCCCCACACGCGACACCCACAGCTGAATAAAGTAACCCGGTCTTGGACGAAAAAAAAAAAAAAAGTCGAGTGCGTCCTCGTATTGAGGGGGACGTATTGTCGCTGTTGTCAGAAATGTTCGTGTAGAGCGGCAACTGTTGCTTCTCGTGAACGAAAACTTTCGGTGTCAGTAACAATACTTAGGCAACAGTGCCCCTGTTGCTGTGCCGAAGAAGGGATGGATCTACAAGGAGGACGTGGCTAGAGGAGAAGCAGAAACTACTGTACATTGTTCAGAGTTCACAGTACATGCTTTAAAGAGTGACAAAGGATGTTCATAATATTTTGTTCGAGAAGTAGCAGTCATACACACAGAGAGACACACACACACACGCATGTACACACACACACACACACACACACACACACACACACACACACACACACACACACAGTGAATACAGTAAGAACATAAGAATGAAGGAGACTGCAAGAGACCATAAGGACTACACTAAGCAGGTCCATGCCCATTAGTATCTATCATCCCCATCCATAAAATTATCTAAAATCGTCTTGAGTTTACCATAATATATTATTTAGATATTTCAGAAAACGCCACAATAGTTCTTTAAGGCTCGTTTCACACGTATCGACTTTTTGTCGTGCAGCCTACACGACACGACGTCGCACTCTCAAATAGTTGTGGGTGTGTATGGACGCTTTCACACATGGTCGTGACGTGTGAAAGTGCCCATAGTCACCCATGGTTATTTGAGAGCACGACGTCGCGTCGTGTCGTGGACGGCGCACGGCGAAAAGTTGATACGTGTGAAACGAGCCGAAAGTGATAGTCTGGGCTAGAAACTCCTTTTGGCCTGAATAAAGTCATCTTGCCTTAGAAAAAAAAAACGACAATATCATAGTAGTTTTCACGGTATCAATTTTGTGACTCCTTTGTGACAGGCTTTAATCGGGCAAGACTCTTCATTGCGTCTCATTGTTAACCACAGGCTTTCTTGCACTTAGACATATTGTCACCCTTATGATCAGAGGGAATATGGATCATAGTTGCCTGTTACGGCGTTTGGTATCTATGCCCCGAATTTTAGTTTAAACTATTTTTTTTTTCTCCATTTAGGTAGTTCGAAAAATTGAAATACCCCTAAAAATTATGTCAATTGCATCACCCTGAACTTTTGTAACGTGTAAAAAATAAATAATAATAATAATAATAATATGTACAGGATAGGTTGGAAACCGTAACCCAGTTACGACTGCATGCGCAGTGCGCACACGCTTGCACGCGCGTGCGAATTCGCATGCGCAAAGATATGTGAACAGTGCTTGTCTTGATTGGCCCGTAAGTGGCTGGACGATTGCGATTGAATACGTCTTTGGGTATCGGTGACTTGACTTCGGGTGCTTTTGTGCGTCGCTGACACCACGAACATCATGAGAGTGGAGGGGTGGGTGGGGGTGGGGGGAGGGGGTCGTGACGTACAAAAGCGCTGACACAAATTCCCGGAACACGTGCTTGTTCGTCAGCGCGTAAGCAGGCACAGCCTCGCACAAAAGTGTCTTTCTTTCGGGGCGTGAGAATAGCGTGAAACCTACAATTTCTTTTTTCTTTTTGATAATTGTGAGATGTATCGATCATCCCATATTGAAGCTATGGCTGTTCTATACTTTGTCTCTGTATATTGGTTTTCCGTTGTCATGTAATTATTAAGCTTACATAAAGACAATTCAAGAGTGACATTGTCGCTTGTCTCGTTTTGTCTCGCATACAGTCTCGTCGAACCTCTCGCAATACATTTTCATTGTCATTATTGATGTAATTTGATTAATACAGTGCAATGGTGCTACCTAGTATACTAGAAAGACGTTTAGAAAGTTCTTGGTATAGGAAAGACGGGAAAGGTCCTAGTAGTCAGTAACAGAAGCGTTGCCAATGCAATCATTTTCAATTAATATTGACTACGTGAGGACCCTAGATGGTTTGCGAATGCGTGGACGCACGTGTGCTGCTTTCGCACGTATGTGCGTGTACGTGAGAGTAAAGGTGGTGGCACATTAGGCATTTCTTGCTAGCATGCTACTCGCTTTTGCTACTTCGATTGTGTAGAAACGACTTCGGTTACGATTTTTTTGTTTTTTCAAATTTCCAAATGACAAATTACACTTGCGCCATATAGTGGGAAGCTGAATGACGAACTAAGAGACGTTAAGCTTATATGAATGTTAGACACATTGTTGAGATGTTCTTACGGAAGTCTAGAATATTGTAACCGAAGTCGTTACTACTCAAACGAAGTAACAAAAGCAAGTAGCATGCTAGCCTTGTGTGCCGCCACCTTTAGGGTGTTGGGAAGTTATGGACAAGTGCGCAATAGGAAGAGAGCTCGCCAAGGGGATGGATGGATTGGGCATTTGCATGGCATCCTCTTTCCCGACATCAACCTCTTGTTGGGGAAGCGGTGGTGGCGGTGGGTCTAGTGAGTGGTTGGCGGCGTGTGTGTGGCAGACAATGGGGCCGCCTATGGGGGACGGGGAAAGAGGATGGTCCTCGTTCGCAGGAAGAGGCAAAGATGAATTGGAATTTTCATTTTGGGGGACCTGTTGGAGTGAGGGCGTGTGCTTGCTTGCTTGCGCATGTATGTATGAGTCATTATATGTGTGTGTGCGTGTGCGTGCGTGTGTGTGTATGTGTGTAAGACGATTGGGGAGAATTCGTGTTTAACATAAACAAAAGTCATTGTGTGCGTATGTGCACATTTTGCGCGCGTTTGTGTGTATGTGCACGTGCGTGCGTGCGTTCGTGTATTGGGGTGTCTGTCTGCCAGTGCGTTGCTTGACCACACTTCCTGCTGTCGCCACGAGTAAGGAAGACTGTGTAGTGCGCTATGCTGCTGACGATAGGCTTCCTGTCATGTTGATTCCATCACTTTGTCTGCAGACCGCCAAACCCTCAATTGTCGCAGTCTCTCTCTTTCCTCTTCTCGCCCTCTCTCTTTCTGTCTCTCGCCCCCCCTCTCTCTCTCTCTCTCTCTCTCTCTCTCTCTCTCTCTCTTTCTCTCTCTCTCTCTCTCTCTCCCTCTCTCTCTCTTTCTCTCTCTCTCTCGCCCTCTCTCTCTCTCGCCCCCCCCCCCCTCTCTCTCTCTCTCTCTCTCTCTCTCTCTCTCTCTCTCTCTCTCTCTCTCTCTCTCTCTCTCTCTCTCTCTCTCTCTCCTCTCTCTCTCTCTCTCTCTCTCTCTCGCCCTCTCTCTCTCTCCTCTCTCGCCCTACTTCTCTCTCTCCCTCTCTTTCTCTCCTCTCTCGCCCTACTTCTCTCTCTCCCTCTCTCGCTCACTCACTCTCAGTCTCTCGCCCTCTCGCTTTCTCTCTCTCCTCTCTCTCCTCTGTCTCTTGCCCCATCCCCCTCCTCTCTCTCTCTCTCTCTATCTATCTATCAATCTATCTATCTATCTATTTCTTCTCACTCATTCTTTTTCCGTCTGACTGTCTGTCACGGGGGCGGTATCGAATGAACTCTTCGGTCCGGTCAAGTCCTCCTGTCTAGCCCGAGAGTCAATTGATTGTCTGTTTGTGGAGCTGGTGGCTCTGTGTGCCTTTTTAGAGAAGTGGACATGCCGTTGGTGGGGGGTGGGGTGTTTGTTTTCCCCGTCCGGACCACGTGCTCAGGGCACGCGTGTGTTGATTTAGATGTGTATTGTGTTGTATTTCGTCCCTTTTTTCACCAGCGTTTCTAGTTTTGTTTGGTGTAGTAGATGTGGACGGGGCTCGTGCGCGCCTTGTACCCAGGTTTGGAAGTTCTTTTTTTTTCGGGCTAACGCCATGGACATGGTGAAGATTATGGAATGGTGTAGATTGAACCTTGTTTTATTCTCGTAATTATAATGTCATAACATTGATGTGTTTATATAACGTTACGTTGTGTACCAAGGGGGGAGTGAAATGGGCCAGAGTGGGTGCGTGCCTCCCTTACCAGTGGGAAGGAGCCAGAGTACCAGGATATTGCAACTGGAGGGAGTGAAAAGGGATGGGAGACTGTTGGGGAGTGTTGGGGGGAGTAGCGCCCTGCCGGACACATGGACTGCCACTGCATAATTGAGAACGATCTTAAAGCAGAACCGCAAACCGTCCTTCCTGTTTCTTCGTCCTTGCAGCTCATTCGTTGTGTCTTCGCCTCATCGATGGAGGATCAGGAGCTCCATAGCAGTGGCGGATTTCTACAGGTGTTGGAATCCTGCCTTAGTATCGGTGTGTTCCTGGTATAAATGCTTGATTCCTTATATATATATATATATATATATATATATATATATATATATATATATATATATATATATATATATATATATATATATAGGGCCACATAAAGAATTGTCACCCCAGTACACCGAATATCAACAGTGGAATAAATATTAGGTTAGGTTGAATGACGGTTATGCTTATTGTCATCAATTTGTTAACCGAAGAATCGTAAACCCAGGATGACAATAAGCATAACCCTCATTCAACCTAACCTAATATTTATTCCACTGTTGATATTCGGTGTGCTGGGGTGACAATTCTTAATGTGGGATCTCATGGGGTGACGATTTTTCATGTGGCCGTTCTGGGGTGACAATTCTTCGTGTGATCCATCACATAAAGAATCGTCACCCCAGACTTCGACAGGGTGACAGGTCTTCATGTGGGTTATCCTGGATTTACAATTCTTCGGTTGTATAAGTTGATGACAATAATCATAACCTTCATTCAACCTAACCTAACGTAATCTTTATTTCACTGTTGATATTCGGCGTACTGGGGTGACAATTCTTCATGTTGGGTCTCATGGGGTGACGATTTTTCATGTGGGCGTTCTGGGGTGACAATTCTTCATGCGATCCGAGCACATGAAGAATCGTCACCTCAGACTTCGACAGGGTGGCAATGTACCCATAACGACTCCGTCTTCTCATGGTGTCTTCCCCGAGTATCACTTGTGTTTAGGCTACTCGACCTTTCACAGGAATTACATTTCGAGTTCTAGCCGGCAAAAGGCGCCACCGGAAGTGGTTCTCGAGCTGGAGTCTTCCTTGGACACCTGGAGGGCCAGTGAACTTCACAAGTGGGAGCAAATGCCTAAAACTAGTGGCAGTTAGTGGATGTTTGACGATTAAGTTCAGTGGTGTAGTGGTTTCCTGGAGGCTAAATAGTATCAATGCAATGACGGGTAGTTTCTCAAGAAATTTGGCGAGATAGGCGCTGCGTGAGTGGTGTTACGATGGCGTCATGGTATGGGTTCAGTGTAACTGCTAAAATTGCGTTTAGGTCGACCTTTTAGGCGGCTGTTGGTATGAACAGATACTTGCATCAACTTTGTGACGTCATATCGTCCAACGTGGAAAGTTCACATGGCATCCCGTTCGCTTGGACAGAAAGAATAGTTCTCGTCACACACACACACACACACACACACACACACACACACACACACACACACACACACACACACACACACACACACACACACACACACACACACACACACACACACACACACACACACACACGCACGCACACATAAAATAAAATAAAATAACATAAAAATAAAGATTAGAATAATTTCACATGGAATAATAACCAGACGAGAGATAATGGCCTCAAGCTTTCGGGACCTAGATTTGACCTAAACGTAAGCAGAAACAATGTGATTTCATAATCTCCATCAGTCAAGGAACTTCCTATTCTCGTCACTGACGCTAATTAATTCACACCCCCTTCAGCATGGTATCGTTTTATGAATCTCTGTCGATTTTGTTCAGCTCGAGGTCGACCTTAGGAATAACTAGTTTCTCTCTCTCTCTCTCTCTCTCTCTCTCTCTCTCTCTCTCTCTCTCTCTCTCTCTCTCTCTCTCTCTCTCTCTCTCTCTCTCTCTCTCTCTTTCGGTTGTTTGAAATTGGATGGCGTTAGCTAAAACAAATATTCATGAAAAAGATATCATCCTACCGAAAGTCTGAAACTCAGGGGCTAAGGCTGGATGAGTCTTCTTTTTTAGCCCAGTGAGTGGTTTGATGTCTGTAGAGACACCAGATCAGGGATCAGCAACCAGCTGCTTTTCAAAACTTGTTACAACATCGAAAGATAACATCACAACTTCAAAAAAATTGTAACAATAAGAGATCAAACTAAGTCCAGATCGTCTCGGAATTAACATTTATTGGCATCACACTGTAGTAAAATAGTTCACATGAATTGACATTAACTTGTGCACTAAGAAGTACTGTTCTACATCACACTGGCACTCTCCTCCAGAGATTGCCGACACCCCTGCACTAGATCCTAGAGAAGTCAGTGTTCTAGCAACAGTCTAATATGAGTGGACCTTCGAATGAGAACGGGTCATTGCGGGGCTCGAGCCTCTTCCTGCGGAATGCAGTCGTCACGGCTAAACGGGCGTCAAGTTCCCCCGTCACCATCCACAGCAGATGTTATGAATACCTTATTTATTTATTTATTTATCTATTTATTTTTATTTATTTAGTTATTTGTTTAATTGTTTATGGGGTTATTATTTGACATTTTCCCGAAGGAATGGAAACACATGCATACATACACACACACGCACACACACGCACACACACACACACACACACACACACACACACATACAAGTGCGATCTTCAGTATTATAGGGTCCTGCTGATAGGAATCCTCAGCTGATGTATACATAGCACAAAATCCAAATCATTGATCTTAATTTAATTTTTTGTTGACTTATTTTTAGTTATTCGTCATTTACTTATTTATTCTTATTTTATTTTTGTTTGTTTTATTTTTGGTGTATTTATTTTTAGTTATTCATCGTTTATTTATTCTTTATTATTGAGTCTTGCATGTATGCCTGCCACCATCTCCGCATTGACTCCTTCATCGAGATTGATGCCGATGGTGATTGGTGTCTTCCGTGGGAGCAGCTGGTGCCCAGTGGTGAAATTGATTCGTTATTGTTGTTTTATTGTTATTATGTTCTTTTATGTTTTAAGTTATTTATTTGTTTATTATTTTATGTTGTGGTTATGGCTTCGGTATACGTGTGTATTTCGATATGCAAGGCGAAACAAGAAAATTACGTTATTTGTTGTATGTGTTTCTGTATTTGTGTTCATGACTTTGGTTTGTGTATTTCGAGTCTCACGGTGGTTCGCCTTGTGAGTGACAGACGGCCTCACGTCGCTGTTATCACACGTGAAGGTCTCACGGCGAAGGAGGAGGACGAGATGGAGGAGGAGGAAGCCGAGGTGTAGGCAAAGGACGAGGTGGAGGAGGAGGAAAAGGACGAGGCGGAGGAGGAGAAGGAAGAGGGGGATGAGAAGGAGGTGGGGAGGAGGACGAGGAGGACAAGGTGGAGGAGAAAGACGAGATGGAGGAGGAGGAGGACGACGAGGAGGACGAGGTTGAGGAGGAGGAGAAAGACGAGATGGAGAAGGAGGAGGAGGAGGACTGGCTGACTCACCGGAGGAGGAACCCACCGACCGCACCGGTTTCTTGTGATTGTGACCCTACCCTACCTTTCGCGGTTGTTGTGGGACGGGTCTGCATCAAGATACTCCCCCCTCTCCCCCTTCCTCCTCTCTACCCCTCTTCCCCCCTCCCTATCCTCCCACCTCCCCCTCTTCCCCGCCCAACTCGTGCTCCCTTCCTCTTTAAAATGGACCCCATCCACAAATACGATCTGGTCATGAGGTTGCCGGACAGATCTGGTCGGATCGTGTATGTCGGTCGGACAAACCAAAATCAGTACACACACGATCCAGTCTGGTCGGATCCGACTAGATCTGTCTGTCGGTCTCAAGATCAGATCGTACCGTGGCTGGGGTCCCTAGCACGCCCGCGAATGGATAACATAGGGTAATCTTTTCACCATTGTGACCTACTGTATATATTTTATTTTGGTTAATGCCAGGTTGATTTTATTCAGCTGAAAGGACTATACGGGGTATCCAGTTCCAGTCTCCGGTTCCAGCCCGGAGATGATGAAAATATTTTGGTACGTGTCGAGGTCTGATGACGTCACAGCTTGTTGATGTTCTTTGGTCTGTTAGGTTCACGACAACAAGATGAATTTAACAGTTAACTCTGTTAACACAGTGATACATTGTTGTTGGAAATTCCAGAGGTTTTCGTCCAGCTTGGAGGAGGAGGAGGACCCAGATCTGAAAAAGATCAGGATCAATCGAGACCCAGTTGAGGTCGGGGCTTGCCAAACAAACACACACACACACACACACACACACACACACACACACACACACACACACACACACACACACACACACACACACACACACACACAGACTAGTCATATCACTCATATAATTACTGTATTGCATTATTGTCATCGTATCACTGTAAAACTTAGACTAGGTGTAGTACTCATATAATTACTCTATTGTATTATTGTCAGTGTATCACTGCTATTTCAATAAACCTATTATTATTATTATATATACATATACAAATATGGCCACATTATGGACCAAATGGTCGGTTTGTTCTTCCCCTACCCTATTATCTTCTCACTCACTACTCCCCTAAAAAATTATAGATAAAAAAATAGATAAAATGAAAGTGAAGTAGTCTTTGGAAACAATGAGAACCATTCAATGAGCATTGATTTCTTCTTCTTCTTCTTCTCCTTCTTCAGATAAAATGTAGACTAGATATGAAACGAGAGCACCTTTCATTTTCGGGCTCCACTCCCGGACCAGTAGTCCTCCAGAACAGTGTTTCTGTTCCTCCCCGTTCATCTTTAACCGCCTCGACCTAAGGGGGGGAGGGGAGGAGGTGGACAGAACCAGAGAAATGGAGTCTTGATCGATCGAGTGCTATTTTCTCCCCGTTTTTGACGCACCCCCCCCCAACCAACTTAATGAAATCGTTTGAGGCAAACCAAAACCAAATCTGGAGTGAGGATGGTTCAAGATGAAAAGACTGGTTGCCATGAGCCTATGCATTACTGTGGGTGCCTCTGAGATGAACAGAATACTCAGTAGTCAGCCAGAACAGGATAAATATTAATACAATCCAGTGCTAGATCTGTGAATGGTGGTGTTGTATATTTTATAATTGGTACAAGGCCAATACCTGGATCTAGTGTGAAGTTTTTGAATGATTATATTAATGTGAAACTTTAACTCGAGCTGGAATGATCACTTTCAATTTCTACAATCCCTTCGTTCTGCTGCTATACTCCTTAAACTTTTCCTTTACGACCTCAGTGACTCAAAGTCTTCGGTGCTATAGTGTCCCCAAGGATAGAAGCGCTGGATATCTCCGGGAAACAAAGGAGGAGGAAGAAGAAGAAGAAGAAGGGGACGTCCTTCAGAGCCTTTCAAAGTTCGAGAACTGGAGACTGTAGGAGGAACTTGTAAGTCTGAAGACAGAGTCTTTGCAGCTGGCTTAGCCCCGCGCCGGCCGCTGGGAAATCACGCATTTTGGTCCCTCGGGATCGGCCGACCTGTTAACACTTTCAGTCCGGTGACGGAGGTCACAGTTCCTGGTCCAGGCCATTGCAGGACGATTTGATTCAGTACTGGGGTGGGTCGGAGACATAACGTACAAGAATAGAATAGTTGTGCATTAGACGAAATAATAATAATGATAAGGATAGAAATAATGTAATGATAATGAGGATACTGTAAAAAGTTGTACATAAATTGACGTCATAATAATAATGCTGATAGTAAGAGTGATAATGACAATAGTAGTGATGAAAATAATGCAGTAATAAATATTATTAATAAGATGACGTTACGAATAAGAGGCAGAACAGTGTTTGATAATGAATAGTAATAATGAAAATAATGCAGTAATAAGATTATTAATAAGATGACGTCGCTACAACAGCGTGTCTGAACCAGAGTGCCAATTAAGCTCAGGCGTCACACCAGGTGACGGCGGCAGAACCCTCTGAAATCTACTGACAACGATCAAATGCCAACAGACATCCATGTTGATGACACGGTGGGGCCATGGGACTTGAATTGATGATATGTATGAAATTGGCAGTTGTCGAAAAGTCTATCGAAATAAACACTATACGAGGACGGAGCCTTCATTAGTGCGACCTTTTGCTTGTTATAGCTTGATCAAGTACGTAGTCGTGGTACCCAGATCTGAGATTAAACGGGAAGATCCGGGGGAACTCGGGGAGGTCATTGGATCTTGACCTTTCCTGGGCTCCAGTGACCTCCCCTCGTTGCCCCGAATCTTTCTATTTAATCTCAGTTATGTGCAACACGGCCATGCACTTGATAAGGGAGAATGTTAAACAACGAAAGGACAGTAGAACATCACATAACAAAAAGACAGTAGAACATCACACAACAAAAAGGCAGTAGAACATCACACAACAAAAAGAGTAGTAGAACATCACACAACAAAAGTACAGTAGAACATCACACAACAAAAGGACAGTAGAACATCACACAACAAAAGGACAGTAGAACATCACACAACAAATAGACAGTAGAACATCACACAACAAAAGGACAGGAGAAAATCGCGTAACAAAATGACAGTAGAACATCACACAACAAACGGAGAGGAGGTCACACAACCAAAGGGCAGTAGAAGATCGCACAACATAAGGACAGTAGAAGATCCATGTGATCAGCCTTCTTTGTGAAGTAGAACTAATTTCCAAACTTAAAAGAAAGCTATTGCGTGGCTCTGGTCCGTAGGGGTGTCGCAGAGGAGTTTGTCCATAGAACGAAGGGGCAGTACAAGATCAGCGTGATCACCCTTCTTTATCAGTGCTTCTTCATCGAGCAGAACTCGGCCTCAATCGTAAAAGAATGCTAAGTGGCTCTGGTCCGTGGAGGAGTTTGCCCAGCATGTAGTTTACTCTTTATTGTAGGCACTGTTTTCTGTTTATCTCGTTCTCCCATCACCCCCCCCCCTCTCTCTCTCTCTCTCTCTCTCTCTCTCTCTCTCTCTCTCTCTCTCTCTCTCTCTCTCTCTCTCTCTCTCTCTCTCTTTAATAGCCCACACCCCCTCACACTCTCCCCACCTCACCCTCCCCTCACCCCCTCCCTTTTTCTCATCATCCCGCCATTGCCGCCATCTTGCTTAGCCTTTCAACCTTGCACTCCCTCGTTACCTTCAATCCCGTCTTACATTTCGCTAACCTCCCACGCTCCTCCCCTCCCGCCTGCGCCATCCCGCTCAACACTTCTTTGCCTCTCTTCTCTCTCCTCTCCCATCCTCCCCCATATTCTCCCCCTTCACCCTTCTCTTCTTCATTTCCCCGCCCCTCCTCTCCTTTTGTCTTCTCTCCTCTCTCTTTCTTTTATCTCCTCTTTCACATCTTGCATCCTCGTCTCTTCCTCTCTATCTCGCTCTCTCTTTCCCCTCCCCTTCCCTCCCCTCCCCTCCCCAAGCCACCTCCTCCCCCCCATGCTTCCCCTTACTTCCATCTTTTTACCTTTCGTTTTCCTCCTTTGATGCTGCCCCTATTGCTTCATTTCCTGGTACCCCCCACCCCTCCTCTGCTCTCTCTCCCCCCACCATCTCCCCTCTCTCCCTTTCCGGCCTCCTGTTGTTCCACTTGATTTACTTGTATCAAGATTAAACTTTTAATTACCATCGGCATTTTAGGGAAATTGTGTGTGTGCGTGTGTGTGTGTGTGTGTGTGTGTGTGTGTGTGTGTGTGAGTGAATCTCGCTGTTGACTTGGTCGAGTAAATGAGACTGAAGCCTTTGGTAGGGAGATGTGGCTGTTTACGAAAGAAGGGGTCTTGGAGCTTCAAATGAACCCAAACCTCTTTGCCACGGTTGTTTATTTTCGTTTTTCTATATAATTTTTTTATTTTATTTTTTTTTTATTCTTAACGATTTATCCAACTGAGAGACGTCCTTCAGCTGAAGAAAATCGTCTGGAATTAGTGAGAAATATATGAAGGACGTCATTGTAATGAAGGGAGCCGACAATGCAAGTCGTTATACAAGTTGCAACATAACCATCATATATATATATATATATATATATATATATATATATATATATATATATATATATAATACACCACACACACACCACACGCGCGCGCGCACATACACACACACACACACACACACACACACACACACACACACACACACACACACGAGGTGTCGTGAATCCAAGTGTTGTTTTAAGTAATTAGTTGTAAGTAAAGTAATGAGAGTTGGACATCTTAATATTAGCATATATTGTTGATCATTATAAATCGATTATATACCCTTGGCTAGTACTTTTAAGTAATACTATATACAAAGAGAAAAAGTCTTAAGTATATGAAAATGATAGTCATAATTATTTTAACCCTACACGAAATACTACAAGAAGCTGATTTTTTTTTTATCAAATAAACTTACTATATGAATGTAGACGGTGGAAATAGTAATGGCTTACTGTTGATACCTAATCTGATTTTATTAATACGTTTTGTATGTGTCCAGAAACTAATAACAGATTATCGGCATTAATTAGATAACGAATTTATCATTAAACTATGGTTATTCACCAGTCCATGGAGACCATCTTCCCAATGTATGGTGGTGATGGTGGTGGGGGGGAGGTTAGAACTAATAATTACTATACATACAAAGTATCTGATTATAAGCTATGGTACTTGCTCCTTTGTTGATCTGCTCGCACACTCCACACCATCTCTTTTGTTAGGTTTGTTTACCTTCAATGTCTCCAACTTGTTGACGCCTCCTTTCAGTCACAGAACACTCCTTTTCCGCGCTTTGGTGAAGTGACTTTATTATATAACGTGGTGACTGATTTCGTTAAACGTCGCGAACTCCCCCTTGTCAGGAGGCTAGGACACTGCCCCTTACAAAGGACTTTGTGGCGTGGAATCTAATGAACTATAGTCTTGGTCCAACTCGCCGGTGGCAGGGTTCGAACAGCCGTCACCTCGACGTCCGCCGCAGGTAGCGATGCTCTTACCCGCTCGGCCAGCGACCCTCTATTCTGTAACGTATTTCCCGAAAACAACAACGAAACAAAAGCAAAACGAGAATTGGAGCTTAGTGTTATCCGTACGACGCGAACCGAGAACGACGTGCTGGATTGGTTGAGAGAGTTACTGTAAACACGACCCAGCCGTAAAATGCTCTCTTAATCAATGGTTCCAGGGAAAGGATAGGGGACATTTGCTCTTATGTCCAGAGGAAACGTTGGCGCTTCTCCCATGAAACGACAAGAATTCTGTTCAAGAAAAACATTGGGAAGACTGCTCCGTCAGTAACAGGAAATACAGTTTTTGGTGAATTGGTCATCCAGCTCCTCATCGCCTCCAATCATTTCCTTTTAAGGTAAGGAGCATACGCCAGGAGGCACTGAGCACCTGCGGCCGAAGCCGTCACTTTTGCCCTACGATGCGCTTTAGGGACTGTTGGAGCAGGTAATCACTGGTTGGAATCTGTGAGAAGTGCGGGACTCGAACCCACAATTAAGCGAATGCGAGACCAGCTTGTTGGAAATACTGTCATAACCTTTTGAGTCAAATGGACTCGTAAGAGAGATTTTTCTGTCGCCAATATCAAGCCGAAACGGCGGTGCCGGACAGTGTGACATCGGACGCGCTACAGCACCCTGGGAAGTAACTTAAAGGTAAGTTTGGCTCGGTGTGATTATATTAGCCTACTACCGCAGCCAAAGGCGGGTGACGCGCATCCTACCTGGGATCATACAGTATATGGGTAAACCCGTTGTTAGGCTCGATGAAGATTATCAGCCTTGCACAATACAGCCCGAAGCAAACCCCATTGCAAAACAAAGAATTAATGCTCTAGACAGTTTGACTATCATCGTTGAGCCATGAACGATCATCGTTGAGCGATAGTCGTGCCGAGCAAAACGTAGCTTAACCTGTCGGTGATGCGCATGCCTGGATCATTGGTTATTCCAAGAGTATCACTTTCTGGAAACCTGCTCCACGTGTTTCCAGACATGAGTGCCTGACAACGCGATTTAAACCTTTCAGGACGTTCACGTGTTTTTTTTATATGGACTGTAAATACCACTTTCGGAGAAAAGAATATTATACGAAGATACGTATATTACGATCACTGTGATCTTTACGCTGAAGAGGATCGGGGACAGTGATCGTAAAATAAGTATCTCCGTACAATATTCTTTTGTCCGATACTGGGATCTACAGTTCAGCTTACCACTATGTTAGAACATTTAACTCGCTTATATATTTTATTCTGGTTAACGCCAGGCGGTTTTGTTCAGGCAGGGAGGACACGGGTTAAGAATATCTCACTCAATCGAGACCCTATCCGGCCCCACGACTGAAGAGAATAGTCTGATAAGGCGTTATCACACTGGGCTATTTTTCTTCCAACTGTTGGAGCAGATTTGCAGCCCTTAAATATCAGGAAGGAGTCTGATATGGTGGAGAGGAGGAAAATATTTTTCTGTCAGATGACATTCTGTGTAATAATTTTCCTCCAGGATGTCAAATGACATTCTGTGTAATATTGTTGAGAAAACAAAGTAATGTGTCATAGTAAATTTACGGCTGAAAAAGTGCTGTAGGTGGGCGGTACCGCCGATGAATCGGTGGTTGGAGGAAAAATAGCCCAGTTTGATAACCCCTTTAGTGTGAACGAAAGTCTGCAAAGTGCTTTGCTGTGTCGGAAGTGTTCAACACTTGAGAAAGTTGCACCGAACGGGTCGATTTGAATTCGTACAGAGTCGAACGGAACTGAAGAAGTCCATTTGTTTTCAGCTTTAAGCTCAAACGTCGGAAGAAAGCTGTTGTATTTCTGGGGGAGGGAGATCTGACGTAAGGAGTTTGTTGTATCCTACAACACTGCTCAGTGAAACTCAGCTGTATTCTGGATGGACATCACTTGATGACTCAATGACGTCATCAACGGGATTTCTCTTCCCCCTCTCTCTCCCCTCTCCCCGTCTCTCTCTCTCTCTCTCTCTCTCTCTCTCTCTCTCTCTCTCTCTCTCTCTCTCTCTCTCTCTCTCTCTCTCTCTCTCTCTCTCTCTCTCTCTCTCTCTCTCTCTCTCTCTCTCTCTCTCTCTCTCTCTCTCTCTCTCTCTCTCTCTCTCTCTCTCTCTCTCTCTCTCTCTCTCTCTCTCTCTCTCTCTCTCTCTCTCTCTCTCTCAAGTTTTGAACCTATTAATCTTTAATGATGATATGTGGTAGGAATTTCTTTTTAGGGCTCGAAGCCTGGAGGTTCTACTCCACCTTCAGCTAGAGTGGTCCTCGATACTGTTGCCCCTTGAAGCGCTAGCTTGTTCATCTATTTGGAGAACACTTGGGGGGGGGATGATAATAAAGTCGTCTGGTGACAGGAGAAGGTTTGTGGAGGTCGTGACCTGGTGGGGAGGGTCTCTAAGGGTAGGTCGCCGTCAATGCTACTTCGCATTGCAAGCGAAGTGGCAAGTACAAAAGACGACGCTTTTCGTCCACATCGATGCGTCGATATTATTATCACCAACATCAACATTATCATCATCACCATTATTGTGGTTTTGTCTTTGATCATCATCATCATCATCATCATCATCATCATACTCGCAGTCACCATTACTACGATCATCCCATCATCACTACCATAGCATTGATAATAATGATAATGATAAAATATAGAACACCTAACAATAACACGAGTTGGCTAGGCTGTTCCACGCGTGCGCACGCGCACACACACACACACGCAAACAAACAAACAAGCAAACAAAAGCTCCGACCGAGTAGCGGACCAAAAGGTCTCCTGTCGGTATGCTCTTGGTTTGTAAACCTTTGTAGAAGCGTTACATCGACCAAAAATAAGACCAAGAGGAAAGATCGCCTTGAGATCATCGCTGTGGCAGCTGCTGCTGCAGTAGCAGTGGGCGGTGTCAACAAGGCATTTTTCTCTAGCGACCCGGGGGGTGGGGGGGTGACTGCGGGTGGGGGATGTCGCCAACGAGAAAACACACCATAACTTGTACGTTCTTCGTGGCGCGTTGTTTTCCTCCTCGTGAAACTACGTTGTCCCGTGGTCGATCCCCAACTGTTGGTGACAACTGCTTGACGTGGCTGCCCGAGGACATAGGGTGAGGAATTGGGCATCGACGAGAAACATGAACACGACAAACGTAGCATGGGCTATAGGAGTGACCCCTTCTTAACCGGGGGGTACTTGTCATTTTATTTTTATTACCGTCAGACGATTTTATTCACCGAATTCAACGTCTACAGGTGACTTGAGTACATAGGGCAAAGGTTGACACTTTGACATTTGCGAGGAACTTTCAAAAGGTCTCTTTACTATCAAGAGTGTAGTCGAGAATAATGTTAAGGTTATAGTAGTCATTTGTTGTTACAATTAGCCTCAGCATGAACAGAGGATTTTGTGAAGGAGAAAAACGTGAAAGACAATGCTGAGTAATTGAGTATAAGTTAAAATAGATGCTGTTTATTATTTGACGTGTGTGTGTGAGAGAGAGAGAGAGAGCGCTTCGTATGATGATATCATCTCTTGGGATAGTGCAAGGGAGATGAAAGACACCCACCACCACCACCACCACCACCACATTTTCCGTTGTCTTTTTCCGTCCGTTTTGAGGTCTGATCGACTCAAACGTATCGTAAGGACAGGTCGTGATGATTTCGTCTTCTAAAAGTACCAAGTAATTCACAGTCTTGGAGGAGTGCCATTCTCTCCTCCCCCCTTCCCTCCTCCTCCCCCCCTTCCCTCCTTCCCCCTTCCTTCCTCCTTCCTTCCTCCTTCCTTCCTCCTTCCTTCCTCCTTCCTTCCTTCTTCCTTCCTTCTTCCTTCCTTCTTACCACCAATGCCCCTCTCTTGCGCTTTTCGTCCACCGATCCCGTTTCTCTCTCATGTTTTCTCTTTTTTCCTGCTTCATCTGTCGTTTCTTCTCTCTGTTGTCCTCTCCTCTCTTTTCTCATGTTCATCCACCTCGTCTCCTCTCCTCTCTCTCTTCACTTCTCTTCTCTCTTTGTCTTTCTGCCTCTCCCTCTTTCCTTCTCGCTCTTTGTTTTTCTCTTTTTCTCTCCCTTTTTCTTTTCCCTCTCTTTCTCCACTCACTGTCTCCTCCTCCTCCTCCTCCTCCTCCTCCCTTTTGCCTTTCTTCCTAATTGCTGTTGAAATTCTTGGAGGCGGGGAGCTGATTAATGACAGCCGCTCGCGGGGAACATCTCCCCTCCTTGGGTTAATCTGGCTGTGACTGAGTTTTTGTTTTCACACAACATTGCAAAGGAATGGAGCTGTCGGCCTAATATATAGGGGGCTGGAAGTGCACTGATTTTTTTATATAAAGAAGTAAAACATATGGTAGGAGATGAGATGCGTTCTCGAAGGAATACAAGGAAATTGTGGAAATTTGCCATTTGTATCATTTGTACAAAGTCAGAGTATACACTGTCACCAAAAAGACTTAATACCCCCCCCCCCGCGCGCGCGAAAAAATAAGCTAAATGGGGTCCCGAGCACTCCAGGCCCGTTCGAACCGGGGAACCCGTCCAGTCACATCACGTGACAAGCCTTATAGAGCACGGAACGTTATTGAAGGCGCAGATGATATTTCATTTGGTAACATTTCATGTCGGATTATCTGTAGACCGATGGATGATCAGGGACCGACTGACTCACGCGCATCCAACCTCCACATCATTTCCCTCCTCCTCCTCCTCCTCCTCCTCCTCCTCCTCCTCCTCCTTCTCCTCCTCCTCCTCCTCCTCCTCCTCCTCCTCCTCCTCCTCCCCCAATTCTACATCTCTTTCGTCTTACCTCTGTATACACCTCATCTTCATCCTTCCGTATGTAGTCCACATTTACTAACCCCCTCCTCTTCCTCCTCCCCCCTCCTCCTACCGTAGGTCTTTCATCCTCCATATCTCTTCTTGGAATGGAGAACTCATCCTCAGCCGGGGACCTCGTGTGTGTGTGTGTGTGTGTGTGTGTGTGTGTGCGTGCGTGCGTGCGCGCGCGTGTGACCATTTGAGCCGGCATAATCCCCGCTCACGGTCAACCTGTTCGGGTACGTTCGGGCTCTCGTTCGCTTCCTGTATTGGTCATCTCAGACCCAACAACCCCTACCAGCACCACTACTGGTACTGGTACTACCACTTCACTTGATACTACTACAACTACTACAATCATTGATGCTGCTGCTGCTACTACTATTACTACTACTACTACTACTATTACCACTATTTGTACTAATCCTGATGCTACTGCTACTTTGTACTAATGCTACTAGTGCTACTACTACTGGCATACTACAGAGCCTGAGTGGTTTCACTAATCAGTTCTACGAGGATGTATTTTTTCTCTTATTTCACTACTACTAGCACACTACTGTTGGTACTTGTTGTATTACTGCCACTACTCTGGTATTAATGTTACTAATACTATTGTAGTTGTAGTAATAGTACTGGTTGCAGTTCAGTAATTGTAGTAGCCAGTAGACCCTCCCTCCTCCCCCTCTTCCGTCCCCCTCCTCCTACTCCTCCTCCTCCTCCTCCTCCTCTCCCCAGTAATCATACCCCCAGGGGTCGTCCACCCTGGGAAATAGTCGTCCAAGAAAACGTGAGAGAAGGGGAGAGGAGGCCGTGTGTTCATAATGTAATTGGGGCCAGGGCCCTCTGTAATGCCCGTGTCACACTATGCGGCCAGATGATGTTTGCAATTATAGTAGAATCACCTGCCGACAGCAGCCACAACTTGATATAATGACGACCACCATCCCCCTCTCCTCAAGTTGAAACACTCTCATAACCTTTGGAGGCTAATGACTCCTAATAAGGGAGTCTTTGCTGTCGCCAACAACAAGCCGCAACGGCGGCGCCGGACAGTGTGACACCGGTCTAAAGGCACGTTTTGGTCGGTGCAATTCTTAGCTTATCACAGTCAGTGGGGTGTGACGCGCATCATACCTTGTATTATCATACTTGGATAAACACGTTGGTTGTAGGTTCGATTAAAATAATCAGCCCCGAACTTTCCGCCTCGAAGCAAACCAGCCCCCGTCATTCAAAAACAAAGAATTAGTGCTCTAGATAATCGTTTGACGATCATCATTGAGCCCTGAATGATCATCGTTGAACGATAATCGTACCGGAAGGAAAAGGGGTGGGTGGGTAGGGTGCTGGTGCGGCTGGCGGCCGTGTAGGAGGGAGGGAGGAAGGAACGGGTTAAGCGGATTGCCCGGCCACGGACGACGCAGTCCCACGAGATGTTATCTCGTGCTTTCTCGTCTTAATCCTCCTCAGTCCTGTATTCTCCTGTCTTATCCTCTCCTTTTCGTAGTGTCGCCTCCTCTTTCTCCTCCTCCTCCTCCTCCTCCTCTTTCTCCTCCTCCTCCTCTTTCTCCTCCTCCTCCTCCTCCTCTTTATTTTCCTCTTCCTCCTCCTCCTCCTCCTCCTCCTTTATTTTCCTCTTCTTCCCCCTCCTTTTCCACCGCCTCCACTTCTTTCGCCTTCTCCTCCTTCTTTTCCTCATCTTCTCCTTCCCCTCCTCCTCCTCTTCTTTCTTTTTCTCTTCCCCCCTCTTCCTCCTCTTTCTTTTCTTCTTCCCCCTCCCCTCCAGTTCCTCTCCCACCGTCTCCGCTTCTCTCGCATCCTCCTCTTCTTATTCCTCCGCCTCCAGCTTTCCCCACTCCTCCTCTTCTTATTCCTCCTCCTCCTCCAGCTTTCTCCACTCTCCTCCTCTTCCTCTTCCCTCCCTTTTTTTCTTCATCCGCCCGTTGCCTAACCTTTCCCCCGTCTCGTGTTTTCCGTTTCCCCCTTTTTTCACTTTTCGTCTTTCCCTTGTTTGTTGTCGTCGCGTTTTACTCCCGTCCTCTTTTTCCCCCTTTTTATTTTTTTTTATTTTTTTATTTATTTTATTTCTTCTTCTTCTTCTTCTTCTTCTTCTTCTTCTTCTTCTTCTTCTTCTTCTTCTTCTTCTTCTTCTTCTTCTTCTTCTTCTTCTTCTTCTTCTTCTTCTTCTTCTTCTTCTTCTTCTTCTTCTTCTCCTCCTCCTCCTCCTCCTCCTCCTCCTCCTCCTCCACGTAAGTCCCCGTCTATTTATCACAGCATTCTCTCTCTCTCTCTCTCTCTCAATCCCACTCCCCCCCCCTCGCTTCCGGAAGGCCTATTGGTGAAAATCGTTATGGGGCGTCTTGGCGCTGGCTTTCCAAGATGGCGCTTACTCAAGGAGGGAAAATAAAGAAGTATATTTTAGTACCAATTTTAACAATCCGGACAACCTGCAGGTTCAGGTCCGGACAGGTCCGAGTCCTAAAAAGAAAAAAGATAAATTTTGAACAAATAAGTAAAAATAAGATAAATAGATAAAAGAAACACAGAAATAGCGTAATTAATAAAGCAAGATAGAATAACAGTGGCCAAATGGCAAAGGTCTCCCGCGCAAATGTAGTTTCACTCAACAAGATTGCCAGACTCTTGCCCGCGTTGATGTACCTCAGAATCAAGGGCATCTCACGTTGTAGGGACCGTAAGGCTCCTTTCACACGTACAGGTAGTTCTCGTTTTGTGCGTGTTCTGTTTGTGCGAATTCGCTAAGATGCGACATTAAAAATATTATAATTAATTAAAATTGTGCGATCTGTTCGCTAAGATGCGATTTGCCCCAACCGCATTTCAAACAGTGCGCCAGATACGTAGTTCCGCTGCCTGCCGACAGGCGGCCGCTCCCGCTCCCAGTTCAATGTTTACAGCCCTCTCGTGTGTTTGCAGTCACAGCCAGTCCAGCCAGTTTACTCATTCGTCAAAATGGCCCCAAAACGTCCTTCATCTTCTCCTGGAACCAGCAGCGGCCCTCCAGCTAAGAAAATACAGCGCAAGTCACTCACTCTGGCTAAGAAAATGGAAATTTTGAGCCGGTATGACCAAGGACAAAAAACTTCGATCATATCCCATGCCTTGGGATTGGGGGAGAGCACACTGCGGCGCGTCCGAGACAATGCTACAAAAATACGAGCAACTGTGGAAGCAGGTTCGTCTAGGACATTGCAGAGGGTAGCCTACAGCAGATAGTCGGCCATGGAGAGGATGGAAAAAATGCTGGCGAATTGGATTCAACACCAGAACAAGAACAGCATTCCTGTTAGTTTGGCCATCATTCAGGAAAAAGCTAAAAGCCTCATTAACGACATCGAAGGAAATAACGGGCCAAATACATCCTTCCAAGCAAGTTCTGGTTGGTTTGCAAAATTTAAGCTAAGACACGGGTTTCATAACATCAAAATGACCGGAGAAGCAGCATCAGCAGACACAGAATCGGCCAGGAAATTCCCAGAGATGCTTAAGAAGACCCTGGAAGAAGGACAATACTCATCCAAGCAAGTGTTCAATGTAGACGAGACCGGCCTTTACTGGAAGAAGATGCCAGCGAGGACGTACATCGCACAGGAGGAGAAGACGGCGCCTGGTTTTAAGGCGTCCAAGGACCGCCTGACGCTGCTGCTGGGGGCCAACGCTGAGGGGGCTGATTCAAACCTTCAAGTCCTACTACCTGAGGTCTACGATGGCTGCTGCAGTAAAGAAAACGAACGAGATGAACAAGACGCTGCGAGATTTCTGGAAGAATTTTACATTAAAAGATGCTGTAACCTTTATCAAGCAGTCCTGGGATGAAGTGCCAACGAAATGTCTGAATGGTGTTTGGAAAAAACTGTGTCCTCAGTTTGTTCATTCCTTCGAAGACTTCAATGTGGACGACATCGTTTCGAAGGCAAACAAGGACACAATCAGCTATGCCCAGGATTTAGGCCTTGATGAAGTGGAGGAAGAGGACATTGATCAACTGCTTCAGTCACACAGACAAGAATTGAGCAATGAAGACCTGCTGGACATCGAAGAAGAGAACAAGAGGGAAAGAGAAGAAGCAGAAGCGACGGCAGCGGCAGACAAGGCTGAGGGAGGACGGACGCTCACTGCCACTGTTATCAGTGAAGCATTAGGAAAAATAAAAGAAGGTTTTGCCATGCTGGAAGAACACGACCCCAATGTTGAACGAAGCACCACAATCACAAGAAAGTGTATGGACACACTTTTCTGCTACACTCAAATGCAGACTGAATTTCAAAAGAAAAACCGCCAGACCACCATGCTGGAGTTTTTCAATAAACCGCCTGTGCAACCAGTGACAGAAGAGGAAGAGGAAGTGGATGACCCTGAAGCTATAGGAGAGGAAGTGGAAGTGGAAGTGGATGTGCCAGAGGAGGTGGACAGCACAGACGAAGATGGCGAGTGACTGTGAGGGACTGTGAGAAGTGAGGGAGCATCGTGTTGAGTGTTAATGGGTGCTTTATTTACACTTTATTTACACATTAGTGTTACTTATAGGTTTAGAACAATACATTTTTAGAACATGTTCACTTTATTAGTCAAATAAATGTGTTTTTCGTTCAAAAAATGGAAGTTTTTTGGGCCAAAACCCGCATCCCCCCTATTATCCATTGTTTCTTATGGGGAAAATATGTTTTTTTTGTGCGATTTCAGTTTGTGCGAAGCCTGTAGGAACCCATATCTCGCACAAAACGAGAACTACCTACCGACTTTTCGCTGTGCGCCGTCCACGACACGACGTCGTGCTCCTAAATAACCATGAGTGTGTATGGACGCTTTATCACGTCACGACCACGTGTAAAGCGTCCATAGACACCCATGGTTATTTGAGAGCACGCCGCCGTGTCGTGGACGGCGCACGGCGGAAAGTCGGTACGTGTTATAGGAGCCGAAGGTGTGTGATCGGGGAATAGTGGAATCGTCTTCCATATCCTGTCTCCCCTCACCTCCTCCTCTCTCTCTCTCTCTCTCTCTCTCTCTCTCTCTCTCTCTCTCTCTCTCTCTCTCTCTCTCTCTCTCTCTCTCTCTCTCTCTCTCTCTCTCTCTCTCTCTCTCTCTCTCTCTCTCTCTCTCTCTCTCTCTCTCTCTCTCTCTCTCTCTCTCTCTCTTCGTTCATATTGCCTTTATACACTGATCACTTCCCCGTATCTCCAGTCTATTTCCCCAAGGGAGCGAGCCCGCGATCCTTTATTAAAGAACGAATACGATCTTAGAATCTCTTTGTACGTTCCTCGTGTGGCCGTTCGGGATCCGTACGTTCTCAACGCCAAGATGAAGAGGGTCTCGTAACTTGAGTAGATATGGTGATCCTCAACCCCGACCGAGTTAGAGCGGCGCTACTTTCGGCGAAGGTCGAGGTAATGGCGGTTCGAAGTCTGCCACCAGCGAGTTGGACCAAGGGCATGGTTCATTCAAATCCACACTACAAAGTCCTCTGTAAGGGGCACCGTCCTAGCTTCCTGATAAGGGGGAGTATCGCGACGTTAAATAGAATCCTCATAATTTATAAATTCCCTTTGCCTCTTTTATCTATTTATTTGTTTGTTTGTTTGTTTATATATATATATATATATATATATATATATATATATATATATATATATATATATATATATAATATGGGATTATCATTACAATTCGTAGTTTACCCAGAGCCGACCCTGATTCGTCTTTATTGTCCTCAAACTGCTGTGGTAGGTCGCCGTCAGTTATTCCAGAAGATAAACTTAGCTAAGATCACCTAATCAGTTTAAGAGGGTTTATGGAATTCATCATCTAAAGAAAACGGTGCGAGGTACAGATAAGAATTTATGATAAAATCCGTAAATAATTTACAATTCCTTGTATCTGTATATATATATATATATATATATATATATATATGTATATGTATGTATGTATTTGTACAACACTGAGTGGGTCCAAGTGGCTGTACCACGTTTCAATTTCTGCATGTTGGCCTCCTCGAGTCTCTCGATGGTGATGGCTTAGAATTAAAGTGTATTGCGGTTTATATATATATATATAATATATATATATATTGCCGTACAATGGCGGTGTACTTCGTGGAAGTAGCCACCAGTTCAGTTTTCCTTTGAAATCTGACCAATCTATGTCGCCTTCCTTCATAGGAGCAAGTTTGTCTGGAATTATAGCGTGACATTCTCAGTATATTTGAGTTTGGGTGAAGTAAAACTATTATATAATGTTAGTAGATTAATTATTCAATGAAGGTTTGTTTATTTTTATTTGATTTTATTTGATTTTTTTATTTATGTATTTATTTATCTATCTATATATTTATTTATTTATTTGTACTACTGATACTACTGAAAGGGCGATTGTGTCTTGATGGGAGTACAGCCCATAGGAGTACACTATAGGATTGCCCGCCCTGCCATAGCTGGGATACCCATCAGATATGTCACTTCGTTGCTGGGATTTAATCGTACTGAGCCGCATGGATCGATTATAATCAGGCTTCTCTCTCTCTCTGTCTCTCTCTTTTTCTTTCTCTCCTCCCCCTCTCTCTCTCCCGCCTGTAAAGTGAGTCAATGGCGTTGTTTTAAGGAATTTTATTCCCTCTTTCTTTTCTTTTTCCTCTTCCACTTTTCATCTTTGTCCTCTTCGTCTTTTGTCTTCGTTGTTTAGTTTCGATGTCATCAGTATCCGGAAGACGACTACAAAAAGAAAGAAAGAAAAAAATCCTTCCTAGAACCAAATAGTTTGTTGATGTTTGGATTCCTTTGTGTTGACGTCACAGTCTACTCTCACGTTTCCTACACTCTATCCCTCCTCCTCCTCCTCCTCTAGCCCTCCTCCACCCACACCCCCCTCCACCGATCAGTCGCAACTAATCTTCCCTTTCTTCTTTTTTCTTCCATTTATTTTTTCTTCTGTTTCTACTTTTATTTCTTCTTGCTGTTATTTCTCTTATTCTCGTCCTCCTCCTCCTCCTCCTCCTCCTCCTCCTCCTCCTCCTCCTCTTCCTCCTCCTGCTCCTTCTCCTTCTCCTGATCATCCTCCTCCTCATCTTCTTCTTTTGCCTACCCCTCATCTTCTTTTTCCTACCCCTCCTCCTCTTCTTCCTCTTTTTCCTCTTCTTCCTCCTCCTCCTCTTTCTCCTCTCTTCATCATCTTCCGCCTCCTCTTCCTCCTCCTCCTTCCCCAAGTAGGTATTCTTTTACCCTCCAGGCCTCCTCATTTCGCATTCGATATCCTCCATCCTTCCTTCCTTCCTTCCTTCCTTCCTTCCTTCCTTTTCGTCTTTTTCTCCATTCCTTCTGCCTATACTCCTTCCATCTTTCTTATCTTCTTTTCTCCTTCCTTTCATCCTTCCATCCCTTCCACCCCTCCAGCCTTCCTTCCATTCCTTCCATTCCTTCCATCCCTTCCATCCATCCATCCTTCCTTCCTTCCTTCTCTCTATCCTTCTTTCCATCCTTCCTTCCATCCATCCATCCTCCCTTCCATCCATCCATCCTCCCTTCCTCCTTTCCTTCCACTCCTTCCCTCCATCCTTTCCATCCCTTCCATCCCTTCCACCCATACATCCTTTCTTCCATCCTTCCCTCCCATTTCTCCCCTTCCTCTTTTCCAATTGCCCTCTTTCTGTGCCCTCATTTTCCCCGTTTATTCTCCTTCCTCCCCCTCCCCCCGCACCAATTTTCTTCGTTTGTTCGCTTCCATGCACTCTCTCGCCTCCCCCCCCTCTCTCTCTCTCATTTCTTGGTCTTTAGCCTTCTCCTCTTCTCCCTCCTCCTCCCCTTCTTCTTCCCCTTCCTCTTCCTCCTCTTCTTAATCCTCCTCTTCCCCTCCTCCTCTCCCTCCTCCTCCTCTTCTCCCTCCTACTCTTCCACCTCTTCCTATCCCTCCTCCTCTTCCCCCTCCTTCTCTTCTTCCCCTTCCTCTTGCCTCTCCTCATCTTCCCCCTCTTCCTCCACATCTTTCCCTCTTTTTGCCCCCTCTCGTCCTCTTCCTCCTCTCCTCTCCTCCTCCTATCCTCTCCCCCTCCCCTCTTCCAGCTCCTCTTCCTCTCCTCCTCTTCCTCCCCTCCTCCTGCTCCTCTTCCTCCCTTCTTCCTCCCTTCTTCCCCTCCTGCTCCTCTTCCTCTCCTCTTCATCCATTCCCTTCTCTATCACCCTCCCATTTACTCCTCATCCTCTACCCTCTCTCCTGCCATACCTCCATCTTTCCCTTGTCTCCTCCCCACTCCTATTTGTTCCATCCGCCCCATCTATTCCATCCATCCCATTCATTTCATCCTTAACATCCCATCCATTCCGTCCCACTTCGTCCTATCCCGTCTCCCTATTTCATCTCCCATTCCATCCCATCCCATCCTTTTCTGTACTATCCACCCCCTGCCCTATCTATACATGTCTTAGCAGGATCGAAAAAATTATGGATTAATCTCTCTCTCTCTCTCTCTCTCTCTCTCTCTCTCTCTCTCTCTCTCTCTCTCTCTCTCTCTCTCTCTCTCTCTCTCTCTCCCTCTCCCCACTCCTCTGTACCATCTTTGCATCAGGCATTGATGAAAGAGGGAATCATCTGAAGGCATAAGGAAAAAGAATCTTGTGTGTATTCAGGTGTGACCAGCCATTTTCTTTCTCGTCCACAGCAGCTGCCTTTGGTCGCTGAATAGAATCCGCGACTATCAAAGGGGAACTGCTCGTGATACTATTGGAAATCTGTACACTTGAGAATTGGAAATGTTATGATGTCTGGGAACAAAAATAAAAGGTCCATTCAGTTAATTAAGACTGAAATCAAACTGGGAGCGTGTGTTGTGGAGCCTCTCTCTCTCTCTCTCTCTCTCTCTCTCTCTCTCTCTCTCTCTCTCTCTCTCTCTCTCTCTCTCTCTCTCTCTCTCTCTCTCTCTCTCTCTCTCTCTCTCCCCTTTGTGTGTGTGATTCACCATGGTCGTGGATCACGTGTTGAACTCGTGATCGTCACCTATTTCCCTCCCGGAAGAGAGCTCAGAGCTCGTATATGACCGATCTATGGGTAATGCTGTGACCTTACACACACACACACACACACACACACACACACACACACACACACACACACACACACACACACACACACACAACTCCGCCCACGAGAGTTGGAGTAACGACTCGCAGCGCAGCGATACTGAAGTTATTTCAGCCCTGGGCTGGTTTAAACCCAGACCGCCATAGTGGCGGCCGCGAATGCTACCACTGCGCCATGGAGTCGTGTGTGTGTGTGTATGTATGTATGTATGTATGTATGTGTATGCGTAGACACTATGTAGGTGAATGGGTGGGTGAATAGATAATGTAATTGTATATGGGTACATATAGGCCTATCAATCGAGTTGGGTGAACGTGTATTCTTTATACATACAAGTGTGTATGTGTGTGTGTATGTGTTTGATCCTCATTCAGACTGTTTGAAGGAAATGTATTTTCCGCCCAGTGAATCTTTTAAACAAGGCAATCATTGTTTCCTCTCCCTCTTCCATCTTCTTCCCCCGTTTTCGAACTGGCTTGATCGCCTGATGGATACCAAAGCTAAAACTCCGTCTACTCAGCCTTTGAAAGTCTCTCCCTACT